>NC_139968.1:42798751-43163751 GCF_963993115.1 Abramis brama | reverse complement strand
GTCCTTCTGTTAGACTGTCTCACACATGAATTATGTTGAATATCTGTCAGCTGTTAAATTGAACTACACAATTAGATAATACCAGTTTAGCTCAACCAATCACCAAGCAATGCTTCATTTTGTTCAGTCTGTGTGTAAAAAGAGCATTAGCAATTAAAGAGAAAACACTTCAGCAAAACATGATCAGCTCAAAGTGTCTGAATCATTTTTGGTTTATAAATGTCACTGGTAGTCACTGTATGAAGAATATTTGGGTGTAATATATCACAGTTTACTTTATTTTGCTATCCTCATTTACATAAATGAACTATAGTGTCCTGCTTTAAATAAAAAAAATCACAAATTATATCTGGTGTCTGAATAATTTTTGGTTTGACTGTATAAAATAACTCCCGTGTTGTTTTCTCTGAAGCTGGCGATGGGGAAGATGATGGAACAAGGTCCCGTTCTCATCATCACCTTCCAGGCTCAGCTCGTGATGGTCATCCGTAACATGAAGGGTGAAGTCGTGGAGGGAGACCCGGTGAGTAAGCGACTCCTAGACATTAGCGCATTTGAAGGTTGTGATTCACCTCCTATGATCTCACTCTGAGCCGCCGTGACTGTACAGTTGTCAGGGTATAAATCTGTTAAAAGGCCGACTGAAACGGCACACCAGGGATGTTTTTACATTAGAAGCTTGTGGTTAATTATGGCAGTCCGCTGCCCTCGAGTCATTGAGTTCAGACAGTCGTGGATATTAGAAACGCTCTTTTATTTCCAACGTTGAAGAAGACGGCTTTAACCCTTTCACACGTAAGTCTAAAATATTCTAGCTGACCCCCAGTGTGAGTTTTTCAAGGCGAACGTTATTTAGAACGTGCCACTTTATTGGTGATAAATGGTGACGCGTCATTGCTTGTCACGTGACCAGTGTTTGGAATAACGCCGTTTTAAAGAACGGCGTTAGGTAACGACGTTATTTTTTCAGTAACGGGGTAATCTAACTAATACTTTTCCCGTCGTTACAACGCCGTTAACATTACTGGACTTTAAAGTCGTTGCGTTACTATGCATTGATTGAATAAACTGTGTAATCCGAACGCACCCCTGGCTCGCACAGCTAGTGAGGAGGTGGGTTAATAACGAGTTAAGCGATTATGATTGGCTAAGGCAGAGTCATGTGTTTCATGGTAGCCAATCAGAGCCAGTGTTTTTACACACATGCCAGCACACGCGCCACAGAGAGAGAGAGAGAGAGAGAGAGAGAGAGGCACGGGCGCGATCGAAAAGGCGCAAAGTGTTTACATCTGTGTGAGTGCGTGCGTGCGTGCGTGCGTGCGTGCGTGCGTGCGTGCGTGCGTGTGTGTGTGTGTGTGTGTGCGTGTGTGTGTCCGTGTGTGTGTGTGTGTGAGGTGCGGACGCGATCGAACCCTATGGATCGAACAGTGGAAACATAAAAACATACTCCGTAATTTTGTTTATGGATATTCAAACTGCAAAGTGTTTAAGTTACTGCTAATTAAAATTTTAAGGAAAACAAATATAATGTTATTAATCTGAAACGTAGCAAATTAATTTTCAATTCATTCAGGTACAATTACCAAACATATCTCAAGGTCTTTTTGTCTTTTTATTAATTTAATTAATGAACTAATTATATAAAACTATTGTCAGTGCAATACAAATAAACTGGTTCTATGCCTTTACTTTATTAATAAAACTTTTAATAAAAAGTTGAGAGCGGTTGATTTAATTTGCTAGAGTTAATGCACTTTATATGGTGTAACTGTTTACTTTTCTTACAAAGATAATGCTTGAAGTGCAGGTTAAACCTCTTGCTGTCTGTCGACATGCAATAAATATCGAAAGTTATGTACAAACACCTGTCTGTTCTACTCATTTCAACTGACTCATTGAAAACTGCTAAAAAAAAATCCAAATTCTTTGACATATAGCAACTTTTTTTTTTAACAGTAACGCAAATAGTTACTTTCCCTGGTAACGAGTTACTTTTATTTTATACTAACTCAGTTACTTTTTGGAACAAGTAGTGAGTAACTATAACTAATTACTTTTTTAAAGTAACGTTCCCAACACTGCACGTGACACACCGCAGCCACAATAGTGCTGAATGAATAATGATCTGCTTTTATGTCATTTTTACCTTTTTTATTCAAAATATTCACAAATTTGTTAGCTATAGCATGAAATATCTGATATTTCGATTGTCAAATATGTGCAAGTTGATGCGTTTTGTTGTTTACACATCTTTATAACGATCGCGTTAGTTGAGCTGTATATGCGTTAGTTTGTGCCGCTGTTCAGATAATCGGATCTGTTGGATTTACAACACGTCAATTCATCCACTTCTCCCGAAATACATGAAAGTAAGTGGCCGGTGAACTGGGAGAAGAATAGAGTAAACTTTAAAGTTACTTACACAATGATATCTGATATGAATAAAACATGTCGTCAAATTATAATGGAAAGGATTATTATTGCCGCTTCTATAGACATCCGTGTGTATTTTACAAACTCAAATTCATTGTTTTGCTTGTACTTATGTGTATTTAAATGTCTGAAACCTAAAATAAACATTATGTTGTTGAAAACACTGAATAGTTGTGATATATGACAAGCGCTGAGTTGAATTCAGCGGTTGATCACGTGATGCACTGACCGTTCTGATCACACCGGTGTGATCGTACGTGCGAAAGGGTTAATGAAGTTCATCCATTCATTTTGTTTGCCTGTTTTATAGGATAAGGTCCTGAGGATGATGTACGTTTGGGCGTTGTGTCGAGATCAGGACGAGTTGAACCCCTACGCCGCTTGGAGACTCTTAGACATCTCTGCATCCAGTACTGAGCAGATCCTGTAAAGATGGTTCTACAGAGGGACTCAGGGGGTGGGGCTTAGCCAGGGGGCGGAGCCACACATCCACTTGTTTTACATAACTCCGCCCCCATGTTCTTCTAGAGCCCTTTCACGAACCCTGACTCGACCGCGGGGTTGTTCGAGTTTGAGACAAAATGGCCGACGGTTGGACTCGCGCCATAGGACCGAAACCCCATCAGTCTTAAAGACTGAGAGACTCATTTTTTTTGTTTGTGTGTACTGTTTGTCTAACTGTTCTGGAAGATTATGTCGAGTGGTTATCAAGTGCCATTCTACACAGCTATTAGTAACGATGTTTAATAATAATTATAATAAAAGTACTTTATTTATATTGGATTGAATCTGAAGATAAACCAGACCTCCCCACCAACGTGAAACCCACTGGCCGCCAATAGCAGTTCAACATATTTATTAATGATTTGATCCTGATAGCCAGTTTGTGTAGTTTAATCAATTGCAGACTATATCTTTAAGGTCGGAAGAGTTTGGAAGAGTTCAACGGATTTATTAAGCCATCAAATAGTCTTTTATTAATTTCCGCCTCATGTGGGGCTAAAATAGCAGCTCGTCTTTAAAAAATACACTGTCGAGTACCGTATATAAAGGAGTTGCTGGTTGATGTAGAGCTTGATTATCTGGATCAAAAACATGAAATGTATATTATTAAAATTATTCCATGCTTCACCACTAACCATGAAAGATGTGCTGATATGTTGATTTATTTCAATCAGGTGTGTATAGCTACTTACAAAAACTAGCTAGCTGAAATTAAGTGTATATCACTACAAAATAGCAAACTGAAATGAAGGTAAATAGCTACTTACAAAAACTAGATAACTCAAATTAAAGTGTATATCGCTACTTACAAAAACTAGATAACTAAAATTAAAGTGTATATCGCTACTTACAAAAACTAGCTATCTGAAATGAAGGTGTATAGCTAGGCCTAGTTTTTGTTTGTAGCATTATTGCAGTTAGCACGTTTTTGTAAGTCACTTTTAAGTGTGGCTAACTACCGTTTAAAGGGTTGCTTGACTCTATTTAAACTACTGTTAATCGAGTAGCTTGTAGTTCGACAAGTTATAATTTGAAATCTGACAACTATTGTTAAAGTTTGTTAACAGTAAGCTGTAGCCTAAACTTACATGATCGGACTAGAATGTACTGCTAATTCACGTTAGCAGCTAATTTATCTGGCAGTATTTGGCTATTTAGAGTGAGAAAATGCTGTTATGTAATGTGTTTCAGAGAATTGTTCTCTTCAGGTTTCTGTGGGTTGATTCTCACCAACGTGCCGCGCTTGTCCATGAACGTGGGCGCACCGTTTCGACACGGTCAGATTTATTGCCTGGGCTCTGGAAACGTGGAGAAAGCCTGATAAACAGGTTTTCCTATTCGTTCATCCATTCATTCATCCTGTGACAAGCGCATCTGTTTCGTGATGGATCTCCTTTGCTTGAGGAGACCGCTGAGGTGTGCACTTGTCCTGAAGTTTTCCTACATCTGCAGATGGATAGTGTCCCCTGCTGAAAAATCCAGCTAAAACCAGCCTAAGCTGGTTGGCTGGTTTTAGCTGGTTTAAGCTGGAAGTAGCTGGTTTTAGCTGGTCTCCCAGCCTGGCTTAGCTGGTTTTAGCTGGTCTCCCAGCCTGGCCTAGCTGGTCAAGCTGGTCTCCCAGCCTGGCTTTGCTGGTTTTAGCTGGTCTCCCAGCCTGGCCTAGCTGGTCAAGCTGGTCTCCCAGCCTGGCTTAGCTGGTTTTAGCTGGTCTCCCAGCCTGGCCTAGCTGGTCAAGCTGGTCTCCCAGCCTGGCTTTGCTGATTTTAGCTGGTCTCCCAGCCTGGCTTAGCTGGTTTTAGCTGGTCTCCCAGCCTGGCCTAGCTGGTTTTAGCTGGTCTCCCAGCCTGGCCTAGCTGGTCAAGCTGGTCTCCCAGCCTGGCTTAGCTGGTTTTAGCTGGTCTCCCAGCCTGGCTTAGCTGGTTTTAGCTGGTCTCCCAGCCTGGCCTAGCTGGTCAAGCTGGTCTCCCAGCCTGGCTTTGCTGATTTTAGCTGGTCTCCCAGCCTGGCTTAGCTGGTTTTAGCTGGTCTCCCAGCCTGGCCTAGCTGGTCAAGCTGGTCTCCCAGCCTGGCTTAGCTGGTTTAAGCTGGTCTCCCAGCCTGGCCTAGCTGGTCAAGCTGGTCTCCCAGCCTGGCTTAGCTGGTTTTAGCTGGTCTCCCAGCCTGGCCTAGCTGGTCAAGCTGGTCTCCCAGCCTGGCTTTGCTGATTTTAGCTGGTCTCCCAGCCTGGCTTAGCTGGTTTTAGCTGGTCTCCCAGCCTGGCCTAGCTGGTCAAGCTGGTCTCCCAGCCTGGCTTAGCTGGTTTAAGCTGGTCTCCCAGCCTGGCCTAGCTGGTCAAGCTGGTCTCCCAGCCTGGCTTAGCTGGTTTTAGCTGGTCTCCCAGCCTGGCCTAGCTGGTCAAGCTGGTCTCCCAGCCTGGCTTTGCTGATTTTAGCTGGTCTCCCAGCCTGGCTTTGCTGATTTTAGCTGGTCTCCCAGCCTGGCTTATAGCTTATTTTAGCTGGTCTCCCAGCCTTTCCTAGCTGGTCAAGCTGGTTTCCCAGCCTGGACAATTTGGTGGTCAGCTGGTTTTAGCTGGTCTCCCAGCCTAGCCAAGCTGATGAACATCTCACAATATTATATATATATATATATATATATATATATATATATATATATATATATATATATATATATATATATAATTATGTATAATAATAATAATAATAATACACACACACACACAAACACACACACACAATAAGTTAATATAGACGAAGTTGATTATAATATGCACTAGTTAATTATTGGAACCGTCTGGAACCCAGATTTTTTGTTTGTTTGTTTGCTTGCCATTTAGTAATATAACGCAATTATTAGTATTCTAACGCAACTTATCATTATATAAATGTAAATTGAATTTTTCAAAAATAAAATAAAAAACTTTTAATACTTCTGTCACTGTCACAATTTTTTTTTACTCGCCTGCCATAAACCTGGCATATTGCACAAGAATGGGTCATATAACTACACAATGAGTTTTAAATTCATGATTTAATATTAATGATTTTTTAATTCTAGATGTTTATTTAAATGCTGCGTGACTTTGAAGTGTTTTAATGTGCGTGCGCGTGAACATTCGAACATTCGCATTCAAACACTGGAGCGAGCGCGCTGTGCGCGCGAGAGCAGATGGAAACGGAAACGTCATCAACTGACACACAGCAAAACTCTTGTCTCTCGCTGTTGTTTTCACTGCTTTCAGGTGAGTTTAGTCAACAAATTCACACAAATAATACATACAAACGTCCCTGACACCTTTATTACGTGTAATTGACACGCTCCTGTTGAATATTTACTTTATAGAAATGGTTTTGTGTCTTCGAAAAAGTCCGTTAGCATCTCAACCAGTTTCAGAAGAGGTAACGTTACTGCTAAGTTAGGCCTAACTTACGTTAAGGCTAACTATAAGTTAGTCTGACTGGAGCTCTTGTTTATAAAAGTTTGGGGGTTTAACCTCATCTTTGTGTAGATAACAGTTTTTGATAGTTTTGTTTTGCTGGTAATTTGTCAATGGGTGATTGGAAGTAAGCTAATTTATTTAACCTAAAAGAATGCACTGCACTGTTAATCAGTGACGTCACTTACAAATAGTGATTTAAAAAAAGTGATTTCAGGAGCAACAGGAAAAAAACCTCTACAACAAAGGGTGAATTATTAATTTCATATGCATCTATTTATATTAATATATAATTAATTATTATCTTAATATATTATCTAAATATATAATTTTTTCTCTTTTCTGCAGTTCACCTCTGCTCTGGCTTGGTTTCTTGTAATAAACCCTATTGTAAATCCTATGTAACAGTGTTGGCTCTGTGAAATTGCATGTTATGTTCCTACTGTAGATCATCATGCTGAAGGCCTGCTGCAACCCCATCCAAGAAAATCTCCATGGCTATGAACCATATGATTAGTAAGCAAAACCACCTCAAACATACAATGCACTACTGTCCAAAAGTTTGGGGTCTGTAAGATTTATGCTTTTGAAAGAAGTCTCACATTTTAAAATCATTAACCCCAGGATTTTTCAGTGTGATTGTCCTTGAGAAGCCTGTAGGCTAAATAATAAGCGACAAATATAATGGTATAATGGTCGTAGTAACAATTATTTATTTAACTATTATGATAACAGGATATCATGGTCATTGGTATATTTTATTTTATTTTATTTCTCTAGGTCTGTTTTGAGTTATGTTGGCCAGTGAGACAGACACCATACTCAGGGGTATTTATTTATTTGTATGTATTTTTTACTGATAAATACTGAAATTCTTTTTACTTTTAAATGCTAAATATGGTTCAGGCACGCAAGTTATTTTTCACAGATATCTGGCCAGCTTACTCATGGCTCATACTCTTAGCCTTTAAAATGTTTGAATTGATATCCCCAATGCAATATCAGGGGCTAAAGATATCATTAGAGTTCTTAAACTTATGGCTATGCTCTTGTTATCAGATGAAATAATCCCTAGCGTTTGGCCCTGTGATTCTTCAGGACAAGATCTTGATGCGGTCACCTTGACAAGGTGAGTTTCACAATAGCTGCCACTATCAAAAAAATCAAGAGACTGAACACAACAGGCTTTCATCCATATGAACACACCCATATGTAGGCATGGGTACTGAAACATGAACATTAATGGGTACATTAATTATGAACTACAATTAATTTGCCTTGCCTAAATTCATAACGACATCACCACATAACCACACTTGCGACATCACCGACGTGCGTATGAGATCCATTCACAAATTGTCAAGAGTGCTTGCTTTAACAGACGCATCATTTAGAGCCAAGATGAAGACGGCATCGTTGTTCGTCAGTATTTTGTTTCCATAGCACATTAACAAAACATTGAATGACACTAATAACACTAAAAACAATACAATTACAAAATATTAATGATAATAATATCACTAAAATTATATAGGCCTAATAAAAGTCTTTAGTTCAAGAACGCAGCACAACTCTGCCGTCTGTGAAATCAAAAGCAACTTCAAACTAGGGGTGTCCCCGACTATGGATTTTCATAGTCGAATCAGAATCGTCATGTCTTGCCTATAGTCGACTAATAGTCGAATCATGTGTGTGGGGGTGGGGCTGGGGGCGGGGATTTAACATTTCAAAGCCACCATGTAGAGAAAATCACACAAAGATATAGAAGAAAATGTATAAAAACATTTTGGATCAATAAAACTAAGAAATAACATAATTAACTCCAGAAAGGCCACGGACAGGATTTGCATTTCACATGCAAATCAAATTAAATCGGCTAAATTACCTGTGCGAGCACAACATCGATGCACCGAAAAAATAAACAATTAATTTACTAAATTAAATTAGAACAGAATATACCTTTCTAATAAATAAAAATACAAAACGAAATAAATCAGAATCAAGTCACAAGATGAGGAGCAAATGTGTGCAAAATGCCTAAAGTGCAGGGGAACATATATTCAAAACACAAGCCACAAATAAAGATTAGATAACCCTGACAGATCAATAAATAAAATTAAAATAAAGAAACTTTTAAAATAACGATAGTAGCCAGAATTTTTAACTTTGTCTTTTTAACTGCAGAAACCACAATAAATGCTAAACTGGAGTGGCAGTCTTTTTAGCTAAAAATGTTCACACTCACAGCATCCAAAAATCAAATTAGAACCGGCTAAAAAGTTTTGAAATCACTTGTACCCTACCTGATCGAGAGAACAAATCCAGTCTTTCACTCTGTCTGTGTCCGTTGGAGTCTTTTCAAATTGTGCGCGTGGATAAAATACATTCTGACGTGAAACATGTTCGTTGGCCGGCAGAAGTGCGATCATGGTTTTCCTGATGCTAAATCCAGCCTTGGAGAATATCCTTTCTGATGGTGTACATCCACACTTTAAAGTTTCTTATCCCAGACATTGTTAAAAATGTAAATCCTTGCCGCCAAGACGCTCCTCTGTCGGTCACGGATTGAAAGTGAAACTTAAATCTGTCACGGGGTGTTTGGATTTATTCACGCACATTAAAAATATTTATTAAAAGCTTATTTCTTTGCACATTTTTATATACAGCATTATCATAATAGGCTGAATATTAATGTATTGACAGAAAACTAGTTCTATGTGAAATCAGACATTGAGCGCTCTCATATAGCCAAAGGGGCATGATCCTCGTTTCATAACACCTCTGCGAAGATTCGACCGTGAGATCGGTAGTCGAATCAGGCTCCTCCAATCGAATCTTCGACTATTCGGGGTCACCCCTACTTCAAACACTTGTTTAACAAGTAATATTCTTCTAATTGTTTCACTGTCAATAATGTAAGTCCACAAGAGAAATATTAAGCCAGTAAATTAAGATAGTTGCTATACCGTTATATCGTCGTCTCTGAGAGAACGCGCTGTTAATGCAGCGAAAGCTCAGTCCGTTTCTGCTTTCACTTTCAGGGAACGATTATGCTGAATAAACTGGCAATGCATGTCATGTAAACACATTAACCCGTTTTCCTTTATCGGAGTCAAGTCATAAGTTTAAGTATAACTGATCGACTTTTAGATTTTTGCCTTTGATTTCTCTCAGCATTTAAAACGCATTAACCCGCGTTCTTTGGGCTTATTGAAGTGCGATGTGTGAAGTGCACTTGCATACAGACAGAGAGTGCACTGGTAGGATGACATATATCACAAACTCTGACTCTTTCTTGACCCAAGAAATTATTAAAACGTGTTCTCTGAGAGGATGTGTGTCCGTAAATTTCCCGCTGACATGTTGAAATACTCTGAGTCAGATACAAGAATGATAAGGATCTTTTTTTTACTTTGCTAGCAAAATAGAAAACAATTCTCATATATAAAACAAACTAATAAACGAGTAAATAAGCAAGTTAATGATCAAATAAGTAAGCCCCGCCCCCTCACGATAATATCGCGTACCACCGATCTTACAGGCTGACGATAGGACGATATGAAAATGGAGCATATCGCCCAACACTAGTTAAGACCGACCGATATTTTTTTTTACCTCTTCAAACATTTAATACAATTGCAATAAAATAACATTAGTTATTAAGTATTGTGAATATAAATTGCCTAGACCTACATACAAACACAAGCTACGTTTTTTAAATAAAAACCCGTGGCACGTCATCTCTATGATTATGTTTACACCATTGGTTTACGCATGTCACACTACAGCCTGCAGGCTAAGTTCGCTTCGTTTCATTCACTGTCAATGGTTCGCGCTTGGTAATGATGCTGCGGCTTTACTCTAAAGATTATTTAATTTTTATATGTTGTTGAAACATGTGAGAGCGTGTTATAGGCTATATGCCATGTTATAGTCAGATATGATGACGCTACTGATGAGCATCTATTCATCAAACCAACGTGCAAACTATCGCAAATCAAAGTGAAAGTCGCTGACGCTTAACACACAATCATCTTCATTAAATGTAAAGAAACTAAATGATCTTACCAGGGCTGTTTCTGCTTTCTCTTATTGCGGGCTTTGATTCAGAAATTTTAGCTGATGATCAATAAAATAATGTATCTCATATCTGTTGCTTTCGGTGACGTGCACTCCATTAAATCTGCAAATAGCGGGAATTTAAGATCGGATTTATATCCCAAAAAAAAAAAAAAACACACACACATTGATGTAACCAGGTGTAAATGGAATCGTTTTGATAAATCAGACAGCAATCTGATCTGAGAAAATGCATGAAGTGGCCTTGTGTAAACAGCCCCTAGACATCGGTGAAAAACTAAATAGAGATGCATTGTTAATGTAACACATTGACATGTTTTTTTTTCATAGGTATTACATTGCATGTTAATGCAATTAACTGTCATTTTGTGAATTCTAAAGTCAATTTAATTTATTTGTTTCCCTCTGAAAATCCACTTTAGTTGATATCTAGTGGCTTGAATACTAATCAACTATTACATAGTGAAACTCCTGTTGTGGATGCACTCCTCCCAGGACAACACGCTGAAACCAAGCGTGCCGCACAAGCCCTGAAAAGTGAAGCCAAAACGTCTCGATCGCCCCCCGGTGACTGGTCCTAGTGTAGGTCATAAGCCCCGCCTCCTCGTGTTATTCAACGGGACGTGAGACCAACTAAACAATTAAATACACTTCAAATATCTTTTTTCCAAAGGTGGTTTTTCATTTGCTGTTGTTTTTATCACGCTGGTGTAAGTTCAAGTGTCTGTTTCAAAAATAAGTTGGTTTTTAGTTAGTTACATGATGCGGTGGTGTAACGTCATGATTGACAGCTGTGATTGACAGGTTCTCTGAGTGAAGTAGTCACCGAAGCACCAACGGACATTTTGTCTGGATCTTCGGAGGACTGAGGAGATTGTATACTTTATTTTAACAAGCCTCTTGTCGTACTGCAATCAATTTTTAAAAAGTGTGCAGAATCCTCTCTCCCTCAGTGCATTCGGCGAGAGTGAGGGCGGAGCGTTGATTACTTCCTGCTCACGACTGCGCAGGTCTGGTCCCGAGATCGCTACTGCGCAAACTCAAGCCCCAAGATGTCAGCGCCATATCGGGCTTCAGTTCTCATCAATGGAAGAGAGCGAAGGGGCATCGTCCATCTTTTTTTACAGTCTATGGCTGAAACACAGCAACTAATCCCAAAGAATTGACAACGTTTTTAATGAAGCTAATGATCATCACATATTGAGACTTTTAATTCGAAATCAAAGCTACAGCTAACACTGTCTGTAAAAGACAGACTTACGATCGGTTAAATGTACTGTTATGTTGATGAAATATTGAAAAAAATCAACTTTAGAAAACATGGGTGGTGATGAAGTAAAAAAGATCCAGCACATTTAGATGGTACAAACTTTTGAACTGACTATGCATATTCCACACAGCCTCATTTTTGATTCACTTGGAATTAAATATGGCATCTACCCAGACTAAAGTTGCTTGACGCGTGCTGAAAGGTTCCACACAAATTGTTAAGATCTCACTGAAATGACTATATATCTTTGTAGGAAAAAAAATACAGCTTCTTATTTGTAATATTGAGATCTTTAAAAAAAATGCAGCTCTGATGTGGTAGCCAAAGTAGTAGTAACGTCACAACATTTATAGCTACCAACTGGAATATATTCTGTATAAGTTTATTTTTTCTGTAGAACATAAAAGAAGATATTTTGAAGTGTTTTTTTTTCATACAATTGAAGCTCATTTATGTTTTGTCTTGAAGATCCACATACAAACACTTTAAAGAGCAGAAGTGTGTCAGGAAAGGAGTGTCCCACGAATAAACACTCTGCAAAGCCTCCCCTGACACCATCCAAGCTGCAAGTTTTGAGAGGTAATCTGTTATTTCATTTATTCATTCATTCATTCATTCATATACTTTATGTAGCCATAGCCAATTTAGTAAAACGGTTTTACATTAGTTGATTACCTTTCTAAGTTTTACTAGTTGAAAAGTGACAAATTAATAATCTAAATTATTTATCTTTCAAGTCTGCTTCAGTGACTGGCTCAAACAAAAAGAACCCGAAAAAGGAGAAAGAGAAGCGGGAGAAGCAAGTGGGGTATTACATATCCCAAAAAATACAAGATGTCATAAAAAAAGAAAAGAAAAATGTAATGTAAAATGTATCTCTATAATTCTGTTATTGTTCTCCTTTAGTTACTATTATAGTTTTTAGCATTTTAATCATTTCAATTAATAATTTTGTACATTACTGTTAGCATATCAATGGGCTGTTTTAAGGGGCTGCAATATCAAATAAAAGGAATTTGTTTGAATTGTTTCCTTTGCTCCTGAAGATTATTTTAAGTATACTTGGAATTGTTTACATTATTTTTCCTGCCACTGTGTGTTGTGACAAATAGAGAAGACATAGAGTCAGCCAGTCTGACCAGCTAAAAACAGCCTGACCAGCTAAGCCCAACAATGACCAGCTAAAACCAGCTAAGCCCAACAATGACCAGCTAAGCCCAACAATGACCAGCTAAGACCAGCCTGACCAGCTAAGACCAGCCTGACCAGCTAAAACCAGCTAAGACCAGCCTGACCAGCTAAGACCAGCCTGACCAGCTAAGACCAGCCTGACCAGCTAAGACCAGCCTGACCAGCTAAGACCAGCTAAAACCAGCTAAGCCCAAAAATTACCAGCCTGGCCAGCTAAAACCAGCTAAGCCCAACAATGACCAGCTAAAACCAGCTAAGCCCAACAATGACCAGCTAAAACCAGCTAAGCCCAACAATGACCAGCCTGACCAGCTAAAACCAGCTAAGCCCAACAATGACCAGCCTGACCAGCTAAAACCAGCTAAGCCCAACAATGACCAGCTAAGACCAGCCAGGCTGACCAGCTAAAACCAGCTAAAACCAGCCTGACCAGCTAAGACCAGCCTGACCAGCTTAGACCAGCCTGACCAGCTAAAAAAGTGTTCAAAACCCCTCTAAAACCAGCCTGATAAACCAGCTATGACCAGGCTGGGAGACCAGCCAAAACCAGCCTGACCAGCTTAGGCTGGTTTTAGCTGGATTTTTCAGCAGGGGTGTTCTGACCCGTCAAGCCTACAGAAAATATACAATATCCACCTCAGAACATGAGATTTATTATGAGTTGAGTATGAACATGAGTATTATTCTAAAATATATAAGACACTATATGCAAAATTTGTTTAAATACTGGTTCAGAACAGCATTCTAGCATACTATTCTTTTCATACTATACTTGCTGTAAACTTGTATAGTACAAATACTGTGACCTGCCATTTTTAACTTTGTTTAAAAACGTCTTGATTTTTGTCTGTTCGAATAAATACAGGTTCAGAATAGCATTCTAGAATGCTGTGACTAGTATACATACTATTCTTGCAGTATTTAGTATATAGTACATACTGTGACGTGCCATTTTTAAGAAATTTTGTTTACTGTTTTGACTTTTGGTTGTGTTTAAGAATAGCTTACTACCATAATATTATGTATACTGTGAGTAGTACGCCTGTACTAATCTTTTAGTATGTCTTGACCTTTGGCTGTTTGTTTAAATGCTGTTTCAGAATAGCATTATACCATACTACAGTATTATGTATACTGTGACAAATACTACATACTATTCTTTCATTATAGGGTATGTAAAGTTCAAATACTGTGACCTGCCATTTTTACGCAAATATTGTTTGTTAATGTCTTGACTTTTGGCTGTTTGTTTAGATACTGGTTCAGAATAGCATTCTAGCTCTATTATTTTCATAGTTTACTTGCAGTATACTTGTATGTATAGGTCAAATACTGTGACCTGCCATTTTGAACTTTTTTTAAAAACGTCTTGATTTTTGTCAGTACGAATAAATACAGGTTCAGAATAGCGTTCTAGAATACTGAGTAGTACTATTCTTGCAGTATTTAGTATGTATAGTACATATACTGTGGCGTGCCATTTTTAAGTAATTTTGTTTACTGTTTTGACTTATGGTTGTGTTTAAGAAAAGCATACTACCATAATATGTATACTGTGACTAGTACTGCTGTACATACTAATCTTTCAGTATGTAGTATGTATACTGAGACCTGCCATTTTTAAGCAAATTTGATTTGATCTGTTTGTTTAAATGCTGTCGAATAGCATTATACCATACTACCGTATTATGCATACTGTGACAAATACTACATACTTTTCTTTAATTATATAGTATGTATAGTACAAATACTGTGACCTGCCATTTTTAAGTACATTTTGTTTGTTAATGTCTTGACTTTTGGCTGTTTGTTTAGATACTGGTTCAGAATAGCATCCTACCATACTTTTATGTATTCTGTAACTAGTACTACTTTACATACTACTCTTTCAGTATGTAGTATTTATACTGTGACATGCCATTTTTGAGCAAATTTTGTTTAAAAATGTATTGACCTTTGGCTGTAAATGCTGGTTCAGAATAGCACTCAACCACACTATTATGTAAACTGTTACTGGTACTACATACTATTCTTGTAGTATATAGTATGTACACTACAAATACTGTGAACCACCATTTTAAAGCAAATTTAGTTTGTTAATGTATTGACTTTTGGCTGTTAGTTTGGATGCTGGTTCAGAATAGCATTATACCATACTATTAAGTATACTGTAACTAGTACTACATACTATTCTTGCAGTATATAGTATGTATAGTACACAAATACTGTGAACTGACATTGTTAAGCAAATTTGGTTTGTTAATGTCTTGACTTTTGCCTGTATGTTTAAATCCTGGTTCAGAATAACTACTATACTATGTACACTGTGACTAGTATTACATACTATTCTTGCAGTATGTACTATGTATACTGCAATCTTCCATTTTAGTTAATTTCTTGACTTTTGACTGTACAGTTAAATACGGGTTCAGAATTGCATACTACAATACTATTTTTCAGGTATGTAGTATGTATACTGTGTCATGCCATTTCCAGTGCAACAAATGAACCCAAAGCAGTATTAAATGTGATTTCAACTTCTTTTTGACATAATATTTGATTGATATATTTTTATACATATGTTTTCCTTTGGTAAGATCAAGCGCACTGCATTGTGGGATACAGTATTCACGCAGTGTGCTCTGGTTGTATTGCTGCACACGTTCCAAACAAACTCAATGTCTCTTCACAGACCTGTCAGGAACATACGCTCGCAAACGCACATATGCAAATGAGCTGCAGCATTAGCATTCAGTTAGCGGCTTGCTAATGAGACCCCTCCAGTGCTCATTTATTAGACCTTTATAGGCTGCTTCGTGAGTCCTTTTGCATATTGCAGAAAGCAAATAATTGCTTTCGATGGCATGCAAAGACTCAAATCATGTGTATTATTGTTACTTTACCAAGCAATTAGTCTGATTTAAGTTTATTTAAGGAAGGTCAAAGGTCAAGGAGGCCTGCAATTACTCAAAGACAGCAAATTAGTGGCAAATCGACGGGTATTTCAGCAGTTTCCACTGTGGATCGGCATACAATCTCCTCATGAGCGGGTCGTCTAGGGCTGCGTTGGCGTATCCTCGCTCGAATGAAATGAACGATCGCCCCATCCCAGCGGCAGATTCTTTATGAGGATCTATGGATGTGTTTTGGAGGACGAAAACAATGGCAAATCCGGTTTCTATTGATCAGTAGGTCCTCTGCCTGCGGTTCTCCTGTTAGTGGCTTTCAGGATGGCAATTTGTCACGAGTTTAATGCGGAGGACAACTGGTTTCTGTCAGGGCTTTAGACTGGGGGCTATTTCTGCTGGTGTAAATTCAAGCTCAACCTTGCAACCACGCAAACAACTTCTTAGGTTGTCGAAACTGTTGTCAGCATGGGAACACTTCCTCAAGACAATCACGGATTGATGTTTTACTTTCTTTAGTTTCTCACACTTATCTCAGGAAATGTTTGCTAAGCAAGATTTATTATCATAAAATGTTGGAACTTAGAGTCATAAAGGCATTTTGTTTTCTTAAAATCCCCCTGTGGTCAATCATTTTATCCCTTAAACTCATCTTTGATCACCAAGATGGCATATTTAAACGTATTTTTCCTTGAAAAAAAAAATTATTCATGCCTTAAAATAGATTTCAACATCGAAATCAAGATTTCATTTTTACACAATGTAGTAATTGAGCTTTTGTTAACTTCACACTCTTAAAACAAGAGGGAAAATATGGGTTTTACAGAGATTATTAATGTAAATAATAAATTATTTATCATGTTAGCAACATGCTAAAACATGTTAGCAATGAGCTAAATCACGCTAGAAACATTCTTGCAATGTGATAATTCTAGAAACATACAAGTAACATACTAAATCATGTTAGCAACATGTTTGAACATGCTGTAAACATGCTAGCAACGTGCTAAATCATACTAGCAAAAACGTTAATTCGTCATCAATGCGTTAAATAATGCTAGATAGATTTTAACACCATACTAGATCATGTTAGCAACATGTTAAAACATGCTAGCATTGTAAAAAAAAACAAATCTACTGAAAATAATGGTGTAGAAATGTTTATAAGAATATAGTTTTACTGTAATATTGATAGTTTTTAAGAATGTTCTCAAAATGTTAGCACAAAAACATTCATGGAACGTTCATTTAACATTTTTTAAATGTTACTACTTTTTAAAAATGTTTAGAAATCATTCAAAATTAATGTTCCCCTAATGTTTGAAGAATGGTGGAATGGAATGTTTGCATAACCAAGAACGTACATTAAAAAAAAAAAAAAAAATTTCATAACTTAACAGGAATGTTAGTAGAACATATTTTTGTGAGCTGGGTTAGTAAGCTACACTGTAAGCTAAGCTACTAGTTAAAAACTAGATAACTGAAATGAAGTTACATAACAACTCAATTTAAAGTAGTTTAAAGTTAAAGTTAGTTACTATGGGTGGTGTGTGAGCATTTTTTGTAGCCTGTTCTGAAAATCCCTTAGGAACTCTGAGATTGGATTAGACGACTCCAGGAAAAGCCTGATCCAAGAAACCAACAAGAGACGGGAAATTAGGCTCGACTGTCTGGAAAACAAGCCTAATGGGGTGGCAAACCTTGTGGGAAGTGGATGTAGATGTGAGCATGCCCAGTCCAGCCCTATATATCTTCCAATCTACCCCCAGGGCAGTTACTCACGCCCTCTCAGGCGTTTGTTTGCTCTGTGGAAGTGACAGCTAATCTATGGGTGTAAATCAGAAGACCAGAGGTTGGGGAAACAGTTACAGAAGAGTCTCTCCTGGCTGTTACCCGGCTATAACAATTGACGTTATTTTTATGACGAATCTCCAGGTTACATTAAATCAAGATGTGGTTCATTGAACAAGCAAGTGTTTATCGACATGGACGGGAACATTGAGAAGATGAAAAGAGAATGAAGATGTTTTCATTTAAATATCTATCTATCAGTCTATCTATTTATCAACATATCAACCTATCTATCTATCTATCTATCTATCTATCTATCAAGCCACATGCAAAAACATGGCAAAAATGTGCTAAATCATGCTAGCAATATGTTAAACCATGCTAAAAACAGGTTAGCAATGTGCTAAGTGCTAAAAAGTTGACAAAACATACTGGCAAGTGTGTTATAGAAACATGATAGCAATGTGCTAAATCATGCTAAAAAATTGCCAAAACATGCTGGCAATGTGTTAAACCATGTTAGAAGAAACATGTTTGCAACGTGCTAAATCATGTTAAAAACTTGTCAAAACATGCTGGCAATTGTGTTAAGCCATGCTAGAAACATGTTAGCAACGTGTTAAATCATGCTAGCAACATGTTTGAACATGCTAGCAATGTGTTAAATCTTGCTTTAAGCATGCTAGCAACATGTTAAAATGTCGGCAATGTGCTAGATACATGTTAACACCATACTAAATCATGATAGCAATATGTTAGCAATGTGCTAATCATTCTAGGAACATGTTAACACCGTACAAAATCATGTTAGCAACATACTAAGAAATGCTAGCAACACGTTAAACCATGCTAGCAACAAGCTAAACCATGCTAGCAATGTGCTAAATCATTCTAAAACATGTTAATAACTTGTTGAAACATGTTAACAATGTGTTACTTAGAACATAACATTTTATTTACTTTGAAAAGCTTGAATTTTACTCAGTTATTTCAAACGTTCAGACAAGACTTTGTCAAGCCAACCTCAAAGTTCGTCTCCAAACTATACTTATCTAGTTATTGGAATGGAAACAGTTCTGTCAAGGCCAGCACTAAGCATAATAAACCATCCGTTTAAAAGCTGCTTCTTCATATTTGAATATTTGCATTATAGTAACGTCAAACCTCATTTAAAGTAATAAAATTGCTGAAAAAAAAACACATTCCCAGCTGTTTGACTGCTAAAGCCACTATGCACAGCTTCAGTCGTAAAGAGACTTGATGAGCAGCATTGATTAACCTGAAGCTTTCGCCTGAACACAAACCCAACATATGCCAATAGTACAGATTACTAGATGTTTAAAATTAAGTAAAGTCAATTAAAAACTGTTAGAACAGGTTACAGTGTAGGCTATATGCATTGCCCTCCGTAAAGCCGAATTCTGACTCGTGCGACTCTTTTTCGGGTCGGGCCGATTTTCAGCTTTGTCGTGCGTCGTTGGTCGTGCAGTGTACAGGGGTAAACGAGAGGCGATTAACCTCTCCCGACCGGCAATCGGATGGTCGGATGAATTTCTGGCATGTTAGAAATTTTGGTCGCTCCTCGTGACTATATCGCGCGCAGTTGAAGCAGAGCTACGAACCGATTGCCCTAAACTCAGTGTTTTTTTTCCCCTCAGTGCGCCTGCGCGAAAACAGAAGTTTAACCATTTCATCTGCAGCCAAAAAAAAAAAAAAAAAACGAAAAGAGGGAGATCTTTAAGTTCTGTATTACTAAATTACTGCTGCTTACCTCTAGTTCATGTTGCAAAATGGATTAACCATTATGTCCACGTCTTAAGCCACCTGCGATTTAGCCTATCTACACCGCATGCTTCTTTTATTAATTTGTTAAACATTATTTGTTTTTGAAATAAAGCTGTTTTTAATTTTCATTGATAACTAATTATTGCAGTGTTCGGACATATTATAGACTGTTATTGCCTAATATTCATTATAATCGACCTAAATGTTTTAGGCCCTGTTTACACGAGAACGCTCGCGGGTGAAAACGTAAAAATATTTTATCAGATGTGCCTTTTTGGGGGGGCTTAAAAACGCAAAAAAGTGAAACCACCCTCCAGAGTGGAAATCTTAAAAACGCTCCACCGTCGCGTTTCCGTCTAAACGGTAAAAACGCAAAAGTCTGCTAGACAGTGAAGGCACCGATCAGTGCTTCACATTGCCACCTAGCCGCCTGGAGTGCATACTACACTGAATTTCACACACTTTTGCGTCACCGTATGCACGCAGATTTACCCCCCCCCCCCCCCCATAACGCTCGTTTAAACGCAGAATGAAAAGTGATCACTTTTGCGTTTTCTCTTCAGATCGTTTCCGTGTAAACTTTGCCTTAGACAATTTTTAATGAGGAGGAAGCTTCTATGTAATATTTTATTATCCTCACAGCGCGTTGGTTATGCGATGATGCGATATGAAATTATTGCGTGGCAAATTAATTATAATAGCCTATCAATTTAATAAAAAAAAGTAGCTAGGCCTTCCCTAATAATAATAATAATACAATAATAATTTAATACATAAATTGGAAATGCTAAATCATCTTGATATTGATAGCTGATGCTTGTTTTGACAATATCTCTGGATACATATTGTCTATAGGCGCTACCCGGCAGGGTTTATCGCGCTGATTCTCGCATATTTCACACGTAGCCTATAGTGTGAGAGCAGTGAAGTCGCAGCTCGACGTTCGGACCGTATAGTGTGAGCACATAAATCCTGAGCTTTGGCTTTGCATCGCATGCGATCTACTCGTTCAGTATGAGTAGGTACCTTGCTGAAATCGCACAGACATCGCACTGTGTATGCCCGCCTTAAATGAATAGGGTGACGGATCGCGCAACGGCGCGTCTGTTGGGATAAATATTCGCATTAGAGTCGCTGCAGCCCGAGATGAGCATCTCTACTGGCCTATGAAATCTGCAAGGTCCTGCCCTACATGATAAATGAGCTCAAATCTGCCGTAAAGCATATTAAAGTCATATGATAGATAACAAGACGGAGAAGAGGAGGGGGAGAACTAAGCCAGAGGAAATGTAGCCTAAAACCCAGACAAAAATATTAAACTCAGCCCTCTCTCTTTATTTATAGCCTAACTCTCTCTAATTTTAATCTTTAATGCCTAACGTCCAGGTTATTTCTGCTAATTAAAGACCAGCTGCTTTGCAATTTTAAAATCGCTCTGAACTTTTGTTCGGGAGATCCTAACGTGTCATTGGCTTGGGGATCCCGTGGCCATGTCACTCTCAAGAACAAAAGTCAATAATCAGTCAATAATCAATCCATAAGTGAGTTCGCGGGAAATTCACATAGCCTACGTGAGCGACACGTTCGTTCATTATTTATAGCCTAAGGCTCTCAGAGTGACTGTAATAATTAAGAAAATGTAATTTAATTAATTCACTGGACTGTGTAGCCTAAGTTTGGAAAGTAAAACGCCTTTAGATGCTTTTAATCAAGTCGTGACGCAAACGTGTTTGATATCGAGGGACCCAAAAATGTAAAGATAGATAGGCTACGTTAAACTTTTGCGTAGCCTAATGCAGTCAGCCTAATTAAATTTTTACATATTATAAGCCTCGTACCAAGCACATTTTTGTTAATGCTGGTAGGCTACGGATCGACTGTTTGCGTCCATTAAGCATTCATGCAATATTAATAATATTATGCATATTCGATGGAGCCGGGCTTCCAAACGAGCGCCTTGTTTTCGTTCTCCGGCTCAACGCATAAATCCTCCAAACTCAATTCCCAAGGTCATTGAGAGACATAATGTGTTTATCGCCTGGCTGTTTCTCTCATAATAAAACCATTCCCATTGGAATATTGGGATTGATGGATGTCTATGGGATATTGATCGATACCTGCTGGCCTTCTGGAAACGGGGAGAGTGACCATTAGTCCAACTCAATTCAGCGAGCTCAGAGCTGATAGGCCTACTCTGTTTCACACAGCTCAAAGATGCTAAAGATGTTCAGATGCGCTGCAGGTGTCATGAAGAGCGAATTTGCAAAAACAAAGATTGGATTTTCTCTACAACATCTTGGTTGGTTGTATTTTCAGTTAGGCTAGACAAACTCACTCTAATATTGGGCCAATGTCAAACTGACATAACAGCTTGAAGAGGAATGGTCATTCGACGAGTTAGCATGCTAGTCACAGGTAGTTAGTTTTGTGTTTATTATAGTTTCACTACAAATCCTTACAAGCTCTTGCTGTAAAACCTTGTTAGTTTCTATGGTTTTTACTACAAAATCACAGTTAAACCAGCTACTGTAAAACCATGCTAATTGTCTAAGTGCAGCCCAGCTAACAGGGAATGTTCCCACTTTCACTATTGTTCTTTAAAAGTAATGTGAATGTTAGGACAAAACGTTCTTAAAATAATGTTTATGGAAGGTTCTTATAAAGTTAAGTAAGGATAATGTATCTCAGAATAAACCCCCGACAGGGTGATCAGGATCAGGTCTATCATCAGGGGTTTATTAACAACTGGCTGGATGTAGGCTACATATCCCACATAAATAATTATGGAGATAAGAGATATTGATTTGAGATGAAACTTTTAAAATCGTACCTGTTTGTTGTCTTATAATCCAGCAATGTACAAAACAATAGGAATCACAAATAGTCCACGATACTGGATGAAAAAAAAAAATAGCCTAACTGTACACAAAATATTGATTTGACTGATTTTTAATCATTTATGAGCTCGCCAAAATACAAAACTTCCACGAAGAAAAGCCGTTTCTAGCAAGCGTGCTGACTTCAGTAACCCGGATGAGCCTGTGTTTCTGTTTTCAGCGGTTGGCTGGCTCTCGTAATGTTGAGGAAAAATATTCTTAGAACAATATTCTTGGAACGTCCTTGTTATTATTATTTGCTGAATGTTTTCATAATGTTATCAAAATGGAATCACCTTGGAATCGTTCATGGAATGCCATGATGTAATTTGTACTTGATGAATGTTCTCATAATGTTGAGAGAAAACATTCTTAGAACAAAATTCTTGGAACGTCCTTATATTTTTAATAATATTTGCTGAATGTTCTTGTAATGTTTGCATAAAACATTTTAAAGAAACGTCCTTAGTGTTTTTTGTCAAAGTCAAATTTGACACATTTTTTGCATAACCCAGAAAATCATCTTAGAACATGAAGAAACGGGATGTTTTGAATGTTCAGAAGAAAAAAAATTCATAACATTTTCAAGATAATAGAATGGAATGTTCATCTGACGTTCACATGGGCTAAACCAAGATAACCTGTTCTTACTTTAAAAAAAAACTGGACGTTTTGAATGTTCATTCAAAGACATTCGCAAATAATGGTTTCATAACCTAATGGGAAGGTTAGCAAAACATTCTAAGATGATATTTTTGTAAGCTGAGTCAGGGGTCAAACCTAAAAGCTTTTGTTAACACATTTTGAAAGGGCGAGGCTGTCAAATGTCTAAGTTGGCCTATAAAATAACAAAGAAGAAACAGAGGTGATTGAGTTGTTTATTGTTCATTATTGCTCACATGCAGAGGAAGTGACCCATTGAGAGACTTCCCTTCGCCTGTCAACATGTTCTGGTCCAGCCCTCATCATCTGAACAGTGAGAGAGCGATATGGCTGACAGTCTTGCTCAGTTACGGACTGACTTTTGATTTTAGATTTGTGTAATCTAACTGTACAGGAGAAACAACTGTCTGAGATATAACTTTTATTTCCATTTAATGGATTCCCCCTTCTTAAAGAAATAAACCCAGATACTGTGCATATGTAACTGTAAACTGTAAAGGTTAATGAGGCGTGTTTCTCGCTCGTTATGGAAGAAGAGGCATGTGCGGTAATGACGCCCCACGGATCTCATTATGGAGATTATTGATTCGATCGGCTCACATGCCTTCACCCGACACTCCGCTTTCTCTTTTTAACGAGCAACACGCTGAAGTGTTTCCTCCGAGGGACGGTCCGTCACACACATTCTGTTTAGAAACCTAACGAGGCATCATTTTAAAGGGATAGTTCACGCAAAAATTCTGTGATATCTTCATGTCGTTCCAAACCCGTGACGCGAGAGCATTGCGCGAACACGTGGTGGAGATTGATATTTTGCACATAAATTGGTAAATTGTGTTTTTTTTGTTCAAACAAAGGTCCTGTCACTGAGGTTAAACTACTGGAGTCACGTGGGTTTCTTGTATGTTGTTTTTACTACCTTTAAATAGCTTGAAACTGGTAGTTGCGTAACTGTCAATGGAGGGACTCTCAGATTTCATTAAAAAGATCTTCATTTGTGTTACAAAAATAAATGAAATTCTTACAGGTTGGAGTAGTTACCCTGCAGATTTTTTTTTTTTTTTTAAATGTTTAATGGTTATAATGGGAATTGAACTGGTTTTAATGGAAACTGTAATGGTCTCTGTGGTTCTCTACTGGTAATTTGCCTTCTATTGGTGGCATGTTAAAACCATTAAAGTCCCCCTGAGGTAAACATCCAGCTTTTAATGTTGTTTATGTGTCTATGTGGTGTTTTTAATTTGCTTTAAGACAAACCATGTGTAAATTCATAAGTCAACACATTTTCGGAGTATTTTCTCCTTAAAACTGCAGTGAACCAATGACATATGGTGCTTCTCAATATCCCTCCTCGTTTCCTCACTCTTCCGTCCTCCATCCTATGACCCGGAAACCGATCGAGCTCAGCCATCTTGAAGGACATCTCAATTCTCTAATTGCACTGCAATTAAAACATTTAGTTTTATCGACTAAACGTGATGCACGTATAAATTCTCCTCCCCCTTCACATCGGTCACAATCATTTTAATTTATACTTTACCTTTGCAGCTTAAATAAACCACACATCTTGCATATTTCAACAGGGTATCTTGCTTTATTATTATGAATTTCTTAAATAACCAAACTTTAACAACATAAGGGCATGAGCGCTGCTGATGACGCTATGAAGTGACGCTCAAGTGATCAAGAATTCCAATGTATAAAAAAGCTTTCATGCGATTCCTCCATCCTCATTTTGGAGCTGAGACACGAGGAAAGGAAACGAGGATGCAGAAATAAGAATTGAGAAGCACCCAGTCTCAAAAACACAGTTTGAAATCGCTGGTGTTTCTGACGTCACAAACTACCTTGTAACCAATCAGATCAACGTGTGATCGTCAACGAGTGGATCTCTGAGCTGAGTGAGTGAGTGGAGGCGGGGCTCATTTGCATATACATAGAACCGCGTTTATTAAATGAGACAAGGGTGTCGAGTTACATTCAAGCTATTTTAAAGCATGAAGACATTTTTTTTTCAAGGAAAAAACTTTAAAATTTTGGTGATCAAAGATGAGTTTTAAGGGAAAAAATGATTGACTACAGGGGGACTTTAAATCCTAAAAGATAATTGCCCAAAGCACATTACAGGATAGGGTTGCCAGATTAAACGCAGCTTTATTAGGGTAATCCACAATTGTAGTCCAAAATACAGGTGAAGGGTGCACTCAGTAACATCCCTTATGGATTTCGCACACCACTACAAACGTCTGTCCCCTCCAAAAGTGCTCTATTTTGGGGCGATTTCAGACAAAGCCAATGAATGGGTGAATATAAACGACGAATTCAGACGTCGAGTGTGACGGAAATGCTGTTAACTCCATTTTCTGCCGAGACGCGGGAATTTATTCGGCACGGTGCTCACAGTGCATGCAAACCGTTATTGAGGTGCATTATGGGATTGAATGACTGCACTTGATGGTTTAAGACACCACTACAAACGGCTGTCCACTCAAATAGTGCACGATATAGTGCACGCTTTTTCCTTATGTTATTACAAGAGCAAGTGTATTTTAGTGTGATTGTGGTATATGTTCAAAACACCGTGGAATTGTCTTTGTACATGTCTGAAAAGTTTTTTTAGTTGGACTTAAATTTTAAATCATATGCATAATGAATCAATTCTGAGCTTGCTTGTCAGCAACTTTCAATTAAGAACATTCTGATCTCTCCTCAGAAAAAAACAACACACACAGTATATCAACTTACATGACAGGTTTGGAAGATTTATGAGAAACTGTTAATTAGCGCTCGAGTAATTTGTGTTTTCAACGGTATCAGAGAAAAATGAATGACAAGACAAGTTGATTTAAGGAGATTAGTCGCGAGCTTGCCAATACACCTCATTATAGATGGTTTCAGCGAGGGCTTCTGAGTCAGGTCGCTCTGTCTGCGGACACGGTGACCCGCGGGAGAGCCAGTGTTCACACTGGCACAAGTCAGGGCTGGCAGAGTGTGTTGTAGCACAGATGGTCGAGTCGCCACCTTCGTTTGGATGATTCGCTGTGTTCTGGAAGGTTAAGACCTATAGATTCAAAGGGCCTTCGGTCAGACTGGAAACCTGAGGAAAATTCAACATACTCTCTTAAAAATAAAGGTTCTTTATTGGCATCGATGTTTCCATGAAGAACCTTTAAAATCCATGGAATCTTTCCAGAAAAAGAGATTTTTTAAAGGTGCAGTAAGCGATTTCTGAGAAACTCAGAAATGTTGAAAGTGGATCGGACTCAGCACCAGAACACACTTGTAGCCAATCAACAGTAAGGGGGCGTGTCCACTTGTGTGTCGCATACATTGGTGACTTAAACTGCAATTCATTGACTGGCCACTAGAGACAGGCTGAAAAAGAGAGTCAATCCCATAGACTTACATGTTAAAATGCCCAAATTTACAGCAGAAAAAACTGGTCTATATAGTTAGTTTTGCCCTTTATGACAACTGTGAGGGGGGTGAATTTCTTTATAACTCATCCGTTTAAATTATATTAAGCCTTAAAGTTGTGCATAATTAAGGGAGTGACAGGTGGATTGCCTCTGCTGTCACTACTAGCCATTTGTCTGCTGTCTGTTAGTCATCACGTCACCTCAGCTAATCCCGCCTCTTTGCCCATTTTCGGTTATCCGGGAGTAACGCGCTGCCAAGATGGCGACGGCCTGCTCCGCCCACTTTAGGCTTTAAAAACGCTCTTCAGAAACACTACGGGTGACGTCACGGACACTACATCCATGTATTTTTACAGTCTATGGTTGCATAGCATGTTTGTAAATTTGGGGGCGGAGCTATTAAGATAGGGGCGTCATCCTTTTGGGTAGACGCGTGTTTGTTTTGGTGATTTCAAATATTTACCTTTCTCAGAAATCACTTACTAAGTAGCAGGCCTAAAATATTAATGCTACTAATTTACATGTTTTTTTTTTTCTAACCTAGCATCATATTTGTTTAAATTTAGTCATTTGGGAAAGATCCATGTTATGTAATTGGGCGAATGTGGTTTATTGTTGGCAGCAGATGGCCGATGCTGTCATGAACAGATGGGGGGCCACACTGATCACAGAGGGATGTGTTATGTTGTTATTTCTGAGCAGTCAAAACATAATTTTTATGACACTTCACATGAACCCCTGATGCCGGTGACTCTTTAACTAAATTCATGTTTAGTTCATAGATTTTTTTTGTTTTGATGTTAAAAAAACACTACATTTGTGGTTGAAACTGTCACAATATCAGAAAAACTAAAACTAAAACGTATTAAATATTACACATATTATATTTCTATATATAAGCTGCTATTTCTCTATACATAATATGTTTATGTTAAATTAATATTTCTTATTAATATAGGCCTGTAAAAATAATATATAATTATTTATTTATTCAGATTATTTTAGTCTTAATAAAAAAATATTTTTAAATAATCCGATTATTTTATTAATTATTTTATTAACTAAAGTAAATAGAATTGTCCTTGTTAATCATTCTATTTGTTCATAATTTATTAATGATTAGGTATTTATAAAATAGTAGGCTACCACATCCACATTCACCCTGCTAGATACAAGTCAATCTCTGTAAATAAATAATAATGAAAGAAATCCCTCTTTTCCTCTGTGATTGGTTTCTGTGGTGCGTGCTGGTTCTTTAAGAGCAGGTCGCGCGCCTGCTTGCGCGCTATCAGTTGGAGCGGCAGCGTGAACGCGCAGTGGCTAAACGCGCCCAAGTTTCGCGCCAGACGCAGATGAGGCGATTCTCCTCACAGATTAGACTCAACACCATACAGGTGAGTTTTTACATTTTAAATGTCATTTTAATCTGTATTAATAAATATCTGAGGGGGATGTAGACGTGTAAAGCGTTTTGAACGGCATATACGAGAGTAAAGATGAAATATCAGTTATTTTACGCAGAATACGAACTAAATATATTAGAAGAAATATGAGAAACTTTAATTTATTCGGTCATATAGAGCCTACAAATTGAATTTAAACTTAAGGCAGTCAAGATTACTGGATGTATTTGCTTATAGCTGGTCGATATACGTTTTAACAGGAAAGTAGTAAAAAGTATCATGTTTGTTGGACATTTAATATGGTAGTACCTTGTTCTCTTTGAAGTACTTCTAGTACTTTATGTATGTTTTTGTACGTACCATATATTACCTTGTTTTTTTGGTACAAAAATGCCATGGGCACATGTGTTACCATCCCATATCTTCTAGTTATCATTATTATCACCTTACTATGGTGATCATATTAGTCATATAATATATAAAACTACCATATTTTTCTGGACACGTACTATAGCAGTACCATAGTATTTTTTCCCCACTTTGGTGTACCATGGTATACTAGCATGTTTCCATCACATCACTTCGTTCACTTCCATTATCATATTTTTTTGCATTAATACAAATACAATGTCATTTTCAATACAATTAAATCAAGGTAATATCTAATTTCAGGGTATTTCTACATTTTAAAGGCACATTTGATGGCACATTTCTACATTTGATGATAATTTGACATCTTTAAACGACGCTTACATCTTTTCTCACACCATACACATTATGATTATATATTAAAAACCTTGAGATATAATCAGTATATTATGAAATTAAGCCTACATGCAGCTCTATATCAAACCTAAATTGATGAATTATAAAGTATGACTTGGAACCAAGTATAAAAAGTCTTCTAAAACAATGCATTAATCTGCTTTTAATGAAATAGGACTATAAAACACAAGCCTAGTTGATATAATGGAGATATTATGGCACATATACTTCACTCTGATCTAGGATCATTTTTCACATTATGGAAACTTTTGCTGCTGATCTGCTCCTATTCAATTAGGTCCGTCTCCCATATCCATAAAGCAATGCTGTAAAGTTCAGCGTTATTAATCTTAGTCAGCAAGTACATGGCAGAAACAATTCATGAGGTTTTCGGTGCAAAAATAGTACACGCTTCAGTCGAAATTAATTACAGCATCAGGCAATTACACTCGAAAATTAGCTTGATGTGACGGATGGGGCGTAGCCGTATGATAATGCACATCTTTAGGCCTGATCAGACGAGCGATGTGAATTTAATCACATTTGAATACTTTTTCATTAGTTAATGCACTTATATTCACATTTCCATTTGCGTATTACAGCTGGCAGTGGTTTGCAGAGTTCAGATGAAGACATTTATCACCACCGACTCTGAAAGCGTTTGATAATCCACACAGGACTGGGATTGATTATTTCAGTTTGTTTAGGTTATAATTTACATTTATGCATTTAGCAGATGCTTTTTATCCAAAGCAACTTACAAAAGAGGAACAAACGGCTATTCTTACAATGGCAGGCAGGATTATTAGAAGACTTGGATTAGGAAGCAAACTACCCAGTTAACGTAACGTTCTCTCAGAGTTATGAACAAACGTTCTTCCTGTAATGTTAATAGAATATTCGCTTAAAGTTATCTGGTCTTTAATAATGTTCTCAAAACGTTATTTATACGTTCATTTATCTGTTTTGCAACTTTTTATTTGGATATTCGTCTTAACATTTTTCGAACGCTACTACTTGTTTCAGAATGTTCAGAAAACATTCAAAAGCATCAATCCCATAATGTTCGCAAAATTTAGAGCTGCACGATTCTGCATAAATTTAGAATCATGTGTTTTTGTTTGTTTTCAAAACTACTACAACTAAACAAAATGATAATTTAATCAAAATAATTGCTACGGTCTATTTAAAATGTTTATTATATCTGGATTAATTATTTAAAGTCCCCCTGTAGTCAATAATTTTATCCCTTAAAACTCCTCTTTGATCACCAATATAACATTTAAACGACTTTTCCTTGGAAAAAAATGTCTTCATATGTTGAATGTAACTCGACACCCTTGCCTCATTTAGTATGTGTGGTTCTATGAATATGCAAATGAGCCCCGCCTCCACTCACTCACTCAGCTCAGAGATCCACTGGTTGACGATCATACGTTGATCTGATTGGTTACAAGGTAGTTTGTGACGTCAGAAACACCAGCGATTTCAAAGCTGTTTTTGAGACTGTCTTTGGTTCACTGCAGTTTTAAGGAAAAAATACTCAGCAATGGTGTCGACTTATGAATTTACACATGGTTTGTTTTATTAAAAACACCATATAGCCACATAAACAACATTAAAAGCTTGATTTTCACCACAGGGGGACTTTAAAGAAATTGGTTTCAATGACTCTCTCATAAATACTTCATTGTTTCTGAATGAATCAGGGTTTTTTGAACGAGACTCTTGATAAATACATGTTTTTAACAGTAACTTGTCGCCACCTACTGGTGTAACAATGTAATTGATACAATCATTATTTGAAGCGCCAAGTTGCTTTCAAAAGGTGATTTACTCTATTTTGATCGCTACCGTAGACATCAGTGTTTATATCTGAACTAAAAACTTTTATCCCAGTTATTCTGTGTTAATATGAATATTTGTAACACAAAAATAACAATACTGTGTGGTTGAAAAGACTGTATGTGAAGCAGTTTCATACTTGTACAATACATGACTCTCTCCGGATCAAACGCAGATCTGAATTATTCCGGTATGATTTTGTCAAATGTATAATAGACACAAGAGAATCGTTGTCATTTAGGAATAAGATCGAGTGGGAGTTTGAATTGGGATCGCCATCTTTTAACGAATAATTATATAAGAACTAATGTTTTCATAACGTAATATGAACATTGGCAAAACATTTTGTTATTATAATGGTTTTCAAGTCAGTCCTGTATATGTTCCACCAGACGTTTTCTTCTTTAGATTTGTTTAGTTTGGGATATATTGGTGAGGCAACAGGATTTGGAAAAGCTGGATATTAGTTTTAACCTTGTCCTGTTCTCTGCCCCCAGCGCTGCCGCCTCTTTCTCCAGCTTTTCTTGCCTCTGTTGAAAGATGAATTTGAGCTTTCAGGGCGCTGGCAAAGTGATTGTTGCGTTTGCCTGGAATCAGCATTTTCTTTTCCATCTGTGGTGATTTAATAATCCGTTCTTAATAGCTGTGCTCCTGTACATCTGCGCTGGGATCTCCCATTGTCAAGATTTGCCTGGAATCATTTTATCTCCTCTGGCGCCTCCATCTTGCCCTCCCGACGGCGTCACACACTTTTCATCTCATATTTGCTGATGTCTCTCCCCGCGGAGCGAGTGCTGTTCAGTATTCAGTTGCGTGCACTTGTTTGTCAGCTCACCTCAGGCGACTCTGTCCCACAATCAGCCCTGTGACCTCTGACCCTGCTGGAAAGAACTACACACTGGTTTTCCTGATTGCGTTCTGTTCGAATTTGATTCGGTTCTAATTCGTTTGAACATTTATTGAATTTGCATGTCGATTTTGCATTTATATGAGAAGGTGTTTCCTTGCTAATGCTGTTGCTTATACTGGGAAACTTTTAGACTTGGTACATTACAAAAATATACATTTTTACATAATTAGCTTTTGATTCAATTGTTCAATTATTATATAAACATTAACTTGTGAGCTTGAGATTATTTTTTAATGTCTCATTTAAAGAGCCGGCTCAAAAAAGTAAATTGTTTGTGAATTGAACATTGATTGCACTGTATGTGTTGATTCACTAAAAAGACCTGATTTAAATGACTCATTTTGTGTGAATCGTACAGTACTACACTGTATGTGTTGATTCACTAAAAAGAACCGGTTTAAATGACTCATTTTGTGTCAATCATACGTTGATTCACTAAAAAGAACCGGTTTAAATGACTCATTTTGTGTCACTGTACAGTACTACACTGTATGTTTTGATTCACTCAAAAGAACTGGTTTAAATGACTCATTTTGTGTCAATCATACGTTGATTCACTAAAAAGAACCGGTTTAAATGACTCATTTTGTGTGAATTGTACGTTGATTCACTAAAAAGAACCGATTTAAATGACTCATTTTGTGTCACTGTACAGTACTACACTGTATGTTTTGATTCACTAAAAAGAACTGGTTTAAATGACTCATTTTGTGTCAATCATACGTTGATTCACTAAAAAGAACCGGTTTAAATGACTCATTTTGTGTGAATCGTACATTGATTCACTAAAAGAACCGGTTTAAATTACTCATTTTGTGTCAATCATACGTTGATTCACTAAAAAGAAACGGTTTAAATGACTCATTTTGTGTCACTGTACAGTACTACACTGTATGTTTTGATTCACTAAAAAGAACTGGTTTAAATGACTCATTTTGTGTCAATCGTACATTGATTCACTAAAAAGAACTGGTTTAAATGACTCATTTTGTGTCAATCGTACATTGATTCACTAAAAAGAACCGGTTTAAATGACTCATTTTGTGTGAATCGTACGTTGATTCACTAAAAAGAACCGATTTAAATGACTCATTTTGTGTCAATCGTACAGTACTACACTGTATGTTTTGATTCACTAAAAAGAACCGGTTTAAATGACTCATTTTGTGTGAATCGTACGTTGATTCACTAAAAAGAACCGATTTAAATGACTAATTTTCTGTGAATCGTACTACACTGATTGCACTGTATATTTTGATTCACTAAAAAGAACCGGTTTAAATGATTCATTTTGTGTCAGTCGTACAGTACTACACTGTATGTGTTGATTCACTAAAAAGAACCGATTTAAATGACAAATTTTCTGTGAATCGTACTACACTGATTGCACTGTATGTGTTGATTCACTAAAAAGAACCGGTTTAAATGATTCATTTTGTGTCAGTCGTACAGTACTACACTGTATGTGTTGATTCACTAAAAAGAACCGATTTAAATGACTCACTTTGTGTGAATCGTACTACACTGATTGCACTGTATGTTTTGATTCACTTAAAAGAACCGGTTGCACTGCATGCATTTGATTCATATCACTAAAAAGAACCAGTTTAAATGACACATTTGTTGTGTGTGTGTGTGAATCACACCAGACTGATTGTGCTGTATTTTTCGAATATACCAAAAATAATCAGTTTTAGTACTTTTAGAAGTACTAAAGTACTTTTAAAAATACTTTAAGTTGCTGTTCATCACGGTGTTTTTGATTTAAGCGTGTCGTTTTATTAGTAGCATTTACTGTAAATATAAGTTTATGAAGTAAAGTAGTCCAAAAGTTTTTGTTTCCACAACTCGCCCTGGTTTGTTCAGGTCCACTAAGGCCCAGCGCTGTCCGCCCCGCTCACTCACTGCCATTCCCTCCGTCCATCATCCGCTCCGGCGGCTCAATAATTCATGCTTTGATTTGGGATGTGAATTAAAGACGTCAGGAGTGCTGACACCAACTCCTCTGTCATCCCGTCTAATGCTTTACTGATGTAGACTGATCTAGATCCAGCAGTCCTGACAAAGTTTTACTTCACGATACTCCATATGCAAGATTTTTATCTAAATGTCAGTATTTTCACAGAATTATGATTAAACATGGATATTTTTGAGAAGAAAATACCCACATATATTTTTATTAACATTTTGGGAGTGTGCAATTCAATGGCTCGCTCACTTATTTAATTTTTAAACACTTGTTTGAACGAATTGGTTGAGTGAATGATTCACTGACTCGCATTCATAAAGGCAGCGACTTGTTTAGTTGCTAAATAAATAAGTGCTTTTGAACTAATCATTTGAAATAATGATTCAGTCACTCCTTTCCATACACACACACACACACACACACACACACACACACACACACACATATATATATATATACACACACATACATACAGTAGTGAACATTTGAAGTGGATCAGAAAAGTTCATAAAAGTTGGTATAAGATTAATGTATAACTTTTTGGATCTACTTCAAATGTTCACTAATGTATATGATATATGATTTGATGCTCAAGAAACATTTATGATTATTAATGTAAAAAAATAAATAATCTGGATTCTTTGATGAATATAAAGTTCAAAAGAACAGAATGAAATTGATCAAAAGTGACAGCAAAGACCTTTATAATGTTACAAAAGATTCTATTTCAGATAAATGCTGTTCTTTTGAACTTTCTTTTGAAATCACTCACTGCTCTTGATTGAATATATCTTTTGTAACTTTAATAAGGACCTGAAAACTAATGTTAGACCTACCTGAAAAGCATAGTTTATTTTTATTTTTATTCACGAACCGTGAGCAATTTGAATCGTTACACCCCTAAATATATGTGTGTTTGTGTATACTAGGGATGGGAACGACACGGGATTTGGGAAATCGACTGTCGAGGCCCATGTGTCGACTTTTTGTCGGATTGTCGGCCTTTTTTTTCTTTTCTTTTTTTTAAAGAGCAGCAGCAATGTGGAGGGTGGAAAATATTCTACATCAGGGTCCGAAATTAACACCCGCCAAGCGCCAAATGCGGGTAGATTTTCTGTTTGGCGAGTAAATCTCAAAAGGCTATCCGCCACACTGGCGGGTGAATGTTCATAACAAAATATGAAATTTTAAGCGCGCACGCACGAGCAGAGAGAGAGCGAGTCCCGGCCGCGCGCGCGCGCGTACTCACCATTCAGAGCGGTCAAGCTTCCCCGTACTTTTTGACAAGCGTCCTTGACAGGGCGGCCAGAGCTTCTTTGCAGCTCAAGTCGGCGGCGGTGTGTACGTACAGTTAACGTTCTTTCTGTTGACGGCGCTTAGGAAAAAGCTCCCGCCACTGGAAGAAGCTGTCGCCGCCCATTTGTGTCCTCCTGCGCACCCATCAAAGCCGTGCAGAACGTCTTCAGCACTCGCGGATCGTGCATATTTCCGCTGCTGCTTCTGTTTACACACCATGGTCGTTCTTTTCTCGAGAAAAGGAGTTTTCTCATAGCGTTTGCAACGCAATACTCGTTCCTTTATCTCTCAGGGAACCGAGGTTAAAGTAACCGAGGAAATGTAAAAAATTAAAAGCCAAAAAAAAAAAAAAATGCAATTTGGAAATCCCACAAGCCCCGCCCCCTCGACATGTCGACACTCTATTTTTTTTGTCGAGTGGAGCATGTGTCGAATGTCGGTCGTTTTGTCGAGAAAAAGTCCCATCCCTAGTGTATACAGTATATATATATATATTTCTTTACATTTTATTACATTTATATGTATTATATTACGTTCTTTATATATAATATATACACATATGTGAGTGTACACTATTTATTATCCTCTATTCCTGTATTGCTGTACAGGCACAGGAGTTCAAAGCCATCTTTTTCCCTCATTTGGTTTAAATGAGCAGTTATCATGTGGAGCTTGTCTATATTTGTGCTTGTCTCGGCAGCAGGAGAGACGTGTGTGTTTGACACCGAGGACCGAAGCTCTTAAAATCGTTCCCATCAGCAGCAGGCCGTCCGTATAGAGGTCCCGGTTCTGACAGATATTGGTGACACGGGCACTTAAGGGAAAATTACTCGGCTGTTTTCACGGACAGCCAGCTGGGTCTGCGGTATCCATGTCATTATGCTGCGCAGCGGCTCAGAGTCACGCCACTGTTGTTGAATTACGCTAATAATTCTTCAGTGATACCGTGGAGAACTCTTGTTTTTGTCAACTTTAATAACCTTGTCTAAAAAGTCCGCGCTGGACACACGTCGTATGGAGACGTATGAGGCTGCTATTTCTAATATATTGTAAATGTTACATTTTATTACATTACATACCTTTTATTTTTGCAATTTATTATGTTTTCGTTCAATTTTATACATCTTTTAAAAAAAAATAATTTAGTTGCTTGTATTTACAAATTATATTTTCTTTAGCCTACATTTTATTACATTTTTACTTTTTTTACTTTTTAAAAATAATTTTTACTTTAAAAAAAAGTATATCTATATTTAATTTTTCTTACAATTTATTCATGTTCTATTTTATACATAATTTATCACAAATTAGATATTTCTTTACATTTTATTACATTTTTACGTTCTTTATATGTATTTTAATAATTTGCGTATTTATGATATTACATATGTAATATCATATTACAATTTATTAACATTCTATTTTATATATCTTTTAAACAATTTTACTTTTTAAAAAAATATTATTTTTTGATTTTATAATTTATTATATTTACGTTCAATTTTATATATCGTTTTATATTATTTTACATTTTATCATATTATTTCTAATATTATAAACTCTTTATTTTCAATTTTTTTACTTTAAGATTATTGTGTTCATTTTATATATATAATAATAATTTTATATATATATATATATATATATATATATTTTACATTTTATAATATATTACTTTTACATTTCCTTAAATCTAAATCCGGATCTCAATAGTGTCTCAAACTGTGCTCAAATCGACCTCGCTGGACACACACGGATGGTATGAGACTGCTAAAGCTAACATGTCATGTATAAACGCTAATGGACACGTTTTCTTTATCCTGCGAGCCCCATTCCTCAAGAACGTCACACACCCGAGCGGACGCATGAATATCAAACTAGTTTCTCTCCCTCCTGTCCGGGTGTTTCTGGAAGGTCAGCAGTTTGAGGCGTCTTCATGTCTTCTCCTCTTCTTGCCCACTCAGCAAACGCGTGGGGTGAGATTTCTGTCTCCTGCTGTCAAGAGGAGGATTATATAGAGATGACGGCTGTGAACTGAAATAAACCCATTGTAGGACAGTTTGGAAGCGTTCCCGGTGTACATGTACAGCCACAGGGAGGAAAATCACAACTCATAATCTCTTCTTAATATGTCTATTGTTGTTCATAGACAGAATTAGGGTTAGATGGCGATCAACTCGAGCCTTTGCTGAACATGTTCTTCTGTTTCAGTGTCTCAAACTGTGTTCGATTTGCCACGTCAACAATGTTTGCCGTCAGAAATAATCTGAGCTCAGAATGTCTTTCCTGCAAAAGGAAATCCTTATGCTTCGCTCACACCGCACGCAAATTAGGGCTGCACAATTAATCGCAATAAAACCGCACACGATTTGGCAAAGGCTGCGATTATCTTATGCGCAGCTTGTCAGTGGAGTGCGGCTGATTGGTAGTAAATACTGCCCCATTTGAACGCCAGAGGGCGCTCTCACGCAAACATGCTAAACATGCCCCGCCGCAGAAGTACAATAATGCACATCATTCCAGGAAACCCCTATCGCTCTAGCTGAATAAACAGAAGATTGAAACGCTTTGATTAAACATGACTTATAAATACACGACTGCCTTATTCTGTGTAAGAAGCACATCATCTCACAGAAGGAGGAGCTCAACTGTCGTTATGAAGTGAGTTTGGAGTAAATGCATGTTATTAAATGTTGTCTTTTGTTGGACAAGAGGTTCATAAATGCTTCTCATGTTTGGAAAGATGTTTGACGTGTTGTTTTTTCAAATGCATGTTATAAGTGACTCAAACTCACAGTGCTTTCAGATAGAGCAGCTGAAAATACAGAGCCGTACATCAATGACAAACTGTGCATAAAAAATAATCGCAGCCTTTGCGATTTTAAAATCGCGTTAAGCCATCTCGATTTAAAGGGATACTTCAGGATTTAGCATTAAGCTTTGTATTAGTAGAAAACCTGTAATATTTTCGAATTACCGTGCTTTCCACCCTCATATCCCCCTGAGACAAGAGATTTATGTATTTTTTGTCTGGAAAAAATCCTCCGATGACGCAAAAATCGTCATTTTGCATCATCATCGGAGGATTTTCTGTCCAGAGGCTAAAGACTACAGCCAGTAGATGGCGTTGTTTCGCATGTTTTCAGCCCGCCCATAGAGGGAGGGATCTCACTCACAGAATGTACACACAGTGTCAGCCATCTTTCTTTGGAAGCTAAGCTAGCAGGCTTTTGTTCTGTGAAGAAAGCTGAGTAGTAGGAGAAAGCTGAGTATTAGGGGTTACCCATAGACTGTAAAAAAATAGGGGTTACCATCCTCTTTTTCCCGGACTTGTCCGGCGGGCGAGATCGTTCAAAATGTCCGGGATTCGGCTTTTGCGTTCTGCAGTCGCCATTCATTGTTTACATGCACACCTTTTGTTTCAATCGAACTGAATTCATTCCGATCGGTGAATCTGAATGTAGTGTTTACATGAACGCTAAACAAGTGATCGGTTGATGTGCGTTTTACCATTGCTAAGAAAATTCCCGCTCCTCCGTGAGAGATGCGAGACCGCAGCGTCTCAGTGATGACGCCACCGGCCTCGCACCGTTCTCCCGCGGCCGTCAGCCTCGTCCTGCTCGCCACAGTAAACATAATGAATGGCGACTGTAGAACGCAAAAGCCGAACAGCCAAAAACATTTGGCCGGACATTTTCGGCGATCTCGAAATCACGGCGTCACAATAGTAGCCTAGCCTTGTTGTTTTCAACTGCGCTCTCTTACCGGTAGGCGTGGCCTCCTAGGGCAGCAAAGCAAGTGCATTCTGGGAGTTGTTGTCTTTCATCCACATAAGCCAAAAATACATTTTCTGGCTTTTCTCAGTCTAGAAAGCTCCAAATTCAAACATTTCTTCACATTTCTTCTACATAAATGACCTATTTTAACCCTCTGAGGTCTGAGCTGTTTTCTGGGCCCTGGAGGTGTTCTGACATGCTCTGACATTTCTGGTTATTTCTGTTACTTGTGACATTTTCATGGCTAAAGTCTAATTACACTGTATTCAGCACAAACTCTGCTACAATAATATATCAGCAGCATGTATGTAAAAGTTTGTAGTTTTGAGATAATGACATTTATGCGTGGTTTTTGAAAATACAAAAAAAAAATCTCACTGAAATAAGGCCATGAAACCCATACTGATTATTTCTTCACAAGACTTTTGAAAATTGTATGACGTAGCCTAGAATATTTGCTGCAAAACTATGTGAAAATCACCCTGACTGCTCATTCAGATAAGACAATATATTGATTTAAAAATTTTACGACGTGTTTTGTGTGAAAAAGCCTTATGCGAGAGCTCATTAATATGTAAGCTTTTCTCACCTGAGAAAGACAAAGAACCTCCCCTAACGGCCCTATTAGGAGCTATCAGGCCCCTATCATTCTGAGCAACCTTGCACAATACTGTAAATGAGGAGATTTAAAAAATAATGGCTTTTAAATTGTTTGGATTTATTTACAACACAACATAATCCAAAGATACACAACAAATGCCAAAAAAGCACTTCAAAGACAGAGACCTTTGTGCCATTCCTAAAAACATTGTACATACCTTTCATTTCCAAGATTTTCACTTTACCATGTTCACGTACTGAGACTCATGTGAATGTTGAAGTCCTCAGTGGCATCTGGGACCTGAAAAAAAAAAAAAAGTGAACATACTGATATCAAGAGAAAGGCCTGCACGATTTTGGAAATAAATATTAGATTTTTCTGGTTAAAATTGCTTTTTAAAATTCCTTTTTAAAATTCACAGAATACACACACACACACACGTTTCCAACGATATATAATATAATGAACACCAGGTTTGTTGTGCCTTGTAGGCATAAGGTATATGCGCAGTGCGGATAAAATAATAATAACAATAAATAACCTATAGCAGCCTATAAATCTTCCAAAAGAAGCTAGAGAAAAATATATTGATTATCATGTTACTTCAAATGTTTCCATCCGTTATGATGATATGAAATGAGATAATAATAAAAACATGAAGCCGTTTGGTGCGTTTTGCTTTCATCCAAAATATGATACATTCAAACGCGATCGCTTGCAAAATATGATACATTCAAACGCGATCGCTTGCAAAATATGATACATTCAAACGCGATCACTCTCAAATATAAAACATTATGGTTACCATAAACATATCTATGTTTGAGCAGATATCCACAAACACAGTAAACACATATGATACATTCAAACGCGATCGCTTGCAAAATATGATACATTCAAACGCGATCGCTTGCAAAATATGATACATTCAAACGCGATCACTCTCAAATATAAAACATTATGGTTAACATAAACATATCTATGTTTGAGCAGATATCCACAAACACAGTAAACACGGGTCTAAATATTATAATATTCCCCATATATCTAGCAACAGTTCAGCTGCAACGTGACATTTATGCAACAATAACAAACTAGGCTATGTAAGAATTTCTTACCTTATCTTTCTTGTCTTCAAATCGCGTTCTTCTTCTTCTGAGGTAGCCTAAATCCAATGTAAGCTCAGGCACGTCTTTCAAACTCGACGAAAAGTGAAGTGAAGTGTTTTGTTGTTGAGGTAACGAGCGCGTTCGCGTTCCATGTGGAGATATGCATGTGAATATCTTTTGCGCGAGTAGGCGTGGCCAAATTAACTGTAATGAGCAAGCGTTTGAGAAGCTGGACATCTTGTTGGTTTTATACAAATTACTTAAACAGAGAATATTTGTTTTCGTTTTGAATCCGATCATTTAAAAGTACACACTTAAATGTTTATAAAGGTATATGGCTCATAAATGTGTGACAAGTATTCGCTGAGTTTTGTTTCAGTTTATAGACGTGCTCAAGAAAAAAAAGTTCACCGCGACGGAGAGGCAGAAAGCACACCCTGTTTATTTTCTTTATTTTACAAAAGCACAATGTTTTGATTTGATTGTAAGTGGACACATACAAAAGGAGAAATATCACAGATTCTTTTTTTATATTTCTTTTTTCTGTATGACCATAAATGATGGAGTAATTTAAGTTTATAGTGCTACAATGTGGAGAAAATCCGGCAAAACGCGTCGGCGCGTTTGTCGACCTCAGAGGGTTAAATACACATTCATCTTTCCAGAGGTGAAGTATCCCTTTAAGTGCGATTACATGTAAATTGCGATTAATCGTGCAGCCCTAACGCAAATTTAGCGTCTGGTGCGAGTGACTTCCATGATAAGTCAAGAAGCGTTTATGCGCGTCTGGAGGTCCTGCGGCATGATAGACGCGTTTAGCGCGGCGCGAAGGACGCGATTTCGCCTCATTTGCGAGTCCAGTTCGCGCGAAAGAGGTGAATTGAGCGTCTGGCGCGATACGCAGAGGGATTTTATTTGGTGATTTTTGTGCATTCACGCATTTAAAAAACGAATTCGCGTCTGACGCCCGAGTTGATAAATCTGAACTTTGGCTGTTCGCCTGTTCGCGCCGCGTTAACCAATCAGGGGCCTGCTTGCTGCTGTCACTAGGGGTGTAAATCGGAGCCTACATGACGATTCGATACGATACCGATTTCTTAAGCCAACGATTCGATTATTTTCTACACTTCAGAATTCCCCGCGATACGATTCGATTCGATTCGATACGATTCAATACTAGATTTTTACATGATATCTATTAAGTTTCAAATAAATCAACAAAAATAATAAATAATTTGCCTTTTATTGAGAATACAGAATACAATTGCATGTCACAAAGAAATTGTTTTTCCACCTCCACGAATGAGACAAGTGTTGTTCATTATGTCGCCTTGTTGAGGTAAATTGTAGTTTTCCTTGCTTTACCCCGGTCTTAAAAGTAAAAAAGATGACTGTGAAAAATAGTAGAATTAAATTAAATACATTTATGGTGAGATTACTACAATTTATTTAATTAAACGCATTTATGGTGAAATTACTACATTTTCATGTCAATCTGTGTTCATTTTGACCACGAAACATGCGCTGTCACTTTAATTCAGCGCGTGCAGCACAGCAGAAATAGACTCGGTGCGGAAATGATCTCTGCACTGCTGTATACGCACCGCAACTGGAACGGATAAACGGACCGCATCCGCGTGCAGTGTGAAAGCTCTGACTTGTTAACATGGGTACTGAGTATGTGTGAAACGGGCGCAATCAGACAAACGGCAACTCTTACCACTGCTCCATCTGTTTTCCTGAAGCCAAAATACATCCACACCCATGACTTGACGCCGACTGGAGTGTGTAACATTTCACTGTCATTGCCAGCTCGCTCTGACGGATCCATCGCTCTTGAAAGTCAGACTCAACAATGTGTGTGAACATAGATTGTGAAACGTAAGTAACGCGTGTGAAGCGGTGTGAAGTAGAAGACAATAATGAGGTTAGCGCCACCCGCAGCTTAGTAGGTTGTCCTTATATGTCGGAGCAGATAAACACATTAATCGATACTCTTGCGGACGCATCGATGCATCGAATCGTCGGCTGTATAATCGATACGAATCGATTAATATTTACACCCCTAGCTGTCACGTGGTGAAGTAAAAACAAAGCAAGTCTTTTATCACATAACTTGATTTCAATATATGAGACATATTCATTTTGTATTGAATGCTATTTATTCCATATCTAAATCCAGATTATGTGAAACATTATTATTCTAATGTAAAGACAACCAACATACTTTAGTGTATAAGAACATAGTTTGCGTCTGGACAGTGTTGTGTGAGAAAAAAGAAAAAATCACAGGACAGGTTAATTACTTTTGGAGGCTGGCTCCGTTTATCATCACAACAAAAATAAATGACAGATTAGGTGGGTGAGGGCGAGGGTGATCCTCGCTCCGATGCGGGACTACAGGTCATCAAACTGGGTGCGGGACAGTACCGCTGAAAGCTGACGTCATCCAGGCACAGCTCCTGGAGCAAGTGGTGAAACTCGGCAAACTGGGAACGCCTCCGGAGGATCTGGTGGACCCAAGTACGGCGACAATGACCCCTATGCCGCTGTTCTACTCTCCAGAGCAAATACAGAGCAGTGACTCTCGATGAAAGCTCGATCAACATCAGCCATCTTGCAAACAGATAACCGCCTAGCACTTGCCCCTCCCACAAGAAGAATTTCGTCTCGAATGCACATCCATTTCGCTTCAAACGCTCACTTTGGACGCGCGAGTGTATGGAAGTAAAATAATGCCAAATGTTTTTGAGACAAAAAAGCCTGTTGAATTGCACTACTTGAAAAAAAATAGGCATTGCATTAACCATGCTTGCGTTTTTATGCATTGCATTTTTATGGGCTGAAATTCAACATGGTTGAATATTTAAGCTGTGAATATTTCAATTAAAAACATTTCAACACATTTTCATTATTAAAAATTCAATAATCCATATTCACCTTTCATATTTCACTTCCAAAATATTCAAACTGTTTAAAAATACAATCTATAATATTCAACAGGCAATTTTCGGTCCATTGTATTTCGCTTTGCTAATTCGCTTCCACAAATTCAGTGGTTTCAAAATGTTCAAGCGCCCAACTAGACGCGATAGACATGAATTTGACGCTCAATTCGCGTGCGGTGTGAACGCAGCGTTATAGAAAATCTAAATAATAAAGTGAGACCGCTTCAATATCCCACTTGTTTCTCTCGAACAGTGATGAGATTAGATGGAAAAAGAGAAAAAGATCCTCTGGTCTCAACAATGTCTCACACTGTCTCACACAAGTCAAGTTATTTGTGGCATTACCTATAGAAAATAAAATAGGACTTCTCTTTAATATATTTAATGTTATGATCAGATTGAGACTTAGGGTTAATAAGGGATAATGTAGAGCGAGGCGGTTGTTATAGCGAATACAACCCCGACAGGCTGATCGGTTCACGTCGGGGTCTTGAATCAGCCTGAAGGGGTTGTAATCGCTATAACAACCGCCTCGCTCTACATTATCCCGCTTATTACATGGCTACCTACCAAATAAATCAATAATTTGACACACAATATTGATTTAAAAAGGAGTTTATTGATATAAAAACGATTGCATTGCTTCCGCTAAAGAAAATAGTCCGTTCCGTCTCTACGGTTAGAATCCTGCGTCCATAGCAACGCTCTGTTTTTCATGGCAACGGTGTGTTATACTTTGCAGCGGTCTGTTATCAAGAAATAACACGCCGCATTCTACATTGGAATTCAACCAAGCCATGTAATAATTTCTTACATCATATTTCTTATATATTACTTTTGTTTTTGTTAAAATTAAAAAATTAAAATTATATTATAAATAATGTTTTATTTCACATTTTATATGTAAGCTAGTTTTTTTTTTTTTTTTTAGCATTTTATTTTATATACATTTTATTTTTACATTTTATAATATTTTTTATTATATATTTTTATTTTATTAAATTTTTTACATTATGTAAAATTTATTTAGCATTTTTTATATTTAATTTATTACATTATTAATTTTATTTTACATAGTTTCTTTGATTTTGCATTTTTTTATTTAGTTTTTTTAACTCACATTATTTAGCCTACATTTAACTTATTACATTATTTTGATATTTAATTTTTTACATTTTACTATAAATGTATGTTCTATTTTATATATATATATACAGGCTTTCCTGTAGCTCAAAGAGTCAAAGTCATGGGTTCGATTCCCAGGGAAAGCAAGAACTGACAAAATGTAAAATGTGTACCTTGAATGCAATGTAAGTCGCTTTGGATAAAAGCATCTGCCAAATGCATAAATGTAAATGTGTGTGTGTATATATATATATATATATGAAATTATTTGAACCTGTATTGTATTATCAGGGAAACATCTTGATGCTTGAGCAGTACAGTACGGTTTTCCATCACACATGACACTTGGAGTTTGTCCCGAGCTCAAGGTGACCCGGACGTTTCCCACAATCCTGCCGATGCGGCGATAGCGATCCGTTATTGATGAATGAACACAGACAAACCGAAATATAAAAGGAAAAATCACAGAATGTCACCAGTAAGGGCTGTGATGGATGGCATCAGGTCTGTTTCCAGGCATTTTCCTGAGACCTGCACATGGCTTCTTCTTTTCAGACCAGTTTTATCTTGATAAACACACTTGGTTGGACAAGTTCAGCAAATCTCATTCATAAGGTAGCGTTTATACGACAAGGATGTGCTAAAAGCAGAAAACGATCAAAACGATCCTCGTTATAGTGTCTATAGACACAAATTACATAATCTAAAATGTTTTATGTCCGATTTTTATTCTAAGTATGTTAATCTTGATGATACTGTATTATTACTTTGTCTTATGTGGAAATTTCACCTTCACAAAGCCAGAAACATTCACTTTAATCGCAATTTTAGAATGTTCTCCTCTGATATAAAATCCCGTTTTACTTCCTTTAAGAAAATGTCAAATCCTTTGAACTCAAAGGCTTCGACTACATCAACATCAACACTCTAGGACCCTCCCCCTCCACACATTAGCCAGTTACAGTGGCCATTCCCTATTCTTCTCACACTTGTCATCATTGGCCTGCCACACATTCTGGATTCATGGGGAGGGCAAATTTACTGGTTGCACATGTGCGACTGGATGTAAAGTCACACACTCTCAAATTTTGTGCATTTTGCATAGCGGATACGCATTTTGACTTCAGAGTACGCTGGTACGATTTGTCACTCTAAACTACGCAAAAACCTGGTGACGCCTCTGTGCACGCGCAGTTCTCAAATCAAGCAACAGCAAAAGAAGAAGAGTTCGACCAATCATAGCGCTGGGTTCATTCCCCAAAGCAAGCGGGGATGATTGACAGATGCGTAAGGCATATCATTAAAAAGAGACACCAATAAAGAATCCCGCTCGATCCGCCTTCCACTCCCGCGGACGCCGTCTGACTGATGTCATAAGCGAGCCGAGGACAGTACAGTAGTCGCGGTACCTCTGACTCCTGAAGGGAAACGGCCTGGGGTCGATGTGCGCAGCTATTAATTTACCGCTTTTTTTCCTAACGTCATTTTTAGTCGATTTTTAGTCGAAAATTTCAGGACTTCAGTCGACCAAGATTTTCTTTGGTTGATTACAGCCCTAGTGTAAACGGCCCCTAAGAGTTTGATTTCATGAAACCACCATTTGTTTTTCATTATTTTACATTTTAGTTATTATATATTTTTTTTTTAGATTATAAATTATATTTTTATTTTAAATTTTATTATATATTTTATGTTTTGTTTTAAATTCAGCATTTTTATTTTACTTTATTATATTTTTCATTTTACAATTTTATGTTTTTATGCTCGGTTTTATATTATTTAGCCTTTATTATTTATGTGATTTTTTTTATTTTACACTTTATTATATATTTTATGTTCAGTTTTTTTGTATTTGTTTATTACTTAGCCTTTTTATTTGACTTTATTTATATTATATTATATTTTTATTATATTTTTCATTTTCCCCTCAATTTTATACATTTTAATTTTTTAATTTTACACTTCTCGTTCAAATCTTTATCTTGATAAACACCCGAATTTAACCCGATTCTCTCTTAGCCCTCGGTTCGGTTCGGTTTGAAGCCAACCACCTTCATTTCTCATCCGATTGTGGCCTCTAATTAGTTTTCGAGAGGCTTTTCGGGACAAATAATGACAAATTCGTGTGTTCGGCGCGTCACGACTCCAGCGGGGGCCAGTGAATAATGGGATCGGCTTCAGTCGTTTTCCTCGGAGGCTGAAATGAAAGCAAAAACACGTTGGCGTTTCCTCCCCGAGGAGCTGGTTAATGAAATGCAGTTTGTTTGGCCCTCGACACGGACTCTAACGGCAGTAAATGAGCGTCCCAGAGGCTCTGAGGCGCGTCACCGATTCACTGAGGGTCATTATGAACGCGAGGAACAGCGGAATAAAAGGATGAGCGAGAGTCTTGCTCAAACACGCACAGGCTCGAGTTGCTGCCGTAATGGAAAACATGATGCCGAACCTGAGGATCTGGCAACCGGCCTTGTTATTGGAAAAAAGAGGCATTGCCGTCCTGATAAATGTTGTTAAAGGTCCTTCTCTGTGATTTGCATGGAGACACGCTGGGACGTCCTGACGGGCGATTCCTCAAGCGCTCGTCTCTGAGTGAGTTCAGTCAAACCGAGTTCAGAGTGAAGTCGTTGAGAGGGTTTAATGTCCTCTGTTTGTGACCTGTGATTTTCGGAGACCTGCTGGGGCACCATCTGCTCGAGCACGAATGCTGAATCCACCGGCGTATGAAATATAAAACACACACATAACATTAGGCTTTAACATCTCAACAGTGCCTCAAGGTCACATGGAGGAGAGCTTTTCTCACTAAGTCTCAATATGAGCTTTAACATTCGTCATCAAACTCTCAGAATCCTTCATGCGAATCACCCCAGATAAGATGATCAAATATCTTTATTAGTAGTATTAATATATTATTATTAAGATAACCATATGCATTTTGGTAAATATTAACATTTATACACATTATAATTTAAAGCATATTATTAGTAATTTTGTTTATTCATGCATTTAATAATGAAAAATACAATTAATAAATGAAAGCATGTTTATTAGTACTATGTATTTATTTATAATGACATACAAATTATGATGAAATGAATAAAGTACTAATAATGAAATATAGGGTATAACATGCTTAGTATTTATATATTTAATAATTAATTAATTAAATGCTAATAATTAAACTATTTACAGCAGGTTATATTATGAATTAATAAAATACAATAATTGATCTTCATTTCAAAATATACTTCACTATAAATAATAATAATTATTAGTATTGAATGATTAAAATGTGTTATGTATGTATTATAACATTTTTAGCATTTTATTTATTAATTTCATTACAATAATTATATGAATACAAAATTAATAACAATTGCATGTTTTATTAGTAGTATTTGTTATGGGCAATTTTATTTATTCATTTGATGGTGATGATTAATAATATGAATATGAAATGTCTTCATTTTAAAATGAATGTACTTCACTATATAATATAATATAATTAAATGAATAAATAAATGAAATATGTATTAACTATTTTTTTAGCATTTTATTTATTCATTTCATAATAATAATAATCATGAATAAAATACAAAAAAGAATAACAATATAATTGACAGCATATTTTACTAGTATTTTATTAATTAATTTTTTTAATGTATTTTTATTATTAGTAGTAGTATTTTGTTTGATTTCTTCTTCCATTATGACGTGTTCTCTGAGTGTTTGTCTCTGTTCAGTGTGTCTGATGAAGCCCTGATTGATTAAGTCCCGTTGATGAAGTGGCCGAGAGAGAGAGAGAGACCGTCGTCTGAGCGCCACACAGATCTTCACATCTTCCTCTCATCCATCATGACACTGAGACGCGTCCATTCAGCGCCAACGACTTCTGCGCCCACCATCCATCTTTCCCCTCGTCTTTGTCTGATCGCTTTAATCACGCCGTCGCCGTTCAGCTTTAAGATAATCGTCTGCTGACATTTCGTATCCCGTGATCCCAGACTAGCGACAGCCTAACTCGTATGATTCATGAATGGTTGTTTGGTTTCCTCCAACAGTCGGCTAATGCTTCGTTAAAACGCCTCACTGACGGATAAAGACGACATTTACAACACACAGTTTTGCTGGTATCACCGTTTTGTAATCAGTTTCACCATTACGCAGAATGTCAGGGTAATTATGGGAGTTTTGATTGGATTCGTTGAAACACTCATTCACTCTATCCTATTTGATGATTGACTTTCTAAAGCCTCCACATCATTAACATGATTAACACCGTACTGAAAAACCTGCTATATATGATTTTCATATCCTCTGCCCTCTTAAGTCTTTTCTGGAAATATGACTTTTTATAGCATAAAAACATCATATATCCGAAATATTCCATTTTTGAAGAGAAATCTTTGTTGACTTATTTGACTCAGGGTTACTTTAGTTAACTGGAACTAAAACCATAAAAATGTTTTTTTTTTTTTTTGTTGTTGTTTGAAATAAGATAAATATAAAATATATAGAAACTTATTTTATTTCAGCTAGTTGCCATGGCAATATTTCTCTTTTTCATTTAGTTTAAGTTGATCTACTAAAATAACTAAAACTGAAATAAAAATGATAGACATATTTTATAAAAACAAAAACTTGAAACTTGTTTTATAAAAATGACAAACAAAATGACTGAAAGTTTAAAATAAAATAAAAACGAAATATAAAACTAACTAATTTCATTTTTATATGATTATATTGTTAATGTTTTATATTTACATTGATGTTTCAAAATAAACAATTACTCTAACGCATGCTTAATATTTTGTATGATGTTTTAAAGAAAATGTATCTGTGTGTCATTTGTATTAATATTCCGAATGCATATATTTATATGGATATAAATTGAAATGGTGCAAATATTTATAATACATTATTTTTCAGTTTAGATTAATATGCATTTAAAAAAAAAATTCATTTAAATAGTGTTACTTACAAGTAATAAATTGTATATAAAACATGCCTTGATTATTTCTTCCAAAAAACTAAACATGAAAAATTGACTTAATTTATATATTTTGTGTTAAGATTCAGTAGACAGTCCTTTTAAGGTAAAAAAACTTCTGAGAAGCATATAATATTGTTTCACTTTGAGGTTTTGGCTAGGAACAGTTAATAGTCATGCGACTAAGCTGAATTAAATGTTGAATATGTGTATGTTGTGTGTTAACAGGTTGAAGTACAACAGACCAGAGGCCAAAAACACTGCAGCGAAGGCGTCATTTCCTTGACTCTGCGCCGTCCGCCTACATCTGATCCCAACCCGATTGATAGTACCAACCTTGCAAGACGTTTCTGTGTGAGAAAATGCGTTCAGAGGCAAGCAAGAAGGAGCAGATCATCTGATTTACCAACCTAATGGACAGACAGCAGCTCACTAATCAAACTGGCTCTGCAAACGGCTCATTTAATGCTCGCAGAGGTTCGCATGTTGATCTAGTGCCCCGCTGATCCGATAAGGTGCCTGAAATTCTTCTGTCTGCCACTTTCTGCACAAGCCAGAAATGAGAAACTTGCCGTCGGTGCAAATTTTGCTTTAGTGTAAAGTGGCGCCCAACGTGGGGCACAACACCTGCATACCGCGTCCCATCTGGATCCAATTAGCCCTAGCCCTGCAGCGAAGAGGAACGAGTGTGTGACTCGAGTCCCTGCACGCGCTGCTGTTTTTATCCACCGTGGCAGCCTGTTGTGTCATGTCCCATCGACTTGCGCCGTGCCACTTGAGGGTCAGATCAGATGTGACAGGTCTGAAATAAACAGGCCTGTCGTTTTGAGCAGCAAAGTCCCGGATTGCTCCACTTGTGTCAGTTTGCGTGTCCGTCACGCGGGCAGAAGTGTCGGGAGGGTTGACTTTGGCCTTGGTTGTCCACATCGAGGTCACTGTACCAATCTGGCCAACCTCTCAGTCCAACCCACCCTCCAGACAGCTTGCAAGTTCTGCCGTCGCCCTCCCTGGAGGATGAGCGATGTGTCCACACTGGACTATGAGCTGCTTTTGCCGGGGCCTTCGTTCGCTGGGGTTCCCAGCAGCCCACCTTTTGGAGGAGACTCCGAGCAAAGGACGGCCTTTGCGTTCGTTGGTCTCCTGATGCTGTTTTTGATTTTCCTGTTGGTGCGTTGCTTCCGGATATTGCTGGATCCCTACAGCCGAATGCCCGCTTCCTCTTGGACCGATCATAAGGACGGCTTCGAGCGGGGCCAGTTTGACTATGCCTTGGTGTAGTTGCATGACCGAGAGAGCCTTAGCCCAACCTGTAGCTCATGGCGCCGACTACGCCAAAGGCAAAGCACCTTGAAAGTCACGCACACCAAGTGCGTCAATGTACGCTACTTTCCCAACACATCTTAATTAACAGGGTCGTCCATTTCTTCCGCTGTAGCTACATCCTCAGGACGGTCTACATGGTCTACAACAAATGCACGCGGAGCATGAAGTCAGTGGTTCAAGGTGCCCAACACGACACTCACTGTGAACTGTTACTACCCTTCACAAAGTCGACGACTGTACATATTTCATTGTTGATGTAGATATATCTTAATTGTAAAAGATGATGAATCTTCTCAATGGACCTTAGTAGGTGGCATATTTAATTTAACACAACTGAAAATAAGGATGGATGATGCACCATCGATCGTTCAGCCAATGAAACATTGATAAAAATGTATTTACAAGTACAAAAAGGGAATTCAGTAACACTTTTGTGTTAAGAGGAAATTTAATAAAATAAAATATTTAATAAAAAATACCAACGCGTTTCGGCTTAATAGCCTTCCTCAGGGTACACAACAGACACAATGCATGAAGCTTTTAAAACATCTACATTTCGAGTTACTCACACGAAGAAAGTTAAAAACAGTTTACAAGCTCCACTCAAGCCGTCACACTAATAGCTAAAAAGGTTAATTATCGAAATGAAACGGTCACCCAATCAGAACACATCCTCATCAAATTTGCATGTTTTACCCATTTCTACATTATAAAAAATTGAGTCATCAAATAACAAAGTCACATCTTCCATTTATAAAAAAACAAAACAGATTCATACAATAAACAACATCACAGAAACTTTAAAACAAAAGTCCTCATTCATGCCTTTTGGAAACCAAAAAGCCTCTTGTTTTTTCCTCATAGAATCAATGTTTCCATCTCTTGTACTCTGTTTTATCTTTCCAATACCAAGAAAGAAAAAAGATGATTTTTATGGTTACACTCACAAAAAAGTCTTGCAACAGGACTCTTTCGATCCTTTCCATTTATTGCACTTCTATGTTCTCTTATCCTCTTTTTTAATGAACACATTATTATTACTTACACTTATTATTACATGGATATTGAATCATATAAATCACATTTTTTGTCTTACATGTTATAAAACTTTCAATATATATATATATATATATATATGAAGACTTGAGATGCAAAAGCCTCTAAGTGCCATCTGAAAGAATGATAATTTTTATCAAGCTTGTATGTTTAAGTTCAGTTATTTCACTTTAATGGCAATGAAAATGACCTATTGTCATTAAAGTGAAATTACTCAACCTAAATATACGAGCTTGATAAAAATGATCATTTTAGAACAAAATTTCAGATGGCACTTAGAGGCTTTTGCATCTCAAGTCTTCATATATATATATATATATATATATATATATATATATATATATATATATATATATATATATATAGGACTCTTATTTCCAAGATGATTAAAAAAAGTAGCATTTTTTTGTTGTTGTAAATTGACGATTACCACATTTGAAATTACCAAATAGAGTTTGACCTAGAGTTATTTTGTGATGTTTGTTTTGTAGGACAGGCTTTTACAGCTCTATTTTTTATATTACTGGCCCTTTTATAAGCAATTACTGGTACCTTATTAAATGTCCCATTTAGTTTTGGATCATCTTTAAGAACACACCAATTCTTTAATACAATATCTTTAATATTAGTTGTTCTATGAGTATATGTAGTGCAGAAAATAAGATCTAGATTGGCTTAAGATATTTTGGTAGAATTCACAAGCATATCTCGACTTTTAAGATCTACTTTTTGGACTGCATTGTGTAACCAGTCTGTAACCAACCAATCTAAATTTTGACAACATTATTTTTCTCTCTCTTAAAGTCATTATTTTCACAAATTCTTTTTTATCTACTTAACTGACTAATTGGTAAACCTTTATTCAAGGCAACTGGTTGATAACTGTTTGCGTGTAAAAGTGTATTTCTGTCTGTAGGTTTATATGTATAAACATAACTATGTATTTACAAAAAAATTCCAGTGGACAAAAATAAAAAAAATAAAACCTCAAAAAAAATTGTAAAAAACAAATTTGTGTTAAAAAATTAAGCGATTACATGATTTAGCAACGTGAGACCTATTGAGCCTTAAGTTTTTAGCAAATTTGTTCATGAATCCATGGTTTAACGAACAATTTACACCAAAATCTGTCGTTAAATTGTTAATCACTGCATTTGAATTACGCAAGAAGTGGTTTTGCAAACAATTTACACCAAAATCTGTCGCTAAATTGTTAATCACTGCATTTGAATGAAAAAATTACGCAAGAAGCGGTTTTGCAAACAATTTACAATTTTGTTCTACTAGTGTTTTATAAACCATTTCCACCTTCACAGCCTCATTTTTGTTTGTGTCAAATAAAATATGCCATCTACCCTGATTATGGTCCATTATGTATGATTTTTGTCTATTTAGCATGATAATCTTGTGCTAAAAACATCTTCAGCGTTGTTGGAAAGCCCTAGGATTGTCCAACATACCTGCTGCCTTCGACAGATCCACTCTAAACTCTGTGCTTTATATTTCTGAGGATTTGGAACAAAAAACCCTTTAAGACTCCAGAACTGAGTGTCAATCCTTGTATTATTGCCTTTTGACTCTTTCCTGTCTTTTGTCTTCTTTGACTAGATGTATATAAGCCATATGTTCTCATATCTCTAAGGTGTTCATGTCTTTGGTTGTTTGTTTGCCGATCTGCCGAGCTCTCTGAATCTGTCGTGAGCTAAGAGAGGGTTAGAAACTAGTGAAAGCTTTATTTTTATATCCTGACTCAAGATTTGGAGTTCCCTTTTTGCTAACGTGAATTTGTTGCTGTCATTTGGACTTGATGTGCAAAGAGTGCTAATGTGCCAGGAAACGGATGAGCCTGCATTGCTTTGTGAGTTTTGTAAGTAGATTGGATATTTTCCTAATTCCTTTTTGTCTGAAATAAAAACTGGGTTTATTCACTTATGTCTTCCTTTATCTTCAGGACAATGTGTACCGAAGTGCCTTCCACTCCCCCCCGAGATCAATAAGCCATTTCTACTTCGATGCACTCGCTGAATCTCTTCAACTTGGCTAAAAATGGCTTTTGCACACAGAGAACAGAAAGACAAAGGTTTAAAAATATAACCCATGTTTTATTGCCATTTGTTGTTTCATACAGATGTTTACAAACATTGTGCGGATCACTCGGATCTGACAGATGGATGCATCCAATCGAAAACAGTATAAAAACAATGCATTTTGAATTACTCATTAGCAGTGTTCTGGGTGCTCAGGTTTCTCCGTCATGGATCTTTATGGCTCAAAAAATTCATACAGACGCCGTTATCAATGCAACTTAGAGATTTATCAGAACTGACATTATCCTGAGCGACCTGGTCCACTTTCTTTGGTCTGAAGTTTGTAACTCAACACCAGCTTGATGACTATTTCAAGTTTGCTGTTGATTTTTGACATACAGTACAGTCACGCACATTCGCTCTTTTACATGTAGTGGCATCAATAAAAACAGAAAAGATATGTAAAGTATACAAAGTTCCCATGTTAGACAAATGGTTATGCATAAATATAGCTCAGGCTGTCGTACAGTGCAGTTACTTTGATGTTCAAGAAACTATTTCATCATTCTAGCACCAGAACTTGTATATGTCCAAATTACTTGTTTTAATCGAATGTCCTGAAGATTAAATTCAGGGCACAGCCTTTGAAAACAGTCCAATGTTGCTGATCGTCGCAGTAAACAACAGTATTATTCAAATTATGTGTTCAGATGATCGATGGACAGGCTCATGTAAACAGTGACGTCTGTCACGTAGTGCTCAGTGACAGTTAATTAAGGACGCTGTGATCATTAATTGTCCGTCTTCAGAGAGGAAAAACAAAGTCAACAGCTCTTAAAGGCTATTTATCTAATGTTTACAAGTAAATATTTGGTTTGGCAGTCTTGATGCTCAAGAATACACAAAAAGAAATACAAACGAAATCTACATTTCACTTTAAAATATACAATTTAAATTTTCAACAAGCTTTGATAGTATTGATTTTTTTTCAGCATTGAGACAGTACAAAAGACAATCACACAAAATAAAAAAAACACAAAAGACCTTTGAAAAAAAAAAATGTCACGTTTGAAATCCACAAATCAAGCATGTTCGTAGTACAATGGAAGTTGGAATTATAGCACCTTGCGATTTACTGAGAAACTAAGAAACGAGGGTCGTTTTTTTTGTTCCCACACTGAAGTTGAAAAGTTGTGTTTGCATGTCCACATCTGGAGTGTTTTGGAGGACAGCTTGCCAAACAGTCCTTATGTACCATTGAGACCGCACGTCTCCAGCTGCAATCAAAAATGGCATCTGGTTGGTTTACCCAGCAGGCTTTCAATTCTCCATTCATATATGCTCTGTTTGCTCTGTTTGTGTCTTTGCCAAATACAAAGACAAGAGCACTCTGAGCACACAAGTATGGAGAAGAAAATGGTTCGAATTGTATGTTCGAATGTTTGTTCTACATCACATGCATTTTTGAAAACCCTTTGGGTGTTGCCATTTTTGGAATGAAATTTCCCTGATTTAAAAACGCAGAGGAGCCCCAGTGCAAATTGAGCGTTTAGCACCACTCCTGTCCTAACTGCTGTACATATATGTGTGTAAAATGAGGTAACGTGATGTGGCAGCTCATGCAAACACTCCAGAAAATCCCAGAAACCTAAAAGTACGTTTAGTATCAGTTTCGAGAACCGTAAGCCGTTTGAACGCTCAACTCTCATTTAAACCTGAAAAATAGCCGTGGTTGCTACAGTCCTTTGTGTGACCTCTTTCTTTCATCGTTAACAGTACAATACTTGACTCTAAATACTGAATGGAATAAACTTTGACCCCAGTTTGCATTGAGATAATGAGGTGAGTCAAAAGTCATATTTTTCTTCATCATCTATAATGCAGTGTTTTATGTGCACTAAAGACTGAAATGTCATTTCATGATAAATTTGACAGTTTTGTAACAGCCGTACTAAAATTAAATCGTCCTCACGACTAATATTTCTGATTGTCTCTCTTGTAAAAGTGGGTGCTAATACTAGTGCTAACGCACTCCTGCTAATTTAAGATGGTATGTGTACATTTTCCACCAAACTTGGTAGAATCAGTGGGCGTTGACATGAAAGGATGGCAAATAAAAACAAATCCGAAACATGGCGGTAAATGGACACAGTTTCTCAGAGCTTACGCCCTGCAGTGAAGGGCACGGGGTCAGGGGTCAGTCTCAGTGCAGGTGGATGTGCAGCTTGATGCGCAGTGCATCACCGATCTCGCCCAGCAAGTAGTCGCTGTCATGCTGGTCCTCCAGGTCCTGAAGTTTGCGGGGACCAAACAGGCGCAAGCTGGCGATCTCCAGGCGGTACAAACCTGGAGTGGGTGGTTTCCGGCCCAGCCGCAGAACGCTCTTCCCGTCGCGGCGCTCCAGGATACGGAAGTGTTCGCCCTGGTTTCCGTGCGTTATGACGTAGCGCACACGGTGCTCAAGCGGCTCCAGGGCTGGAAGCAACTCAAGAAGGGGTTCCTTGTTTTGTAGCTGCGCCAGACTCAGGTTCATGGGGATGGAGGTCTGAACATCCATGCTGGCCATGCTCACCGTCTCCTGAGGGCAGAATATAACAGGTTTAAACTCTTGATAGACTTTTATACCCTTAATTTAGAGTTAGAGATAAGGTAAGCGATAACAGAGTGTATGTGGCCATAGTTTTAGCAACACAACCAAGGCCTCAAAAGTACCTTGAGCTCATTATCACCAGCATTGCGCCTATGACGGCCTTTCTTTCCCAGGTCACCATTGATCTTGCATTCATAGCAGGCCTCCGGTGAGAGTGACTCTTCGTCATCCGCTCCCTCCGAGCCGAACTGACCCTGGAAGCCCACTCCTGTGATGCAGTGCCTAGAGAAAAAAAAGGTGATGCATTACACTTGCTTTAATATTACGTTTAAGCCAGTGATTTCCAATCCTGGTCCTAGAGGTCCAGAGTTTAGCTCCAACTTGTCCCAACATACTTGGCGGAATTTTGTAGTCATCCTGAAGACCTTTATTACCTTAGCTCAGGTTTTTAATTGGGGCTAAACTCTTCAGGACAGTGGCTTTCCATGAGCAGGATTCGACACCCCTGGTTTATTCCTTGCCCCAAATAGCGCACTTAATATGCTGTCTATGCATAGCTCTATGGAGACCAAAGGTCATAGATTATCCCATTTTATGGTCCAGAAGGGTGCTTTCACCCATGTTAAGACCATGCTGGTGCAGACTCCACAATAGACTACTGCTTGACAATCTGTGCATCATCAAACTTGGACAATGGCTAAAGACTCGACAAGGGTTAAGGTTGGAATTTATTACAGGACCTCACACTTTCAGGCAAGCAAATGGATCTATACTGCATTGTAAAAGTATGTAGACATCCCCTTCTAATTAACAGGTCTGGTCTGGCCTACTCCAAGGCGAGTCCTGAACCTTCTTTAACACGTATGGAATGATTTGGGATGTCAATTGCAAAGATCAATACCAGACATCACTGATGCTGAGAAAAGTGGAAGCTGCCAATGTTTCTGAATGCTCAAGAAAGTTTAGGTGTCAACGTACTTGGCTATATAGTGTATGTTAAAACTATTTGAGTGTCCAATCCTGCTCCTGAAAGACCACCTTCCTACAGACTTTAGCTCCTGAACTAGCAAATAAAGGTCTTTATTGTTACTAGAAACGTCCAGACATGTGTGCTGGAGAAGGTTGGACTGAAACTCTGTATAAAAGCGGCCATCCGGGAGCAGCATTGGACACTTCTGGCATAAAATGAACTCTGTAGGAAGGTTCTTATTTGAACATTGCGAGTTAACTGGATTACCTGAGTTTAGCTCCTGAACTAGCTAATGGAGGTCTTTTGGGTTACTAGAAAAGTCCAGGCATGTGTGCTGGAGAAGGTTGGACTGAAACTTTGCATAAAAAGGGTCCTCCGGGAGCATGATTGGACACTTCTGGCATAAAGTAAACTTTGAATGTTCAAAAAGAACCTTCCTATAGACTTTAGCTCCTGAACCAACTAATGATGGTTTTTAGGGTTACTAGAAATGTCCAGACGTGTGCTGTAGAAGGTCGGACTGAAACTCTGCATAAAAGCTGGAGCAGGATTGGACACTCCTGGCACTAAGGCAAACTCTGGTAATCCAGAGTTAACTTGCAATTTTTAAATAAGAACCTTCTTACAGACTTTAGCTTCTGAAGGTACGGTTGCTAGTAACGTCCAGACAGGTGTGCTGGTGAAGGATGGACTGAAACTCTGCATAAAAGCGTCCCTACGGGTGCAGGATTGTACACTCCTGGCATAATGAACTCTGATAATCCAGAGTTTAACATGCAGTGTTCAAATGAGAACAGTCTTTAGACTAGCCTAAATACTCACCCTTGTCCTGCTCGGTAGAAGCCTCCTGGACATCCGCACAAGTATCCACCATCTGTGTTGGAACAGCCATAGCTGCAAGGGTTATTGCCCTGGGAGCATTCATTAACATCCTGGCAGCCGCCAGCAGAAGACTCAAAGTCGAAACCTGATGGGCACACGCACTTATAGCTGCCCAGAGTGTTATAGCAAGACGCCGACCCACAGAGTTGGTTCCCGGCACATTCGTTCTCATCTGGGTGGAAGGAAGACATAGAAGTTAGCAATCCGCAATGAAAAAACTGCTGTGCTTTTATGTTGTGTCATTCATGCAGAAGGACTTACCCACACACTGGTTCCATTGGTAGTGTTGAACGTAACCCTGCGGACAGCCGCAGCGATAACCTCCCAGCATGTTCTGGCAACCGTGTTGGCACCGGTGGTTTCCGCCACATTCATCAACGTCTGTATGAAACCAAAAAAACAAAAACAAAGATCATAAACTGATCTCAGGTTGGCATATGCTTCTCATATATCTGGGTTGGTTCTAGGGTCAATCTCATGAATAAACATTGGGGTCATAGTATGGGCCCTTAGCAAGATTGGTGCCAATACCATAAGCCCAAAAATATTTAATCTGAGCCCAAAATGGGAAACTAACCATCACAGTTGTGTCCAGTGTCATCCAGAGAGAAGCCTTTCTGACACTCGCAGTTGAAGCTGCCGGGAGTGTTCAGGCAGGAGGCGCGGGAACCGCATACGTTTGGCTGATTGCCGCATTCGTTGTTGTCTAAGAGATGAAGCATGGGGGCAATTTTAGTTCCAAATGACCTGCTCAATTATTTAGGCTCTAGGCTAGGCATGGTAGCGGGGCCGTTTTGAGTTCATATCACTCACCTATGCAAGCCGTCTGGTGCTGCGTGAAGCCCGTGGGGCATTTACAGGTGAAACCACCGATCGTGTTGACGCATAGGAACTGACAGTTGTGTTGCTTGGTTGAGCACTCGTCCAAATCTGGGACAAAATAAGTAATACAGTCAATTATTCAGACACATTCAGACACATTATCACAATTTATTCGTTATAGTTTAGAAAATGCTATTCAATATGACAAGAACTTATCAAATCAGTTGGTTCTGTCTCACACATGAATTATGTTGAATATCTGTCAGCTGTTAAATTTAACTACACAATTAGATAATACCAGTTTAGCTCAACCAATTACCAAGCAATGCTTCATTTTGTTCAGTCTGTGTGTAAAAAGAGCATTAGCAATTAAAGACAAAACACTTCAGCAGAACATGATCAGCTCAAAGTGTCTGGATCATTTTTGGTTTATAAATGTTACTGGTAGTCACTGTATGAAGAATTTTTGGGTATATGTCACAGTTTACTTTATCCTCACTTACATAAATTAACTATAGTGTTCTGCACCCGCTAGTAAAAAAAATAACAAAAATAATATATGGTGTCTGAATAATTTTTTTTGACTGTATTTCATATTAGCACACTGGGTTTGTCATTGGGATGGATTATTACTAGGACTATATTTATAAGCTGATGTTATCCCGACAAGTAGGAATGGTACCCGTTAATTATAAACTAACCTTTGCAGGTCTTCCCATCAGGCTGTAGGATGTATCCTCTGGGACATGAGCACAGGTAACTGCCTTCAGTGTTCTTGCACAAGAAGTTACACGGTTTGGGCGACTGAGAGCATTCGTCCATATCTAATTTAAAAGGCATCAATGGGAAAAGGTATGAAGTATTACAATATTTAGCTGATATTGCATCAAAAAAGGCTTAATATGGGTTACAGTGAGCGAGGACAACGTACCGACACAGGAAGTGCTAGTAAAGTCATTGGTGTAACCCACGTTGCAATGGCAGCGGAAGGAGCCGACACTGTTGATGCACTGGCCGTTCTTACACAGGTCGGGCATCACCTCACACTCATTGATGTCTGCAAAACACATCCAATATGGTAAAAAGATCCACATATACATTTCACATCTACCAAAGGAATGGCTACTGAACATCTTTTGCACATTGCTGTTGTATGAAGTCTCTCAGAAGAGTAGTGTGTTGTGTCTGCGACCTCTGACCTCTGCCGTCAGTGGTGTATCCCGGGCCGAGTGGACACATCTTCTTGTACTGAACGGTGCCGGGCAGAGGACACAGCTCACACAGCGAGCCCCATCCTCGACCCCCGTTACAGCAGCACTCAGACTTGGTGACGGTGTTTCGGTTAGTGGACGACTGCTGGCACATCGTCTGCAGGACCTCCGTGAAACAGAAGCCCTTCCTGTTATCTGACGACAACAAGAGTTGGAGAACAGTTAGACGACGGGAGGAATCGGCTACAGTCAAACCAGACACCTTCAACATTTCTCACATTCAGTAATAAAATATGACTCATATAACTCAGTTGATATTTGACTGGTTTTGTCCATCCTTCTGTTAGACTGTCTCACACATGAATTATGTTGAATATCTGTCAGCTGTTAAATTTAACTACACAATTAGATAATACCAGTTTAGCTCAACCAATCACCAAGCAATGCTTCATTTTGTTCAGTCTGTGTGTAAAAAGGTCGCATTAGCAATTAAAGAAAAAAACACTTCAGCAAAACATGGTCAGATCAAAGTGTGAATCATTTTTGGTCCCAAATTGGTACAAATTTGACTATGAAGAATTTTTAGGTATAATATGTCACAGTTTACTTTATTTTGCTATCCTCACTTACATAAATGAATTATAGTGTCCTGCATCTACTGTTAAAAAAGTATCAAAAATTATATCTGGTGTCTGAATAATTTTTGTTTTGACTGTATTTGATTCTAATGGATGTTAAACTGGTGATTCAGTTTCGCGTGAGCCGTCGCCGTCAGCTGCGTTCTGATTGGCCACTTGTTCTTACCGATGCACTCAGTGCCCGTGGAGCTCGACTCGAAGCCCTCGTTACACTCGCAGCGGTAACTCCCCACAGTGTTCACACAGCGGCCGTTCTTACAGATCCCAGGCTTACTGCGACACTCGTTCAGGTCTGAGAGAGAGAGAAGGATGATCTAGTGATCTGAGGAGGCTTATGCAACAAGAGAGCTGGCTATGTAACTATGTAAAAGTGACAAAATTACTTGAAATTGGAATTATATCAAGCAAGCAATATGGAAAATGGTTTAGATAACATTAAATAAAAGATTTTAATTGCATAATATTGCTCAAAATATTACAAATTATCATGATGATTATAATTGTATAAATATAATAATAATAATATTTATATAATATATTTATTTTATTTACTGTGATTTATTTTATATGAATATTCCATTAAATATTCCATTATTATTATATAAATTGTATTTGTTGTTATTATTTAAAAAATTATATTTAAAATTGACCCTAGTAAATACAAAAGAGACAAAATACAATAGTTACTGCATTTATTTTCTGAAGACTATACGCATTTACTCTATAAAATTGACTAAATTACTTAAATTTTTAAATTATATCAAGCACACAATATAGAAAATGGTTTTGACAACATAAAATAAAAATATTCTAGATTTTAGTTGCAAAATATTGCTCAAAATGTTACTTAGTAATAATATTAATTATTATTATATAAAATATGATTTATATTGTATTTGCTATTATATTCATATACATTAGTTAATTTTTATATAAATGAATTACTATTATTATATTTTTGTTATTAATATTGCATAAAATATAAACATTTTATTTTATAAATATTCTTAAAATGCACATTCAAATTTACCCTAGTAAATATAATTTGACAATATACTATATTAACAATAATACTACATTTACTCCAATTAAAACAAACCACATTTTTACATTTTCTGAAGAAAAATGTGAGCGTTTGCTCATGCAGAAATTGTCACCACAATGTTGCTGTTGCTATGCAGTTGCTAAGGTGTTGCAAAATGGTTGCTAAGGTGTCCTGGGTGGTTGTCAAGTGTCAAGTTTCTGTAATACAGTCTGAAGACATGTATTTTTAAATCCCGTTTTAGGTTGAACTCGTAAGTGTGTTTGCTTGAATTATCGTATATTTTTCCGATGACAACATAGAGGCCTCATTCTATCTTTAGAGCTCCTCTCATGTCAGACATATTCTCTCTCACACACACACACACACACACACACACGCACGCACGCGCTGGTTTCTCACCCATGCAGCCTTCTCCATCAGGACGACGGGTCATGCCCGGTGGACAGATGCACATGAAGGTGCCGATCTGGTTTTTGCAGGCCATGCCTCTGGACGCGCAGTCATCGAGGCCTTCAGCGCACTCGTCCTGGTCTGAGGAGAGAGAGTATGAGTATGAGTATGAATATGAATATTTCCGTGCTGTGAACAGGAGTGGAGTCTGATCTCACCTCGGCACATGCGGTTGTCGTCGCGCAGTACGTATCCCGTGGGACACATGCACTCGTACGAGCCGAAGGTGTTGACGCAGCGGAAGGCGCAGAGGAGCGGGTTCACAGCGCACTCGTTGATGTCTGACACACACACGAACAACAGTGTGAACTATACTGACAGAGAGCAAGAGCTATAATCTATATATAGGTGTTGTGTTGTTGTATAGTATATCTTCACAATTATGCTCTATCTGTCTATCTATTTATCTATTGTGTATCTATCTATCTATCTATCTATCTGTGTGTCTATCAATCTATGTGTATGTATCTATCTATCTATCTATCTATCTATATGTGTATGTATCTATTGTGTTTCTATCTATCTATTGTGTATCTATGTATCTATTGTGTATCTATCCATCTATCTATCTATCTATCTATTGCATAATTGTGTTTTTATTCAGAGTATATATTGTGAAACACACTTTAGCTCATATCTAGTGTACCTTCACAGGTCATCATGGGTCCAGGTTCAAATCCCTCCTGACAGGAACACTCAAATCCGCCAGGAACGTTTGAGCACGTCCCGTTTCCACAAGGGTTTCCGATGGAGCACTCGTCCGTATCTGGGAAGAGGACAAATCAACCATCGGCCCAAGAACCATCATCAAAGGTGCGCTTCACAAGACATATAACTTATTTGGTTGATAGTTGAAGTGGACAATCCTCTTGTAACTATGGGATTTGAACCTACAACCTTCCCGCTTTGATCGAGGAGAGAGAAAATGCTTGTGTGTTTAGGACATTAGTTTGCAGGGGAACTCACCCACGCAGTTGACGCCGGTGTAGTCCAGGTTGTATCCGAAGGGACACTCGCAGCGGAACGAGCCGTCGGTGTTGATGCACAGGCCGTTTCCGCAGATTCCCGGGTTCTCCACACACTCGTTCATGTCTGTGGAGGCAGAGATGATGTTATATCACCAGTGCTGGTGGAAGGAGAAGTGCTTTAGTTGCTTTAGTTGGCAGAAGTTGAGCAGGTTTTCTCACCCTCGCGTCCTCCAGAGCTCGGGACAGCCTCGTGTCCGTAGGGACACAGCGTGTGAAACGCAGCTGCGGGTGAGAAGGGACAAAAACACGTCAAACACACACACAGAAGATATTCTGATGTTTATTAAAGGGATAGTTCACCCAAAAATGAAAATTCTATCATTGTTTACTCACCCTCAAGTTGTTCCAAACCTGTATGAATTTCTTTGTTCTGCTGAACACAAAGGAAGATATTTGGAAGATTTTTTGTAATCAACAGATCTCGGTCCCCATTGACTTCCATAGTAGGAAAAAAATATACTATGGTAGTCAATGGGGACCGAGATCTGTTTGGTTACAAACATTCTTCCAAATATCTTTCTTTGTGTTCAGCAGAACAAAGAAACTCATACAGGTTTGGAACAACTTGAGGGTGAGTAAACAATGATCGAATTTTCATTTTTGGGTGAACTACTCCTTTAAAACATGGAAACATGAAATGTTTGATTTCTAAGTACATTTAAATGTATCTTGGAAGAGTTCGACATGCTAAAATGTTATTTCTATAAAACTTTATTCCAGATGTTTTCAAATAAATTAAATGATGAAATTTAAAAGCTTTTTTAGACCAAAAATTATTCAGACACTGTTTTGCTTAAGTGTTTTTTTTTTCTTTAATTGCTAATGCTCTTTTTACACACAGACTGAACAAAATGAAGCATTGCTTGGTGATTGGTTGAGCTAAACTGGTATTATCATTACGATCTTATCTAACAGCTGACAGATATTCAACATAATTCATCTGTGAGACAGTCTAACAGAAGGCTGGACAAAACCAGTGAAATATCAACTGATTTGATAACACGGAGTTCTTGACACATTTTATTAACATTTTCTAAACTATAGCGAATAAACTGTGATAATGTGAGAAATGTTGAAGGTGTCTGAATAAATTTTGGTTTGAACTGTGACGTACCCTCGGTCTCGGTTTGACTGTATGTCATATTCTGAAGTGTATACTCTGAAGTGTATACTCTGAAGCGTATACTCTGAAGTGTATATTCTGAAGTGTATATTCTGAAGTGTATACTCTGAAGTGTATACTCTGAAGTGTATACTCTGAAGTGTATATTCTGTAGTGTATACTCTGAAGTGTATATTCTGTAGTGTATACTCTGAAGTGTATATTCTGAAGTGTATACTCTGAAGCGTATACTCTGTAGTGTATATTCTGAAGTGTATACTCTGAAGTGTATACTCTGAAGCGTATACTCTGAAGCGTATATTCTGAAGCGTATATTCTGAAGCGTATACTCTGAAGCGTATATTCTGAAGTGTATACTCTGAAGCGTATACTCTGAAGCGTATACTCTGAAGTGTATACTCTAGTGTATACTCTGTAGTGTATACTCTGAAGTGTATATTCTGAAGCGTATATTCTGAAGCGTATACTCTGAAGCGTATATTCTGAAGTGTATACTCTGAAGCGTATATTCTGAAGTGTATACTCTGAAGCGTATACTCTGAAGCGTATACTCTGAAGTGTATACTCTAGTGTATACTCTGTAGTGTATACTCTGAAGTGTATATTCTGAAGTGTATACTCTGAAGCGTATACTCTGAAGCGTATATTCTGAAGCGTATATTCTGAAGCGTATACTCTGAAGCGTATACTCTGAAGTGTATACTCTAGTGTATACTCTGTAGTGTATACTCTGAAGTGTATACTCTGAAGTGTATACTCTCAACTGTATACTCTGAAGTGTATACTCTGATACTCTGTAGTGTGACGTACCCTCGGTCTCGCGCGGGCACAGTTCACAGGGGTCGCCCCATCCCTCTCCGGGCATCAGACTGCAGCAACACTTGGCTTTAGTGGTGTTCAGTGGTTTGGGCACCGAGCATTTACCCGCTTCAAAGCGTGTGAAACAGAAGCTCTCGCGGGTGTCTGAGGGCATCAAAACACACATTAATGTTCATTATAAACCAATAAAACACCATACTTTATCATAAGTCGACAGCATTGCTGAGTATTTTCTCCTTAAAACTGCAGTGAACCAAAGACAGTCTCAAAAACACGCTTTGAAATCGCTGGTGTTTCTGACGTCACAAACTACCTTGTAACCAATCAGATCAACGTGTGATCGTCAACCAGTGGATCTCTGAGCTGAGTGAGTGAGTGGAGGCGGGGCTTATTTGCATATTCATAGAACCACGCATACTAAATGAGGCAAGAGTGTCGAGTTACAATCAAGCTATTTTAAGGCATAAAAAAAAAAAAAATGAAATGAAAGGCACACACAGATCTATTTAATAATATGACAAGAGTCTGGCTTCGCCCAATCAGATTTCAGAGATGTATAACGGTCCTGTTTTACAGGAACATGTGGAGTAGCATGGGATCTTACCGAAACAGCGGCGCCCGTTGTCGGACAGGACGAATCCGGGCTGACAGATGCACTGGAAGCTTCCCGGCGTGTTCTTACACGAGCCGAACTGGCAGATGTTGGGCTCCACGTTGCACTCGTTGATATCTGAGGAAGAAGAGCACAGAGAGAGGTGGAAGAACACACAGATCACGATGGCAGACGATCATGTGTGCAGGAGGCTTGTAACTATATATCGTGACACAATATATCAACAATATAACAATAACAATATATTGTGTCACAATATATCAACAATATAACAATAACAATATATCGTGACACAATATATCAACAATATAACAATAACAATATATCGTGTCACAATATATCAACAATATAACAATAACAATATATTGTGACACAATATATCAACAATATAACAATATATTGTATTACAATATATCAACAATATAACAATAACAATATATCGTGTCACAATATATCAACAATATAACAATAACAATATATTGTGACACAATATATCAACAATATAATAATATATTGTATTACAATATATCAACAATATAATAACAATATATCGTGTCACAATATATCGCAATACAAAAATGTAACAATATGTATTGTGCATTTTTGAAAATGCACAATACCCAAAATGAAAATGACTGTGCATTAGAGTTTTAGTGTCAGTACGACGTTAAACTACTATATATAATGTTGAATATAATGTATAATAAGGCAATGGGGGAATATTTGTGTGTCCTGATAATGCCAAATGTCTGATGTTACCAGTAAAAAGTGCTACATTATTTTAAATATATATAGTCAGTGAGAGTGCAAGCATATTCATCTAAAATTATTCTGTATTTTCAGCTTCAGAATCATGAATATTGTTATTCTGGTGCCTCTATTGTCCTGTGCTTTGGGTTTCAGCACCAAGTCCAAGCCTAATCATTTACACGCACAGTGTATCAAATTTAGCATTTTAATCAACAGTACATTTTTTGTTAACATTTTGTCTTGGAGTATCGCAATGATATCGTATTGTGAGTTCAGTATCGTGATATGTATCGAATCGTTACACCCCTAGTAAATACATCACTCTTACCCACACACTTGTCGTTCTGCACCTCGTATCCCGAAGGACAGATGCAGCGGAAGGATCCGTCCAGGTTCTGGCATGTTCCCGGCTGGCAGGCGCCCGGCAGCGTCACACACTCGTTGATATCTGACCCGTCACACACATATACACCGGATTAAACACGCATTCATGTGGGGAAGCTACTCCGAAACTAGCTAACCGCATTACACAATAATCAGACACTTTACACTCTATATACAGTAGTCAACATTTAAAGTGGATCAAAACCTTTCATCAAAGTTATACATGAATTTTGAACAATACCCGTTCTTGTCGTAGGACAACTTTGGTGAACTTTTTTGATCCACTTCAAATGTTGACTAATATATATATATATATATATATATATAGTATATATAAAGTATAAAGCTTCTGATTATTATATAACATTTAATACCTTTACACTAGGTTCAACTTACCTAGCACTTTATATACATCAAATAGTTACAAATGGCAACATATTTATTATTAACAAAAATATTTATAAGTATAACTTATATGCATATTATATGTTTATGTAAAACATTCATTTATGCTAAATACAATAATAAAACATTTGCAAAATATCAATATTTACAGTGTAAATGTATAAATAAAGTATAAATATTTAAAAGTATTAATTTAATAAATAGTATTTTATTTGTAGATATTTACCTACTGGCAACATATATAAAACATAAAAGTCATGAAACATTATATATATACGCAGTGTTTATCCATATTTATGTAAATTCATGCTAATTAAACTAATAAAACAACAATAAAAAAATAACAACTAATAAAACACCCTGTGTCATCTAATTCAATTGCAAAATAATATTTAAACAAATAAGTATTAAACAATTATATTTTATGTATAAACTGTAAATGTCAATATTTATTTAGCTAACAAAAAAAAAAAAACATTGCTGTGTGAGGACTCTTATTTTAAAATAATAAGACTTTGATTTTAACACACAATACTCAGTGTTCAATAATCTGCTAGCTCTTCCCTGATGGACTGTATGGATCTTTAGGTGTAATTAACTCTGTTACGGTCAGTCTGCAGGATGAACTGGAAAGGTTTGTTGGTCAATAGGAAGGTTTTAGGGATCTATGGTGAGGTTAATCGGCTCTTACCGACGCAGTTCTTGCCGTCCGGCGTCAGGTTATACCCGTCCAGACACAAACACCTGAAGGAGCCCATGCTGTTGATGCACTGGCCGTTTCTGCACACCTGACTGGAGTGAACACTGCACTCGTCGATATCTGTCAATCACACACACACCTGTCAGAACTCTGACCCCTCCGCTTTCATGATCTACACACAGTCTGACACAGCTAAATCCACAGTGGATCAATACTGTGAAACTTCATGTTCATTAACATCCAAAATAATATCCAACATGACGTTATCTTCGCCATTTACATTGCACATTATTTGGCTCACACACAGCATTTAGCATAATATCTCATATTTCAAAATCCTACATTTTGGATTTTGCTTCTTAATTGCTTATTCCAATTAGACATGCTTAATGCCAAAATATATTCTCTCTTTGGCATTTTAAGGGACATTTTAGCTGATGAAAAGGCAGAAAGCAAGATCATTTATAATTATTTAATAAAAAAAATGCAAAAATATATTTTCTCTTTAGACATTTTGTCTTAAAATAAATGCACTTGCTTTCTGCCTTTTTTAGTAAATATTTTGTAAAAAATTTTTTTTATAAAATGGATATATGCAAAAATATATTTTCTCTTTGGTTGTTTTGTCTTAAAATGCGCCGTGACCCGCTAAATGGACGGTAACTTAAACATTTTGAAGCCAAATTGGCCGGTGAGTGAAAAAAGTTAATTTCAAACTCTGGTGGCAACATGTTATGGCCATGTAATTCATTTTCAAACAGTAGTGTAAATCTAATGGCTGTGATTGGTCTGATTGGTGTGATTGGTGTGATTGGTCTGATTGCTGTGATTGGTCTGATTGGTGTGATTGGTGTGATTGGTCTGATTGGTCTGATTGGTGTGACTCACCCATGCAGTCGTTGTTGTGCGTGAGCTCGAATCCGGGGAAGCACAGGCAGTTGTACGAGCCCACGGTGTTCTTACATGTGCCGTTTCCACACGGCTGCCGATCACACTCGTCGATATCTGACGGACACAATGACATCACAGTCAGGATCCGCGTCAGAGCGCTTCCCGCGGGAAAAGCAGCGCGACGTGAGCGCTCACTCACCCATGCACATGGTCTGGTCCGGCGTGGTCTTGAAGCCGTTGTGGCACAGACAGCGGAAGCTGCCCTGAGTGTCGATACACTCACCGTGACTGCAGACGTTCGGGATCTCCTGACACTCGTTGCGGTCTGAGGAACAGGCAGTTCACTTGCATTCATATTTTTCATATTCATTTTTTTTTCCAAAACATTTAAGTATTTTGAGAGCGTACACAATTACGTCATTCGCAGTGTTTCACAGAAGTGGGCGGAGCTAGAGTTTTTTTTTTGGCATGTGTTGCTTTTTTTGACTCTCTGATTGGTGGAATTTTCTGAACAGCATTATGGGTAATGTAGCTTTTCACCACGAATTCCACTGTTGAACACGATTATTTTAAAACTAAGTTGAAATAATGAGGGCTAAAATAAATAAGGCTTTTGACAGTTTTTGTCAACTGAAATAAAGCTGAAATAAAATATAAATATTAGATGAAAAACCCTGCCAACTAATTGAAATAAAATAAGTTAAAATTACTGAAACGGAAATAAATTAAAGCTAAATAGAAAAAATAAAAATACAAAAGAATAAAATTAGAAAAAAGGAAAACCAAAAATATAAAAATAAAATAAATATTATAATAGTTTTTAAATTATATAAAAATATATATTAAAAGTTTTATTTTAGTAGTACTATTTTACACTTTACAGTTAAACAAAGAGTTTTGCGAGAAAAATTTTACACATAAGTGCAGCAAAAATTTAGTAAATTATAACAGCTTAAATTATTTTATTTAGTTTTATTTATTTTGCCGCATTTTATTATGACACTATCTAGCGCATTCTGTTAAGGCGCATTTTATAACGGTGCATTCTATTACGGCGCATTATGGCACATTCTATTATGGTGCATTCTATTATGGCGCATTCTAAAAAGACATTCTAGTGCATTCTATTACGGCGAATTATGGTGCATTATAATATAGTGCATTCTATAATGGCACATTCTAGTGCATTCTGTTACGGCGCATTATGCTGCAGCTTATAACGCTGCATTCTATTATGGCACAGAGTATTCTGGTGCATAATGGTGAATTGTGATCAAAACGGCAGAAACAGTTAAGTAAATTATGACTGCTTAAATTATTTTATTTTGGTGCATTCTATTATGAGCCTCATTTGCATTAAAAGGTGTTTTTCCTCAGAAAAAATGGCAGTAGTGTTTAACACTTTATAATACAGACACTGAGTTTAGTAAATTCACCTCTGGATTTTTAATGTTTTTATTGGTCATTCTATAATGGTGCATTGTAAAATGACAAATTCTACTGCATTCTATAATGATCCATTCTGGCGCATTCTATTATGACACATTCTAGTGCATTCTATTACGGCACACTATGGTGCAGTTTATAATGGTGCGTTCTGGCGCATTCAATTATAGTGCATTTTATAACGGTGCATTCTAGCGCATTCTATTATGGCACATTTTATAACTGTGCATTCTATTATGGCACATTCTAGTGCATTCTATTATGACACAATATAGCGCACTTTATTATGGTGCATTGTGAGCAAAATTGCAGAAATCGTTAAGTAAATCATGAGTATTTAAATTATTTTATTATGGCGCATTCTATTATGGCGCATTCTAAAAAGACATTCTAGTGCATTCTATTATGACACAATATAGCGCACTTTATTATGGTGCGTTCTGGCGCATTCAATTATAGTGCATTATATAACGGTGCATTCTATTATGGCACATTTTATAACGGTGCATTCTGGTGCATTCTAGCGCATTCTATTATGGCACATTTTATAACTGCGCATTCTATTATGACACAATATAGCGCACTTTATTATGGTGCATTGTGAGCAAAATTGCAGAAATCGTTAAGTAAATCATGAGTGCTTAAATTATTTTATTATGGCGCATTCTATAATGACACATTCTAGTGTCTAAATTGCCCTCTGGATTTTGAATGTTTTTATTGGTGAAAGCTGGAGACTCACCCACACACGCTCCGCTGGGCGACAGCTTGAATCCGGCTGAACACTCGCAGCGGTAGCTCCCGGGGATGTTGATGCAGTTAGCGTTGCGCTGGCACAGGTTGTCGCCGCTATTGCACTCGTCGATATCTGTGGTGGAAAAAGTCCAGAAGGCGTGAGTCGAGAAATACGTGAACAATCTTTGGTTAAATGCGTCAGGAGCGTCGGTACCTTCACATATGAGCAGGATGTTGTTGTAGCTGAAGCCCATGCGACACTCGCAGCGGAAGCTCCCGATCTGGTTGATGCACACGCCGTTAGCGCAGAGGCCTGGGATCTCGCGACACTCATCGATATCTGACGGAGGAAAAGTTTGTGTGATCAGGAGCGCGTTTCCCGTACAATGACGTAACTCGCTTACCTTTCATAGTACGATACATTGTTGAAGAAATCAACAAGCTAGTCACGTGACATGTGAAGTTCAGGTGGAACTCACTCACCAATAGGTTTTCCGGTGTGGATGTCGATGATGAAACCAGGAGCCAGATATCCACACAGAAGCTGGTACTCGGCTACAGGAGACAGAAATACACAGATCTGTGTGAATATTGAAACTAGCAGCAGGTTCAGGTATATCTTCCCGTTGAGAGACACTCACTGGTGGCCGGGGTCGGACAGGCCTCACACGGTCTGTTCCAGGCTTTGCCCACGTTATACGAGCAACAGCACATCTTCTTGGTCATGTTGAAGGGCAGCTCGTTCTCGCAGGTGTCGTTGAAGTTGCGATAACACACGCTTTTCCTCATATCTGCACATCCAGGACATCCAAAAGTACACAAAATGACTCCAAAGGCCCCCGATTAAAGGGATAGTTCACCCAAAAAGGAAAATTAGCCCATGATTTACTCGCCCTCAAGTCATCCTAGGTGTATATGACATTCTTCTTTCAGACGAACACAATCAGAGTTATATTAAAAAATGTCCTGGCTCTTCCAAGCTTTATAATGGCAGTGAATGGGTTTTTGTTTTTGGAAGTCCATCAAGTGCATCTATCCATGAAAAAAGTGCATCTATCCATCATAAAAGTGCATCTATCCATGAAAAAAGTGCATCTATCCATCATAAAAGTGCATCTATCCATCATAAAAGTGCATCTGTCCATGATAAAAGTGCTTTTATGCACTTTCAAAAACAAAAACCATTCACTGCCATTATAAAGCCATTTTTTAATATAACTCTGATTGTGTTCGTCTGAAAGTAGAATGTCATATACACCTAGGATGACTTGAGGGCGAGTAAATCATGGGCTAATTTTCATTTTTGGGTGAACTATCCCTTTAAGAGCCAGAACACTAGATGGCGAGGTCTTACCCATGCAGTTGTTTCCTCCGTTGACCTGCATGTATTCGGGTGGACAGACACAGGTGTAGTTTCCCAGCGTGTTGTAGCAGGTTCCCGGGCCACAGATGCCGATGTGTGCCGTACATTCATCAATATCTGTGTGAGAGTCGGTCAAAAAATATCAGTATTCAACCACTCAGACCACTCCAACTCTTTCGGTCTGGTTGCTCCTTTTTTTAAGTTTGCTGAAAATCAGATTATTAAAATTAAATAAATGTATATTCTGTTACTTTTTTTTTTTTTTATTAAAAGTGAATTACACAAACTATTAAAATAATTCCTAAATCAAAGTTAGTTATTAAACTTCAATATATATAAAATTTAAATTAAGTAAATTAAATGATTAAAATATTAATATAAATTAAAATACTCATATACATGTAATGTAAAATTAGTTAATTACAAGTTAATTATTTTAATTTTAATAAAAATAATTAAAAAAAATACATTTATAAGTCAAAGTTACTAAGCAATAAATGTCAATAAATATAAAAATAAAGTAAATTAAATTATTAAAATATTACTATAAATTAAAATATAAATGTAAAATATTTATGTAAATTCTAAAGGATTTAATTAAGTTAATTGTTTATTTAATTAAAATTTCACAAATAAAACAATTCTTAATTATTAAAATATTACTAAATATTTCATTGAAGTACTAATATACAAAGTTTAATTTAAAGTTAACTAAATTTATTTAAAGTAAATCAAATAGATTATTTTATTTAATTATATTATTTAAATTACATTTAAATAATATCATATTTAAATTATATACAACATTATATATACATACATTATATACAAATTATAACACTTACATTTAAATAATATAATTATTATTTAAAGAACAAATAAACAAACAAATACATTTTCATAAAAAAATAATTAAGGTTACTAAATATAATACAATTAATCAATCAAAATATGAATATAAATCAAAATATGAATATAAATATTTAATTGAAATATTAATATAAAATTGTTTAATTAATTGTTTATTTAATTTAAATACATTAATTCATAAAAGAATAAAGGTTAACATTAAAATTAACATTAACATTAAACATTAAAATATTTAATTGAAATACTAATGCTAAAAATGTTTAGAGTTATTTTTATTATTTAATTAAAACATTAAAATTAATCGATAAAAATACAAACATAAATAAAAATATGAATATAAATTTAGTATAAATATTTAATTGAAATATTAATACAAACATTTTGTTAAAAATCATTCATTCATAAGAAATTAATTGGGGTTACTAAGCATGAACATAAATGGATGGAATAAATCGGAGTTTCCAGCAGCTCAGATGACCTTCACAGATGCGCGTCTCCTCGTTGAGGTAGTATCCGGCGGGACACTCGCACTGGAAGCTGCCGAAGGTGTTGACACAGTTTCCCCCCTGACACAGGCCGGGCAGCTCCTGGCATTCGTCTATGTCTGATGAGGGACAGAGAGAGAGAGAGTTATTACTGCAAACCCCCCCAGGCTTCATCTCGCTTCATCCCGATCCACACTTACCCTCCAGGATGACCGTGATGGGGTTCGGCCGGAAGCCTTCTCCTCCGGGACACAGGGTTTTGTACTCGGCTGTGAGGAGACAGAATTCATCAGGGCGTTTGCTCATGATTGCTCATGTTTGCTCATGTTTGCTCATGTTTGCTCATGGCACAAAGACTTTGTTTGGGGTTTTCCACTGTCATGTGTTTTTAAATGGTTAATATAGAGTTTATGGTAACACTTTACAATAAGGTTTAACTTTAGTTTACTACCTTAGTTAACATGAAAAGTAACTAAGTAACGCTATTTGTTACTTTTTTTGGGAGTAAAATAATATTGTAATGCATTACTTTTAAAAGTAACTTTCCCCAACAATGTTTGGGAGAGATTCTTTTTTTTTAATACAGCAGGAAGTGTGTAAGACAGCAGTGAGTGTGTGTGTGACAGCAGTGAGTGTGTGTGTGACAGCAGTGAGTGTGTGTAAGACAGCAGTGAGTGTGTGTGTGTAAGACAGCAGTGAGTGTGTGTGTGACAGCAGTGAGTGTGTGTGTGACAGCAGTGAGTGTGTGTAAGACAGCAGTGAGTGTGTGTGTGTAAGACAGCAGTGAGTGTGTGTATGACAGCAGTGAGTGTGTGTAAGACAGCAGTGAGTGTGTGTGTGACAGCAGTGAGTGTGTGTGTGACAGCAGTGAGTGTGTGTAAGACAGCAGTGAGTGTGTGTGTGTGTAAGACAGCAGTGAGTGTGTGTATGACAGCAGTGAGTGTGTGTAAGACAGCAGTGAGTGTGTGTGTGACAGCAGTGAGTGTGTGTAAGACAGCAGTGAGTGTGTGTAAGACAGCAGTGAGTGTGTGTGACAGCAGTGAGTGTGTGTATGACAGCAGTGAGTGTGTGTAAGACAGCAGTGAGTGTGTGTGTGACAGCAGTGAGTGTAAGACAGCAGTGAGTGTGTGTATGACAGCAGTGAGTGTGTGTAAGACAGCAGTGAGTGTGTGTGTGACAGCAGTGAGTGTGTGTAAGACAGCAGTGAGTGTGTGTGTGACAGCAGTGAGTGTGTGTAAGACAGCAGTGAGTGTGTGTAAGACAGCAGTGAGTGTGTGTGTGTAAGACAGCAGTGAGTGTGTGTAAGACAGGAGTGAGTGTGTGTGTGACAGCAGTGAGTGTGTGTGTAAGACAGCAGTGAGTGTGTGTAAGACAGCAGTGAGTGTGTGTAAGACAGCAGTGAGTGTGTGTGACAGCAGTGAGTGTGTCTAAGACAGCAGTGAGTGTGTGTAAGACAGCAGTGAGTGTGTGTAAGACAGCAGTGAGTGTGTGTGTGACAGCAGTGAGTGTGTGTAAGACAGCAGTGAGTGTGTGTAAGACAGCAGTGAGTGTGTGTGTGACAGCAGTGTGTGTGTCCGTACAGGAGTTGACGAGAGGGCAGAGTGTGTGTGTGACAGCAGTGAGTGTGTGTGTAAGACAGCAGTGAGTGTGTGTGTAAGACAGCAGTGAGTGTGTCTGTACAGGAGTTGACGAGAGGGCAGTGAGTGTGTGTGTGTGTGACAGCAGTGAGTGTGTGTGTATCCGTACAGGAGTTGACGAGAGGGCAGAGTGTGTGTGTGTGTGTGTGTGTGTGTGTCCGTACAGGAGTTGATGAGAGGGCAGTGTGTGTGTGTGTGTGTGTGTGTGTGTGTGTCCGTACAGGAGTTGACAAGAGGGCAGTGAGTGTGTGTGTGTGTGTGACAGCAGTGAGTGTGTGTGTAAGACAGCAGTGAGTGTGTGTGTAAGACAGCAGTGAGTGTGTCTGTACAGGAGTTGACGAGAGGGCAGTGAGTGTGTGTGTGTGTGACAGCAGTGAGTGTGTGTGTATCCGTACAGGAGTTGACGAGAGGGCAGAGTGTGTGTGTGTGTGTATCCGTACAGGAGTTGACGAGAGGGCAGAGTGTGTGTGTGACAGCAGTGAGTGTGTGTGTGTGTGTGTGTCCGTACAGGAGTTGACGAGAGGGCAGTGTGTGTGTGTGTGTGTGTGTGTCCGTACAGGAGTTGACGAGAGGGCAGTGTGTGTGTGTGTGTGTGTGTGTGTGTGTCCGTACAGGAGTTGACGAGAGGGCAGTGTGTGTGTGTGTGTGTGTGTGTCCGTACAGGAGTTGACGAGAGGGCAGTGTGTGTGTGTGTCCGTACAGGAGTTGACGAGAGGGCAGTGTGTGTGTGTGTGTGTGTGTATGTGTCCATACAGGAGTTGACGAGAGGGCAGTGTGTGTGTGTGTGTGTGTGTCCGTACAGGAGTTGACGAGAGGGCAGTGTGTGTGTGTGTGTGTGTGTGTGTTTATGTGTCCATACAGGAGTTGACGAGAGGGCAGTGTGTGTGTGTGTGTGTGTGTCCGTACAGGAGTTGACGAGAGGGCAGTGTGTGTGTGTGTGTGTCCGTACAGGAGTTGACGAGAGGGCAGTGTGTGTGTGTGTGTGTGTGTGTCCGTACAGGAGTTGACGAGAGGGCAGAGTTCACACGGGTTGCCCCAGGCTCCGCCCAGCGAGCAGCAGCAGGACGCGCGGGTCACGCCCACTCCGATCTCAGCGCTGCAGGAGATCCCGCCGTCGCCCCGGTCCAGAGTGTCCAGGAAACAGTTTCCCACACGCGTGTCTGTCCGAGGGGAGAGGATCACGGCTCTTTAGTGTCACGCGTATCGCAGAACATGAGAGGCATGAGGAGGGGCGGGTACCGTTTGAACTTTAACAATTCCTAATTGCGATTCCAATAAGTTAAAAAAATTAAAAACTTAGATATCATTCACATTTAGTCTTATTTCTAAATATTTAATTGTATCTGAATATCATGAATAACAATCATTTGAACACTAACTGAAGGAGCGTTTGCCTGAGGTTTAAAAACACCACAGAAAAACAACTAGCTGAACTAATATAAATGTAAAGCATTATTAAAGACAAGTAAACACTCAGGAAGTAAAAAAGAACAAATAAAAAACTAGCAATCACAACTAATAGACACAACTGAACAAAGAAACGACAGAAATAAACAGTGTTTTAAGATTTTCAGGTGATCAGATCCCGAAACTGTGATCAAATGTAAAATAACACTGCACTTTATAAATAAAATATACATTACAAATATGCTTTCAAAAGTGATTCAGTCAAAAACGAGTGAATTTTCTCTTTGTCTTTTGTTGTTTGATCAGTGTTACTATAGAGACGGCGTCAGGAATAGGAATGAGGCGCTGAGTGTGTGACGTACCGACACAGCCGACTCCGGACGGGTTGAGCTCGAAGTCCGGCGGGCAGTTGCACAGGTAGCTGCCGGGCAGGTTCACACACACTCCGTTGATGCAGTTCACCGGGTCGAAACACTCGTTGATGTCTAAGGCAGACGGAGACAGTGTGAGACAGAACTGAGAAATAACACACACTCTCTGTGTTTCCAGTGGGATTAGTGGCCGTGACGACCGAAACTCATACAGTGCCTCTTTTAAGAATAACATGATTACAGTTAAATTATATATTATTTGTATTATTTAATTAAAGGTAAATTACACAAAGAAATACTGTACATGAGGCCCTTTTGTAGACGTTTGCTGAAATGAACTGATGATCTGCAGGCTGAAGATCTTCATGTGATGCGTGTGTGTGTGATGCGTGTGTGTGTGTGTGTGTCACCTGTGCAGTTTCCTCCGCTGCGGTCCAGCTCGTAGCCGTAGTCACAGACGCAGCGGAACATCCCCGGCAGGTTCTGACACGACCCGAACACACAGATGTTCTGGAAGTTGCACTCGTCGATATCTGATGGACGACACACAGCGCTGTGAGTGAGTGTGTGTTACTGTGTGTGTGTGTGTGAGTGTGTTACTGTAGGTGTGTGTGTGTGTGTTACTGTAGGTGTGTGTGTGTGTGTTACTGTAGGTGTGAGTGAGTGTTACTGTAAGGTGTGTGTGTGTTACTGTAGGTGTGTGTGTGTGTGTGTGTGTGTGTGTGTGTGTGTATTAGAGTAGGTGTGTGTGTTACTGTATGTGTGTGTGTTACTGTATGTGAGTGTGTAACTGTATGTGAGTGTGTTACTGTAGATGTGTGTGTGTTACTGTCGTGTGAGTGAGTGTGTTACTGTAGGTGTGTGTGTGTGTGTGTGTGTGTGTGAGAGTGTGTACACAATGTTTTTCTATCCCAGTGGGGACTTCAACCTGAATGCACACTGACTCATGGTGACTTGTGTCACTGTGGGGACCTAGATGTAGATCCCCATGAGGAAACAAGCTTATTAATCTCACAAAATGAGTTTTCTGTGTGTGTGTGTGTGTGTGTGTGTGTCTGATGGGTAGGGTTAGTGTAAGGAAAGATAATACAGTTTGTACAGTATAAAAATCATTACGTCTATGGAGAGTCCCCACAAAGATAGTGAACCAGACGTGTGTGTGTGTGTGTGTGTGTGTGTGAGTGAGTGTGTGTGTTACTGTAAGGGTGTGTGTGTTAGAGTGTGTGTGAGTGAGTGTGTGTGTTACTGTAGGTGTGTAAGTGTGTGAGTTACTGTAGGTGTGTGTGTGTGTGTGCGTGTGTGTGTTTACCCTGGCAGGCCTTGCTGTCCTCAGTCGGGGTGAAGCCCATCTCACACTCGCAGCGGTATCCGCCCGGGGCGTTCAGACACTGGCCGTTCTCACACAGATTCACGTTATCCGCGCACTCGTCCATGTCTACAGGCACACAGACAGGAATCTCAGTCCCATCTCAGAACAATCGTGTGATTCATGTCTGTTTTACAGGATAATTGCGCTGTAATAGAGTCAGGTGTGAGCTGTACCGGAGCAGGTGAAGCCGTCTCCGTTGAATCCCTCTTTACAGGTGCAGCGGTACGAGCCCGGCGTGTTCATGCACTCGGCGTTGGGGTTACAGTTGTGCTCTTCAGTGACACACTCGTCCACATCTGCAGAGACACAATCATTACTGAACTCAGACTACGTTCAGAGCATAGACTGTAAAAAAAGATGGACGACCCCATTCACTCTCTTCCATTGGTGAAAAGTGAAGCTGCCTAATATGTCCTAATAAGGCGCTGATTTGGGACATGATTTTGCGCTTTAGAAAAATGTGAAATGGAGCCGCGATATCAAGGCCCCGCCCACACTCACACACACACGCAGAAACCGTTAGCAAAGTTTACTGCAGAGCAACTCATTAAGTCAGTGTGAAATAATTAACAGTTATGGACAAGTAGAAATTAAAGTTAAAGCTCCAATCTCCTCCCGAAAATCCCCAAAAAGTCCATTGGTGCTTCAGTGACTTTGTTTAGAGAAGCTGTCAATCACAGCTGTCAATCATGACGTCACATTCCCGTTTTTAAAGCATCAAATAACTAACTAAGAACAAACTTATTTAAAAAAACGAACACTTAAACTTACATCGGCGTTATCAAAACTACCTAAAATTACAGAAAACATCTTCGGAAAAAATTATTTGAAGTGTAATTAGGTTGTTTAGTTTCGCTTGTGTCCCATTAGTCTTGATGAGGAGGCGGGGTTTATGAGCTATACTGGGACCAGCCACCGGGGGGCGATCGAGACGCTTTGGCTTCACTTTTCAGGACTTGTGCGGCACGCCTGGTTCAGAGAGGAACGTTCGCCACTCACCGATGCATTTGATGCCGTCTCCTTCCCAGCCGTCGCGACAGCGGCACTTGAAGCTGCCGGGAACGTTGACGCACGCCGCGTGCATGTCGCAGTTATGAGCGCCGATCTCACATTCATCGATATCTGGAGAAGAAAAAAAAATCAAACCTCTTTGTACCAGCTAGCATGTTCCCAAAAACCAGCCTGACTTAATCTGGTGTGAGGGACTGGACTCTCGTACCTGTGCATCCGGTGGAGCCCTTCTTGACGAAGTATCCCAGCTGACAGTGGCAGATGAAGGATCCTTTAGTGTTCTCACAGTCGCCGTGGAGACAGATGTTGGGGTTCAGGTCGCACTCATTGACATCTGGACCATAACATCAGGAAATGATACCAACAAACAGCACAATATCATTAGTACATATTAGAATAAAAATATGTTACACATAAATAACAAACAAATGGATGAAATAAAAAATTCATAAAAAGTAAAAAAATGACTAAACAATATAAATTATTTCATAAAATGCAATTATTTTAATTTTTTAAAATAATAAATCAAGATGTTTAAAAGTAAATTAATCAAATTAAATAATAATACAAAAAAAATCAAGGTTACTACACATTAAAATTAAACAATACCCAAATTATTTTATTAAAAGTAAATTAGTACTTAAAATAAACAAATTGATCCAATTAAATCATTCATAAACAATTAATTCATAAATAGATGTAATAAATTATGTAACTTTTAATTGAAAGTAAATTACACAAAAAAAAAAACAAATTAAATAATTAAAAAATGAAATAAATACATAAACGCATAAATAAAATAAATAAATAAAATAAAATAATGTACTTTTTTATTAAATGTAAATTACTCAAACAAACAAATAATTAAAAAAAAACATAAAACAAATCAAAATGAAATTATGTGAAATGATTTACTTAAAGGTAAATTGTTACTTGTAATATTTTTTATTATTTAATTAAATGTAAACTACACTGACAAACAAATTCAAATTATTTTAAATAAATTACTTTTTTAATAATTTAAAAGTGATATATAATCAAACGTATATATAAGTTTAGTCTCTTGTCTTCACACACGTATGAACTGAAGTTACACACTATAAATATATTAAATTACTTTAATATTTTTATATCATTTAAAGGTTATATCTACACAAACGTGTGTCGTCCTCACACACACATATACACTGATGCTGTGTGTCTCACCGATGCAGGTCCTCATGTCCATGGAGGCCATGAACCCGTCGTAGCAGAGGCAGCGATATTCTCCGGGGATGTTCGTACACTGGCCGCCGTCGCAGATGTCGGGAGAGTCTTCGCACTCGTCGATGTCTACGGAAAGAGCCGAGGGTCAGTCTGAGAGGACGTCCCGTGTGTGTGTGTGTGTGTGTGTGTGTGTGTGTGTGTGTGTCTCACCGGCGCAGGTCCTGAGGTCGGGCATGAGTGCGTAACCTTCGCTGCAGCTGCATTCGTAACTTCCCTCCGAGTTCGTGCAGTGTGTGTCGCAGCCGCCGTTCATGATGGTGCACTCGTCGATATCTGCCACAAAACACACTTTCTTAGTTTGTCTCCTTACAGAAGGCAGCATGATTACATATTCTTATTTCATAACAGTAAATCACACAAACAAACAAATAAAATAATTAATACAAAAAACAGCGAACAAATAAAGGTTACTAAGCATTAAAATGAAATAATATAAAGTTGTTTACTTAATTTTTTTTCTTTTTTTTAATTCAAAGTAAATTACAATTATAAGGTGTTTCTGAGAATGAATGTTAGTTCAAAAGTTTGCGGATGTTTGAGGATGTGTTGGGATATTTCCGGATGTTTGGGGATGTTTGCAGATGTTTCTGGATGTTTGGGAATATTTTGGGGATGTTTGGGAATGTTTGAGGATGTTTGTAGATGTTTGGGGATGTTTGAGGATGTTTGGGAATGATTGAGGCTGTTTCAGGATTTTTGCAGATGTTTGGGAATATTTGCAAATGTTTGGAATATTTTTGCAGATGTTTGGGAATATTTGGGGATGTTTGGGAATGTTTGAGGATGTCTGAGGATGTTTGCAGATGTTTGGGAATGTTTGAGTATGTTTGCAGATGTTTGGGAATGTTTGGGGATGTTAGGGAATGTTTGGGAATGTTTGAAGTTGTCTGAGGATGTTTGCAGATGTTTGTAGATGTTTGGGAATGTTTGAGGATGTTTGCAGATGTTTTGTGGATGCTTGGGAATGTTTACAGATGTTTGAGGATGTTTGGGAATGTTTGCGGATGTTTGGGAATATTTGAGGATGTTTTGGAATGTTTGGGAATGTTTGTGGATGTTTGGGAATATTTGAGGATGTTTGGGAATGTTTGCAGGTGTATGGGAATGTTTGAGGATGTTTGGGAATATTTGGGAATATTTGAGAATGTTTGCGTATGTTTTGGGGATGTTTGGGAATGTTTGCGGATGTTTGCAGATGTTTGGGAATGTTTGCGTATATGTTTTGGGGATGTTTGGGAATGTTTGTGGATGTTTACAGATGTTTGAGGATCTTTGGGAATGTTTGCGGATGTTTGGGAACGTTTGCGGATGTTTACAGATGTTTGAGGATCTTTGGGAATGTAAGCAGATGTTTGGGAATGTTTGGGAATATTTGGGAATGTTTGCGGATGTTTGCGAATGTTTGCGTATGTTTTGGGGATGTTTGGGAATGTTTGCAGATGTTTGGGAATATTTGGGAATGTTTGCAGATGTTTGGGAATGTTTGCGTATGTTTTGGGGATGTTTGGGCATGTTTGCGGATGTTTGCAGATGTTTGGGAATATTTGCAGATGTTTGGGAATGTTTGCGGATGCTTGCAGATGTTTGTGGATGTTTGCGTATGTTTTGGGGATGTTTGGGAATGTTTGCGGATGTTTACAGATGTTCGAGGATCTTTGGGAATGTAAGCAGATGTTTGGGAATATTTGGGAATGTTTGCGTACGTTTTGAGGATGTTTGGGAATGTTTGCGGATGTTTACAGATGTTTGAGGATCTTTGGGAATATTTGGGAATGTTTGCAGATGTTTTAGGGATGTTTGAGAATGTTTGCAGATGTTTGGGAATATTTGGGAATGTTTGCAGATGTTTGGGAATGTTTGCGGATGCTTGCAGATGTTTGTGGATGTTTGCGTATGTTTTGGGGATGTTTGGGAATGTTTGCGGATGTTTACAGATGTTCGAGGATCTTTGGGAATGTAAGCAGATGTTTGGGAATATTTGGGAATGTTTGCGTACGTTTTGAGGATGTTTGGGAATGTTTGCGGATGTTTACAGATGTTTGAGGATCTTTGGGAATATTTGGGAATGTTTGCAGATGTTTTGGGGATGTTTGGGAATGTTTGCGGATGTTTACAGATGTTTGAGGATCTTTGGGAATATTTGGGAATGTTTGCAGATGTTTTAGGGATGTTTGGGAATGTTTGCGGATGTTTGCTCACCCACACAGCCCTGTCTGTCGGGCGTCACCTGGTATCCCGTGTTGCAGGAGCACTGGTAGGTTCCCACCATGTTCACACACTGACCGTTCTTACACAGGTTATCGCTCAGCTGACACTCGTTCACATCTGAAAACAATTATAATAAAGTAGAGATAAAAGGTTTGATTTATAATATAATAATAACAATAATAATTTATTTTAATATTTTATTTTAATACTATAATTAAAAAAAATACTATTTAAATAAACTACTAACAAAATTAAGAAAATAAAAGATTAGTTTTTTAATTAAATATGAATTGGTAAAAATATGAAATATTACTAAATGGACAAAATATTAACTGGATAAAGTAATATTAAAGTGAAATGATATAAATAGGTTTTTTAGTTGATAAACAGAATGTATTCACACACATATTCACTCACTCACACATATTGAGTAAATGTGTGTGTGTTTAAAGCTTGTGTACCTTCACAGGCAGATGCTTCAGTGCTCAGCTGGTGTCCTGGAGGACAGTCACACTCATAACTGCCCTCGGTGTTCAGACACTCGCCTCCGCGACACAGCATAGGGTCCCGCTCACACTCGTCCACGTCTGCAGGAGAGCGAGAGGGAGGAGAGAGAGAGAGAGAGAGAGAGAGAGAGAGAGAGAGAGAGAGGTGGGCTTAGTCAAAATAGCAAGCAAAAAGTTGCCACTGTCTAAACCCAATGGTAACTAATAAGCCTATCAAAAGAAAGAAAATTAAAATGCAGTGGTCTTTCCTCACTCCCTAATTACACGAAAAAGCAGGAGAAAAAGATTCTCACTCAACCCCTACCACTGCAAGAGTGGATGAAAAGCGTGGCTGTATAAAGGCCTCTGGTGTCTCACCCATGCAGTTCTTCATCATCATGAAGCCGCTCTCGTAGCCGTCGGCACACTCGCACTCAAAGCTGCCCGGCGTGTTGACGCAGACGCCGTGTCCACACAGGTCAGGAGAGATGGTGCACTCGTCGATATCTGCCGGATGAAGGGAACCGCGTGAGCCATGCACAGAAACACATGGAGTGTGAGTCTGATTCAGATGTGTGTGTGTGTGTGTGAGAGATGTGGACCTGTGCAGTTCCTCTCCTCCATGGTGAGGGCGAAACCACTGTCACAGCGACACTTGAAGCTCCCGATGGTGTTTCGGCACGTCCCGTGAGTGCACAGGCCTTTGAACACCTTACATTCGTTCACATCTACAGGGGAAATCAGGCTTTAAGACAAAGTCCCATCTTTCAAACACTCAGTTTCAGTCACGCAAGTACAGCTTCTGTGTCTGTGGATGGGGAAACTTTCTCCCATTCATAGTCATATGAGTGCAGCGTCTTTCTATATCTGAAGTCTTTGATTATAACATCATTATCACACACTCAAAAATTGATTTGTGTCTGATTTGTGTATGTCAGTGTGATTGTAACAGTGATATTTTGACAAAACTGCGGTAAAATTGGTGTGCAGATAATGGTAAATAATTTGGTTACACTTTATTTTAAGGTGTAATTATACATTTAAGTACTGTGTAATAATAATTATTAACTGCATGTACTTACTATAGGGTTAGGATTGAGTTTTGGTGTAGGGTTAGATGCATGTAATTATGCATAATTTATAGTTATTACTACAGTAACGGCAGTAACTATAAAATAAAGTGTTACCAATATATCTAAAAAATTGTTTTTTTATTATAGACACGTTTCAATATATCCATTTATATTTAAATGGTGGTAATCCTGATACTACTTCTAATATAATTAATAGTATTTATTATATATGGTATATTTATTTTAATACTATTTCTGTTAACTTATAAACTGTAACTTTGGGTATAACTTAGCTAATAAAATAAACTAATAAGACTAATGAAATAAATGATTAGTGAAGTTTTAATAAATTGAGTTAGTTTTAATAAAGTGTAAAGTGTGAAAGTTTTGATTTAAAAATATATTCATCTTTAAAAAAAATTATGTATTATGCTGTTGATAACCAATAAATCTATATCTAATATATATATATATATATATATATAGTACATTTTTATATAATTTTAATATAATATATAATTTTATTTTTTTTAATTTAAGAAACATTTTTGAAAGTTTTAGGTAATATATATATATATTTTTTTTTAAGTTGTAAAGCCCAAATATAGATAATACATAATAATAATATGCAATAAAGAAGGATAAATAAGTGTTATTCCCAATGTTCCCAAACTTCAGACAGACAAAATTTAATTTAATAATTTAATTTAAATCTAATATAATTTTAGAATAAAAAAATAAATAATAATAATATAAAAAATGTATATTATAAATTATAAGATTTGTCATGTTTTTTGGTAGTAAAATATATATATAGATAATGTCAGCCATAATATAGGTTTCAGAAATTAGTGTTTTCAAAATTATCGGCTGAAACAATGTTTTCAAATGTTGATGTATAATATCAGCAATATCCAAAACAGTTATCGTTATCACATCGGTCAAGATTTCTATATACGTAGATCTCTGTGAATAAATGACCTTTATAGAAGGGTCTCCCTGTCAGGATGTCTCCTCGGTTGGCGATCCCGGGTCCACGAGGGCAGATGCTTTTATATTCGGGAGTGTTTGGTTTGGGACACGCCTCACAGTCGACGCCCCACGCCGCTCCCACCGTACAACAGCACATATCCGCCCGGTAACGGCCCGGTAACGGCTCCACGCACTCGTCCTCGTCCCATTTCATGTAACACTGCTCGCTTCGGATGTCTGCGGGACACACACAACCAGTTTACATCACTGCTTTGGATCAAGACCTGACAAAGTTTGATTTAGTAAAGCCGGGTTCACACTGTACGATTTGACCGTCTGAGACAAATTTATGCAAATCATAAAAGATTCCTCTGATCCTATAGGCTAAAATCTGAAGTCTTTGATCGTTAGTTTGACATGTTCACCGTCAGCCGATTAATGACCGTTACGATCAAATTTTACCTCAGATAAAATTCTGTTAGTGTCAGAAGATTTGACTCTCAGTCCTGCAGTGACTCTCCTACGACTACAGTCAAATCGTCTTCGTTTTTCAAGACAAGCCATGACCAAAATTAACATTTCAATCCCATGTGTAATGCAACTCGCATCACTAAACACATCATTGATTGATGATTTTTTTTTTTGATTTTGATGAACTTTTATAAATCGCACAATGTGCACCCGGCTTAAGTGATGATGATTTTATAAGTCAGACTAAATATTGAATATATAAATGTTCAGTTCACAGACCAACACATGTTCGTCCGGCTCCGTCCAGCGTGAGACCCTCGGGACACTCGCACCGGAACGAGCCCTGGGTGTTCACACACCGGCCGTTTGTGCACACGCCGGGGAAAACCTCACACTCGTTAATATCTGAAGATGGAGCAGAGAAGTTATGCATCGTCATGCAGCGCACCAGGTGAATGCAGCAAGGGATTGTGGGTAGCACTAGCACGTACCTTCACACACAAGACCTTTCATGCGAGCGAAACCTTTCGAACAGGCAGGATCTGTAGACATAATGTCAAAAACATGTTTAATAAAAACAAACACTTGTCAATACGGTTTACTATGTGTATGTGTGCATGTTTTTAAGATAATGATACTTCGGAGACAAAATTACAACGAAATGTATAAACAGCATCTATATATATATATATATATATATATATATATATATATATATATATATGCTAAAGTTATGTATCAAATAATTTCCATTTTTATTTTTTTTAAATGATAAAAATTATTTATAAATTATAATAAAAATACACATAAAATTATATATATAAAAGCAAAAGTTATATATCAAATGTAAAAAATAAAAGTATGTATTCTAATATATTTATAATACAAAATTTAAATAAGATTATATATAAGCTATATATATATATATATAAGTTATATATTAAATATTATATAATACAAATATAAATTTAATATTTTTAATTTGTATGAATGATAAAAATTATACATACATTATTATAATAAAAAACAGATATAAGCAGAAGTTATATATAAATACATTTCAAAAATATATATAATTTTTCATGTTTTAAATGATAAATTATTTATAAATTATAATAAAAATACAAATAAAATTATGTATAAGTATATCAAATAATATTTTTTTAAATGTTTGTATATATATATATATATATATATATATATATATATATATATATTCTAAAAATAGATATAAATTATAATAAAAAAATGAAAATAAGATTATATATAAGCAGGTTATATATTAAATATTATATAATAAATGTAAATGATAAAAAAATATCAATTATAATAAAAATACAAATACAATTGTGTGTATATATATATATATAAGCAAAAGTTATATATCAAATAATTTTCAAACATTTATATATATATATTTAAAATATAAATTATTATAAAAAAATATTTTCTTCAATTGGGTAATATATATATATATATAATTGTTTGGTTAGTTTTTGCATATGAACTAACCAATTTCACAGCGTTCACATGGGCTTCCCCAGGCCGCCCCCAGCGTAGAGCAGCACTCGGACTTCAGCGTGGCCCCGTTTATATTCACCTCACAGCGGCCGTCCTGGATGTTCAGCCAGCAGGTTCCTTTCATGCTGTCTGCATGAGGCAAATACGTGCAAGAGAACCAAGAAAGTGTGACAATGACAAATGGACGTTGTGACATTTGAAGCGACTCCCCTGTGGAGAATCGATGCATTTCTGCAGATATATAAAAACCAACTTGGATATCTAGCGGGATGAGATCACAGTGGGCATTCATCCTGAAAGCACAAACGCGTGACCTATTGCCTTCATACTCCATTAATTTCAATCAAACGATGTTCAGTTTCAGACAAAGAATGAAAACCGCCTGGCTAGAAATGGATAAAAGTAGCAGAATGTTATCCAGTTACCTTTAAAATGGAAATAAACAACATTGGCATATGCTAATGTAGCACAATAAAATCTTTCAGGAAGTGGTTGGTTGCTTGTTTAGCATCTTCTGTGCAATTTTTTAAAAACATTGAATAGCCACTAAACTATCCATAAGCGATTAACCAATCAAAACTCGCTGTGGACACATTTCTGCTAGCATAAAACGGCGTTGTTCTTTAGCCTAAAACGAATGTTCGTACTTACCTACGCAGATGGTGTTGGTGGAGTCCAGCTTGCTGCCGTGGGAACATTCGCAATTGAAGGAACCGGCTATGTTGCGGCACACGCCGTTGATGCAGGGGTTGGAGTCGCACTCGTTGATGTCTGAGCGAAATGTATGACATTACGATATAAATTTATGATAAAAGATACGATTTTTTTGTTTTTAAGGAGTCGTAGTTACCTTCGCATGTCTCAGAATCGGCTTTGAAGGAGAATCCTTTGGGGCAAGAGCAAGTGTAACTTCCGGGCGTGTTTCTACACATGCCGTTGTCGCACAACAACCGATTCACCAAACACTCGTTAATGTCTGAAACATGCGCAAAAAATTCACGAAATTAATCAAACTACTTTTGCTAGGTGTTAGAGCATGTTGTTCAAATGTTGTTCAAAATGTATTTTGTACATAAAACAAAACAGTAGTAGAAGCTACGTCTTGCGTAATTAAAAAAAAAAGTAACGCAACTCACCCACGCAATTCTTTCCGCTAGTGTCAGACTCGTAGCCGATGTTACAGATGCAACGGTAGCTCCCGCGCAAATTCTCGCAGATACCGTTTTGACAGATGTCTGGATCCAAAGCACATTCATTGATGTCTACGAAGAAATCGAATACAGTTTGTTAGCATTTAGCATTCGCAAAGAAATCTAATACAGTTCGTTAGCATTTACCATTCGCAAAGAAGTCAAATACAGCCCGTTAGCGTATAGCATTCGCAAAGAAATCTAATACAGTTCGTTAGCATTTAGCTTTCGCAAAGAAGTCAAATACAGCCGTTAGCGTATAGCATTCGCAAATAAATCGAATACAGTTCATTAGCATTTAGCTTTCGCAAAGAAATCTAATTACTGTGATTACAGTTCATTAGCATTTAGCATTCGTAAAGAAATCTAATACAGTCCGTTAGCGTTTAGCATTCGCAAACGTACTAGCATAGTAGCGAAGACAGACTTACCTCGTCCATCTGCGGTGATTCCAGGTCCACTGCTGCACACCGCCTGAAAATCGGCTGAGGACAAACAAAACACGTTAGCTACCTGTTAGCACACAAGTCAAAGCTAACGTATGTTGCGTTAATATTAAAATATCGTTCTGGACTGGAAGGTGTATCCCTGCAGTCTACCTGAGTTGAACGCCGGGCAGGGTTGGCAGGGTTCTCCGAAGCCGTGTTCTGGGTTGGCGCAACAGCATTCAGACTTCGTCACCGCCCCGGGGAACGGGCGCGAACATGTGCCCATCTTTATTGCGCCGTAGCATGTGGTGCGCATGTGAGTATCTATGCAGACACGCCCATCCACGCCGATGGCCAGGCCTGGCGGGCACTCACAGCGGAAAGAGCCCTCGGTGTTCACGCAGCGGCCGTTCATACAGATGCCCGAGGTCTGGCATTCATCAATGTCTGTCAGGGTGAAACGGAGGAAATGGCGTAAAACGTTAGCAAACAGCACGTCAATAACAAACGGTCATGAGATGAGCACAAACGACATCTGACTTGGCATGAAAACTAGCCTCATATGTCTTGAGGCATTAGGTTTGACATCATTGACAACAAATGTCATTGGTTCTTGTGTCTTAAGACTTGTCGCCCATTGACGCCGAACATGCACCACTGACGTGCATATATATGTGAACGCAAATTAGATTTGGGTTTATTTTTCAGATAATAACGACTTAAATTTTGGTCATTAAAGACTTCTTTGACAAATAGTCACCAGATGCGAGAACCAAAGATGCATCACATCAGATTTGACGTCAAACTTGTAAAAATGCGCAAAGGCAAATTAGGTTTTAGCAATTTACCATCTGTTTCTCACACAAAACTATCGTATGAGAGATTTTTAGAAATAACGACTTAAAGTTTGATCATTAAAGACTAATGACAAATGCTCACCATTTGAACCGAAGACGTCGCAAGAAGCGTTACGTAAGATTTGACGTCAAACTTGCAAATGAAAATGAGATTTTAGCGATTTCTTGCACAAAACTATCGTACGACTTCAGGAGACTTGAAATGTAGCGAATGAATAGTTGCACTGAGGGAACAATTTTCAGAGAATAACGACTTAAATTTTGGTCATTAAAGACTTCATTGAAAAATGGTCACCAGACCAAAGATTTTAACTATTTACCATCTGTTTCTCGCACGAAATTTTATTTTAGCGATTTCACAAAACTATCATTTGACTTCAGAGGACTCGGAATATAGCGTATAGACTCGGGATATGCCGCACAAGTTACTAAACTATTTTCTTGCCACTTTTATTTAGTTGTTTTTTGGTAATTTTTTGGCGATTGACAGACACGAGGGTGAGTAAACCATTTCTGGGGTTTAATAATCCGTCAAAGTAAATCCCACACATGCTCACCGGTGCAGTAGCGTCCATTGGGTGCCAACGCAAAACCAGGTTTGCAGATGCACTTGAAGCTTCCGTCTTCGTTGATGCACATGCCATTGAGGCACATGTTGGTGGTGGCACATTCATCATGGTCTGGAGGACAAGAAAACACCATTAGACTATAAAAACAAATGGTGGATATTAAGTTGTGTTTGTATTTGTCAAAGTTATTAATGAAAAACTATTATGTTGACCTTTTAACACCCTCCACCAACCTGTGGTGTATATATATATATATATATATATATATATATATATATATATATATATATATATATATTAGGCTATTCAGATTGCACAACAGAGTATGTTAAAGTTGCAGTTTAAGCACTTACCGACGCAGTTCTTCCCATCAGGGCTGATTTCAAAGCCAGCGTTACAGATGCACTGGAAACTTCCATCGGTGTTCACACAGCGTCCGTTTCGGCACATAACACCGTTCACGATACACTCGTCAATGTCTGAAGCAACAGGAATGTATTAGTTACAGTTGTCCACCAGAGGGCGCTTGGCCGTGTAAAGTTGAAATTATGGCGTGTAAAGTTGAAAAAAATGATGTGCTGACTTTGAAATTACCATGAAAATTCATTGAAAATGGATTATTCACATTAAACTGTCATAGTCACATTATTTGGTCGTTTTTTTTGTCTGTTTAGTGTGTAACGCAAGATAACTTTTAAAATGTCAAATGTTTAAAAAAAATTCAAGTGTTGCAAATAAAATTAAAACTATTAAAAATTATATTTGATAACTAAAATAAAGTTGAAATTAAATACAATATCAATAATAAATATCATAATTTAATAAAAAAACAAAATAACTAAAGCACAACAAAATTACTAAAACTTAAACTAAAATTAAATTAAAAACTAAAAATATAAAAATTAAAGTTATTTAAAATATTAATAAATACTATAATAGTATAATACTAAATCATATAATTAATACTAAAATAAGTAATAGTCATCTTGCCTTACAGAATTAAAAAATATATAAAATTCATTCTGAAATTAAAATATGCATTTACTGTCTATGTAGTATTTAAAAAATTTTTTAGTTATAAGTATAATTGTTAGTTATAGTTTGAGTAAAAAAACTGCTTAAAATATTTATAATAAGAAAATGTAAAAAATAATGACAATCTAGGCACGAAGCATGAAACTGATTAATGTAATGATATTTTATATTTAAGGCCGTTTTTTAGCTGTTTTTTTTTTTTTTTCAAACCTTTTGAATGTAAAAATGTTTGGCATTAAACGAGTTTTTGGCATAAAATAGGTTTTAGACCAGAATAACAAGCAACAAACCAATGCAGGCCTGTTTGGTCGGCGTTCCCTGGTATCCCTCGTGACATTTGCAGTGATACGATCCTTGCGTGTTGACGCAGTCTCCGTTCACACACGGGTTACTGTTGCACTCGTCCACGTCTGAGGGTAGAAGGCAGATGTATGAGAAACTATTAGCACCATTAATCAATTATATGAGTTAAAATACTGGCAGTCAAGCCACTACAAACCACCTACAGATGGCAGCAGAGGACGCTTTAGACCATTGCTGCGTCTCAATTCGCCTACTTATACCAAGTCCTAAAAGTATGTACTCTTTTTGTGAAGAAAAAGTGCATAATTTTGAGTGTGTAGCAGAAGAGTAGACAAGCTTTGGGAAAAACTATCACGTCATACAATTGCGTCTTTAACGGTTGCTCTCGGTCGGTTAGTTACACACATCCTGTCATGCAAACTGACCTGTCAATCATCTTGTCAAAGATAAAATCCTCCACATTTCATTTCCTACCGTCTCGGAGAGAAATGCAGAAGCACGTTGATCTGCAGTTGCGGCTCATGCGGAGACTCTCCTCATATTAATGCATAATGATGCATTTAAAAGTTAATGGCCAAACGGATCTTTATAATAGTCCACATTGTTATTGCAGATGATGGATAACATTAAATAAATCAGGCTATCAGGTTAAACTTTAAATAGTCACTTAAACCTTTATCTAAACCTCTCACCGTCGGACGCGCATATCCGCCATGTTTTGTAGTTTTTTTTACACTTTTTACTCGTGTTTGTAGTTCTGAACTGAATCCTCCTCCAAAGCGCAGTGGATCATGGGTAATATTATCTGTTATAGTGAGCACGGATCCACACTTCGAAAATCCACTGGGAATAGTAGACCATCCGGGGACTTCTGACATACTCTTTTCAACATACTATGCTTTGGGACACACTTATTTGGATGGTATGGACATTGAAACTTTTAGGCCACATCCACATGAAGCCAGAGCTTTCCCTATCCGATCTTTTTTTCCCCTCGTTCTAAAAAAAAATTCCGTAAACACGGCGTCGTCTCAATGAATATCTGCGTACACACGAAACCACTGAAACCGACTCAAAACGATGTAGTGTACATGTCGGACCAGTATGTGGCGCTGTTATTCTGCCACAGAGATACACTAAAAATGGCGCGCATAAACCTTGCGTGCTGTTTACAATAATAATAGGCTCATTAGCTTATTCTTTTTTTTACAATATAACAATATAAACAACCATAAATGGCCTGGTACAAAATATGAAACAACATCATAGCATAAAAAAAAAAAAAAAAACAGAAGTAAAATAAAAATACATTCAAGTATATAATAAGTAAAGGGTTACACTTTAAGTTAAGGTGTCATTGTTACAGTGTAATTATATATTTAAGTACTGAGTAATACAGGGTTCTCAAGTCTCACGCATTGGCCGTGAGACACACGCAATTCAACCAGTTCACACGCTCACACGCCACACCGTGTATTTCTCACGCTGAAAAGGCAATGCCAACCAAGTTGTCCTGCAAGCTTTATATATAACGTTGTGTACGAGGCGCAGGCACACAAAGTGAAGTTTCCTGCTGCCAGCACGTATCTCGGCCAGATTGCGTTCGTTACTAGGCAACATAGATGCGCGAACACACGGAAGTTGACGGAACATTCTCGGCCACCGTACGTTCGTTACTAGCTAACCAACAACATCGCGCGAACACACGTCGTGATGGAGAAGTTAAGTTGGAAGAAAGCTCGTCTAACATTTTTAGGCTAGAACATTTAATATATAGCCCATCGTATACATTATTATTGATGCTGTCAAAAACTCTACAACTACTTTGCAACTAGGCCAGAAGCTTTGGCTCAGTTTGGCTAGCTTACGTTATCTGAAACTAAGGGAAATGTTAGTGGGTATGGGAAGGAATGAAGATGTATTTTCTTCAACACAAAACACATTTCATAAGCTGGAGTGTGTACTCTTGTGTACACACACACACAAACACACACACACACACACACACACCTTAATACTCTAATATGTCATTTGTTCACAATGTCCCACCACACAATAAATCATTATACCATTTCGACTAGACACATTCAAAATGCAAAAAGATTTGTTTTTCCAAACTGTTTGGAGCAATTTGTTATATTTTTGTCTTTTTGTATATTTGTAATTTTGAAATATAACATTAAAGAGTATATTTGGTGTGATAAATTGCTGTCATTTATCAAATTTACCAATTGTTATAATTTCAATTTGTGCTGGTTAATTATGAACAATGGGTAAAATTGGGGGGCGGGGCCGGGGACGGGCGGGGGCGGGGCTCCATTAGGGCTCCTCCCCTAACCGCATGTGATCTCACTCCAAGCTTTTGATAAAACTTGAGAACCCTGGTAATATTAAGCAACTACATGTACTTTCTATAGGGTTAGGGCAGGATTAGGGTTTGGTTGAGGGTTAGTTGCATGTAATTGTGCATAATTTACTGTTATTACTATGGTAAGTACATGTAACATATGTAACAAGGACATTGTAAAATAAAGTGTTACCAAATAAAGAAATAAGAGGCTCAGTAAGAGGCAAGAGTGTCGTTTTCAGATTTATCCACTCTGGGACCCGGTTAAAAAAAATAGCGGTTTTAGGCTCCCAAAGCGCCGGATCTGTCTGGACGAAACGGCGATACGATACAAAATTCGTACGTATACAGCTAAACATGTCTATGCGTGGACAAGGCATTAGATACAAATAATACTTAGACTCACCAATGCACTCCCCGCGCACGTCCTGCCTGTATCCCATGTTGCATTCGCAGCGGTAGCTGGTCGGCGTGGGAATGCAGCGGCCGTTCAGGCACAGGTTGGTGAAATGCTTGCACACGTCGATCGTGGTCTCGTTCAGTTGGCCTGAGCACAAACGAAAACACACCGCTCATTTCTCAGCTTCGAACATGCGAGTCATTTCACTGGGAAAAATCTGGAAACTTCAACTCACTGATTTGAATCTTCTGGCCGTTTCCGTTTCCGTGTCCGTTTCCATTGGTGTGTTCACCGCCGTAAATGTAGCCGTTATTTCCGTTCTGCGACGGCCCTTTGCCGTAACCGCCAATGTTCAGGCCGCCGTTGCCGTCGTGGATGCCGCCGCCATTGCCGGTGCCAAAAGGAAGCCTCTGGATGCACAGTCGCCTGTATTCGTCTGGAAATCAACAATAGACACTGTAACAAGATGCTAATTACAGGAAGACATCGTTTTTAAATTGCAATTTACAGTCAAACCAAAAATTGTTCAGACACCAAATATAAATTTATATATTTTTTAGTTACGACACTATAGTTAAAGGGGACCTATTATGCCCCTTTTCACAAGATGTAAAATAAGTCTCTGATGTCCCCAGAGTGTGTATGTGAAGTTTTAGCTCAAAATACCCAACAGATCATTTTTTATAGCATGTTTAAATTGTCACTTTTTGGGGCTCAGAAAAACACGCTGTTTTAGTGTGTGCCCTTTAAATGCAAATGAGCTGCTGCTGCACGGCACAGGGGGCGGAGCTTCATGATAATCTCATCTCACTGAATGATGATAATATCAGAAACTCTCAGTAACGCTGTTCATTTCGACCCGGAGTCGGACAATAATGCCTATACAGAGTCAGAGTGCTGTATAGAGATGGAACAGGTATAGTTTAGTTTAATTACGGTTATAACGTATTTGTCATCTGCTTGTATCCACTATTAATAGCCTACAAGTCTGCTGTTTCGGACCCGGTCCGAATGATGATAAAGATATACTGATTAGTTTAATTAAAAGTTTATTGTACATCACACAAAAGATGAAGCGTCAGTTTTACTCCAGAAAATCACGTAAGAGCTGAGTAAACACAGTATAAGAAGTGCGTAAGTACATAAACGCATTTCGGTAGAGTTGAGGGAGCATTTTCTTTGAAAACAAAATAATTCCACCTCGTCTTCAGCGTCTGCCTCAGATTTCGGGAGTAAATAGAGAGAGCTATGTGGATTAATACATCCAGCCACACAACACCTACAACGCTTGGGAGACATTCTCGTCAGTGCAGCAGCTGTGAACGTGATCAGGGCGGGTCTATGTTGAAACGGCAGTGTCTGTCAACACTCGTGGGCGGGGCCTGTGGCTTTAGTGACGTCATTAAAGCCGCATTCTGAAAACAGGTCGTTATGAGACACTGCTGATGATTTATGGGGGTTAATAAAAAAGGAGTGGATTTTTATCACTGTAGGGTGGTTGTGTACACACACTGCCAACACACATTTATGTCCAAACAGCATGCAAAAGTGAATTTTGCATAATAGGTCCCCTTTAATTTATGCAAGTAAAGGTTTTGCAAAATAAAGTAAACTGTGACATATTATACCCAAAAATTCTTCATACAGTGACTACCAGTCAAATTTGGGACCAAATATTATCCAGACACTTTGACCTCTGACTATACTTTGCTCAAAGTTATCAGACATTATCAAGATGAATTTGTTCTGACGCAGTTTGACTCTGAGTTCTCGATTACCATTTTCTAAACAATAGCGAATAAACTGCGATAATGTGAGAAATGTTGAAGGTGTCTGAATCTGAATTTTGGTTTGATTGTATATCATGTTGCAATTGTGCCTACTTTGAATGCAAACTAATACATTTTAAATAAGTTGCTCAACTCAACATGAAAAACAAGTAGATAATGCGCAGACTGAGCTCTACTTGCACACTGAATGAAAGTAGAAAAATCGAAGTGTTAGCCGTGGATTTGGCAGCCGTCTGGCTCGCGCATTCCTGCGGATGAAACATGACGGTGTCAAAGAGGAGGGGAAGAGCGTAAAACACTCGGGTGTGAAGGCGTGGGACTGAAAGAGAGCGTTTTATTATCCTGAGAGAAGATCGCTCTGCTGACCTGACACGTGTTTATCGTGATTTTGCAGTGAGGTACAGCACGTCTGGAGCGATTCTTCAAAGGGTCAAACATCTGAAGAAATTCCTCCTTTTGAAATGATGTTTTTGTTTTTGTTCAGCACTCATGACAGGATCATAATGTCATTTAAAGTTTGTGCGGTTCAGAACTACATTAAAATACCACACAAAAACTACTGATGCACATCCTGTTGAAAAAGGAAGTCTGGGACTTTAGAAATAGCTAGTCGTGTTTAACTAACATTTCAGCCGTTAACTACGCTACTTGCTATCGCTATTCAGACGTCCTCATTCAAGAAACCATTTTATTGGACAAAATATAGACCCATGAGTGCAGGATGATGTCATCAGTATTTTTGGAAATGTACTAATTTTAATACTTGCTAAATATCTTTTAGGGGTATGCTAGCATACAGATGTTAGCCTTATAAACTAACAGACATGAGTCCCAAATGACATGCTACACACTACGCATATATAACCTTTTGAATTTTATAAGGTTATTTAGTCATTCAACACCAGAGTCTGTTAGCCCCTCCCCCTTCCCTTATAAGGAAAGCTGTGACAGTTGAGCGCATAGGCGTCCAACATTCCACAACATTCCATTTCCGGTTAGTTAAGTGCATCATTTAAAGTGCACTTTATCTTTTTGGAATGTTCAGAATTTTTGGAACTTTCAGTATGAACAGTGGAATTTTCACTTTTCACACTATTTATACTACAAAAGGCATAGAATAGTGGAGCTAACTGGGGTGACATTAAAAAGGGCTGACACTGTCTGATATTAGCAATAGTAGTAGTAACGTTTGACTTAGCAAACACTGCTAGTGATTAGCATTAGCCTACTCACCAGATCCTCTGACGGGGCACATCTCTGGGATGTGTCCGAGGGCCCAGCAGCGGCCCGTGTCGCAGCAACACTGTCCCTTGGTGTACTGACCGGACAATTCACCCGCGCAGCGGCCGTTCGCCAAAGACGAGAAACACGTACCGACCCGATGATCTGTGACAGAGAGCGAGAGAGAGATCAGCATACTGTGCATACTGTTTACTGTTATGTGAATTTTATACCGTAACACTTTACAATAAGGTTCATTAGTTAATTTATTAACTAACATGAATTAACCATGAGCAATCCATTTGTTACTGTATTTGTTAATCTTTTTTAACTTTAGTTAATAAAAATACAGTTGTTCATTGTTAGTTCATGTTAGTTCACAGTGCATTAACTAATGTTAACAAGATTTTAATAAAGTATTAGTAAATGTTGAAATTAACATTAACAAAGATTAACAAATACGGTATACGTGCAGTTTATTATTAGTTCATGTTAACTAATGTAGTTAACTAATGTTAACTAACAAACCTTATTGTAAAGTGTTACCTTTTATACTATATGTGACCCTGGATCACAAAACCAGTCACAGGGTTTATTTGTGGCAATAGCCAACAATACATTGTATGGGTCAAAATTATTGATTTTTCTTTTATGCCAAAAATCATTAGGATATTAAGTAAAGATTACGTTCCATAATTTCCTACCGTAAATATATAAAACATTTATTTTTGTGAGTGAATGCAGCACAATCGTGAACATAAATGGACAACTTTAAAGGCGATTTTCTCAATGTTTCGATTTTTTTGCACCCTCAGATTCCAAACCATACATCAATAAAAAGCCTATTTATTCAGCTTTCAGATTATATAAACCTCAATTTCAAAAAAATGGACCCATGTTTTGTGGTCCAGGGTCACACATACAGAATATGTTGTATATAAATTCTACTATTCAATTGTGCATTAACCTCCAAATACCAGAAATGTTTTTCTCGAGAGTACAGTCACACTTCACAGGAAGTCAGGCCCATGCATGCCCTTTACACAGTCCCCTAGCAGGAAGTTAATTTATGAGGTGGGAGCTTGGGAAGGCCACTGGAGGACTAAAAGCATGGTTCGGGAACAAGGTTGAGATAGGACGCTTCAGCCAGTCAAGGTTGGTTGAGATCGGGTACGTACTAGTTTGCATACACTGCTACATTAGTGCTTCTGAACCATGTGGAAAAGGGAGGTGAGAGTCGATTAACTCGGCTAATGAGCCAGCACTCTGCCATAAATCAAGTCCATATGGAGTAATCTTGGCCAATTACGTCGGACACAAGAAACCCTTCGTCTGGAGGTTCCAGGCGCTCACTCCAGAACTACAACCCCCTGGGATCGACCCGGCCGGGGGTTTCGCAAGCGTGGTGATGGGAATGCTGGCTTCAATTGGAACCAGACCTTCTGACGTGAGATTTCTCAAGCTCGTACACGGCTTGACGGTGCATTAACGCTGATTAGCGTCAGGCTAGATGACTCCCTACGGCCTGGTTCTGTGCGATACAGAGCACCAGCCAGGGGGCGACCGCAAAGATAGCACAAAACCTTTCCGCCGTTGGTTTCTGGCCTAAAACAATGTCTGAGCAGCTAGTTGGCATTTGCAGCTTCTTTGGAATAACTTGCACTGATGAAATGCTCACAATGGCTACGTCTACGGATGCATTTGAGAACGCCGTCCACGCTAGCGCTTTCCAAACATTACTCATCCACACTGAAACATCGGTAAATGCTTAAATCATCTTCATGTGCATGCGTAAAATGCAATAAATTGGTCAATAAATACAATTATTGGTCTAAAACACAAATTCCCTCATGTTTTGCTATTTTGTTTTGGTCATCTTTGCATGAATGTAATATGATATGAATGTAATATTATATTTTTAACAACACTATCAATAGCAGGCACTTCAATGCTGATATAACTGTAATATCTATGGGTACAAAATGTGTCGCATGACTAAACATCCGTCATCGTTTTCGAAAACCTCAGTTTTCACAGTCCACACGACAAAGCGAAAACGGTTTTAAAATTCAACCACTTAGTAGAGCATCAGTTATCAGTTTTGGTGAAGACAGATGGCCAAAATGTGAAGAAAAGATGCAAGATTAATGTAGAAGTAACCAATAACACTCATTATAAGAGTAATAGTAATGGGGTCATATTTGATTTCATGCCAAATTTCTAAATGTTCCAAAATCTCCCAAACACATTTTTGGCTTCTTACTACAATTTTTATTGTGTATGTCAACAACATCCAGAAAAACATCCAGATTGCCCGTGTTCTCCACCATGACGGGATCCATATGTTCACTAAACATTTGCTGCAAATCCAGACGGGTTTCTGGGAATGTATGAGGGCCACGTCAACGCGTCATCCAGGGCCGGTATCTCACGTTTCTTTATTCGCACCCGGGGACCTGTCGGATCAGGGGGTTACGAGAGACATATGGGCCGGCCGGAGTGAGAAACTCAAGACGGCGTGAATAAAAAGAGATGGATATACACAGATATATATAGAGAGAAGGGAGTGTGAGGGAAAGGGACAGTGAAGGGAAAAGACAAAGGCCCTGCCAGAGTCAACAATGTCTTTGCCTCACTGTACTGGAATGTTAGCAGAAGGAAATAGCATCCATGTGGCTCTATTTTCACCATCGTCCTCTGATGATTGATCCCCGATTGAGACCCGTTCGCCAAAAGAAACCAACAAACTAGTCTGGTTTCAAACTAAAGAAAGACTAGTTAGTCTGGATTCAAACGGTTTCCTTTGCACAAGTTTTTAAAGGCGACATTTATTACTACATTTATATTTGCCAGTGCATGTGACCTTTGTGACGTCGACAGAAAAGAAAGTTCATTTTTAAGGGCAGAACGATGCATTCATGAAACAAGGCGATTATATTTTCCAAATAAATTATTTGTAAAACCAATAATAGTGTTGTAAACTTTTTTCTTAAGAATAATTTATGCAGAATAATTTGTGTTTCCCAGAAAGTTTTGATGGAAGTTTTGACAAACCTTTTTTCTTTTTGTAGGAAAACAATCATTGTAAGATGAGCATGAATGAGATATATTTCGCCCAACAGATGTCAGACAACCTGGGTTTTTTAATTAATTTCAATTCGCAATCATATCCTGCAGAGAAAAATGTCCTTGAGCAAGATATGTCCTTATTAATGCAACACATGTCTGAGGTTTCACTTTACAAAAAAAATCAAGGATTTAAACGTTTTTTTTTACAGCCTGATGCTAAAAGAAAACATTTTCTTATGTAATTACATTTTATATTAATTACATTTTTATGATGAATTTCTTATAAACTCTTTTTTTTTAATTCTTATGATGAAATTCTTATAAACTATAAACTTTTTAATACATTAATGATGTTCTTCTATGACACATGAATTCAAAATGTTCTTCTAAATTCTTATGATCATTGAATAACCTTAAGTTTATGCGAAGCCACAGAAGAGCCATCTTTTGCTAAAAATGGACAGACTATTTTACGGTTTCTAACAACACAAATTGCAATAAGATGTTAAGTTCTCTGACACAAAAAGATGTGAAGTTCTCAAAATAGGAAACCGATTTGTAAAATAAATGTTTCTAAGAGCACCAGATGCAATGGCAAAAATATTGTCAAGTCATGGTTTAGACAAACAGATACTAACCTAACCTAACACTATTAAAAACATTTCTGTTAACTGCAATAAAAAAATATTAGTTGAAAAACTTTAAATGAAAATTAACATTGTTGCCTTTTGCAATAAGTTTAAGTTGAAGCACTAAAATTAACTCGAAATAAATAAAAACTAAACAAAAATTAAACCCAAATAGCACTAACATTTTTTTTTATAAATGCACATAACGAAATAACTAAAATAATTAACATAAAATATAAAAATTAAAGCTGATTCAAAATATTGATAAAACTATAATAAAACTAAAATAATACTGTCCAAACTCAAACTCACATTATTGGTTGAGCAAAAGTTTTTTAATAGGGCTGCTCAAAAAATTGCAATTCTATTTGGCGCCACTAGGGGTGCAGAAATTAAAAAGTTGATCTAAAAAAATTACTCATCCAGGTTTATTTAGATTTTTAAACCAACAGTTCGGTCCTGTTTGCTGGTGAAGTTACTGTACGGTACTATACACACACTTTCCCGGGCTTGAAGTGGTTGACAAAAGCGCACACAAGTTCATCCTGTGAGTCACACAGGCGATATGAAGCACGGCTCAGATGCGGCCCAGCGTAAGGTCACGGGAACAAGCGTGTGTGTGCATGTGTGTGTGGATGAAAGAGTCTCACCGACACATCTGGAGCCATCTGTGCTGGTGATGTATCCCCGCGGACAGGTGCACACATAGCTGCCGGCGGTGTTGGTGCATTCTCCGCCATCACACACGCCGGATATGATTGTGCATTCGTCGATATCTGAAACGCAAACACAAAGCAGTGATGCATTTCTTAGTTCTTTTATGACCTACACTGTAAAAATATGATCAATAAGTTATATCAACATATGTTTTTACATTCCTTCAACATTCCTAACCTAAGTTAAGCAATTTTTTTTACTTTTTTAAGTTATACAAGATTCAACTCATTTTAAGTCAGTTTAATGCAATTTAAGTTTAAATTACTTAAACATTCAAGTTGATTGTACTTAAAAATGTAAAGGCAGCAACTTTTTAACAGGGTTACATTTTATTTTAAAGTGTCATTGTTACAGTGTAATTATATATTTAAGTACTGAGTAATATTAAGCAATTACATGTACTTACTATAAGGTTAGGGTAGGATTAGGATTTGGTTTAGGGTTAGTTGCATGTAATTATGCATAATTTACTGTTATTTCTATGGTAAATATACATTTAACATGTAACAAGGACACTTTAAAATGAAGTGTTACCAAACTTAGTTATTGTGATGTCATTGAAGAACCTTTTTAAGTTTCTGTAATGCCATCATAGGAATTATTAATTAGCTGTCCTATGAATTAAGATACATTTACATTCTTCTGATGCCATAGAATAGCCTTTTTAAATTCATAAGATGTAGCAAAAAGGTTATTTTACTACCTGAGAACTTGCAGCATAAGAACTTAAAAAAGATTCTCCGATGCCATCGCAAGAACCTTTTTAAGTTCTTATCACACACTCAGGTTCTTTCAGAAGTCTGGGAAGTATAACACCAAAGTCTTCCAGTAGAAACCAAACAGAATGAACCAAACAAGAGGAGACGCACTTGAAATTTTTGGCGTTGTTTTTGTTTTTTGAGGAGAAACATCTTAGAAGCAACTCTCATTTACATCTATAGTAGGATAAACAATTAAGATCCCGTTTGTGGTTTTTCTTTCCTGTGGGAATCGATTGGTATCGCTCAGGACCTCCTCATGGTCCATAAAGTGACTACGGGCGCTAACTCAAACCGAAGGTCAACAGATGTTAAAGCGTTTTGTTGGTTTGTATTGCGTGTCGTTCTTATATTTATACACACGTGCAATTACATTTATTTAGTAAAATTATATGTGGACGCTGTGTGTCGGGTTCGTCGCATGAGATTGAGGCGGGATGTGGGAAGAGCATGAGGAGCGATTACGTGTTTGATGTGTTCGTGTGTTGGAAAGCGGGAGTCACGTTGTCCCACAGCAGCTGAAAACGGCCCTGCTGAAGTCATAAAAACCTCGGCAAAACAAACCCGCTCGTCAGCGGAGCCCCAGAAGCGCGACCAGACTTTACTCAGGGCGTGTTGAGAGGGAAACGTCTGCTAATGACTGCTGGAGTGCGCGCTCACGTAATTGTACATCAGGAGAGCACTTTTTGTGGTTTTTGCATTCATTGATGAAATGTTTGTGTTTGGCTCTGCTCTTCATTTTAAAAAGAGAGAAGGAGGAAAAAAGATCAAAAAACTTTTAGCACCATTATTTGGGTTCCTTGACTAGCTGACAATTATCTGGACTAAAATGGTTCAAATTAAAGGTTCTAAAAGGGTTTTACAGCTTGATGACATAAGAGAATATTTTAAGTTGTAATAACGAAATATAGTAACTTTTTAATCCTTATGATTTCATAAAAAAGGTTCTTCTGACATCAGAACTTAAAAATGGTTATTCTGAGTTCTTACAATGCCATAGAATAAACCTGTTAAGTTATTATAAAGCCATTAAAGAATATTTAAATTAACTACATGTACTTACTATAGGGTTAGGGTTAGGATTGGGGTTAGTTGCATGTAATTATGCATCATTTAGTTATTACTACAGTAACTACATGTAACAAGGACACTGTAAAATAAAGTGTTACCAAATTTAGCGTTACTTAGAGCTACTTTCTCTGAAACGATCTGCAACTGATGTCTCCTCACCACTCCTGAGAAAGTGCCCTGTAAGCAGTACGAGGTATGCCTCATGCCGTAGCTCCTGGCCCAGGGCGAGACTTTTTCCACCACACCATTGTCTTGTAATTAAGCGTCCCACAACTACCACCTGGGTTTTTTTGCCACCCTCCACGCAGCTTCAAAGAACAGAGGAGCACTTCTATTCCAACCCAAAGTTCAGGGTGTTTTAGTGATCACTTGAGCATCTAATTTGCAGAAGCTTCTCTCTCGTTTCCTTGAGAAAAAGTCTACATGAGCCTGCAGACAGAGGTCTGTTTCTTCTCCAAACCGTTGTTTTAGTAATGGCCTCGTCATTCGGGTCAAAATGTGATTACGAGATAAACTAATAACCTAGAGGGTCAGGATTCCCTCTGCCTGGCTGACTGGACGTGTGCCAAATCTGATCATTTTACATACTTAACTCTTAACTTACAGTTTTGAACATGTAGAAAACTGTGGGAAAGTTAAAAAAAGTAAAAAAGTTTCACTCTTCCCAGATGCATCTGTGAGAAACGATCTGTAATCTCAATGTATGTCAACAACTGACTCGTTTGTGTTTCTACTCAGGAATTTTATGATAAACATCTCAGACAAAGTAGATACTTAAATGAAACGTGAATCAAGTCTCCAAGTTAGAGCTAAGAAACAAACCTCTGAGCAGAATATTATACTTCATACTCTTTTCATGAAAAGACCGCTTGGAAAAGGAAAATGCAAGCTGTAATCAATGCTCATATTTGCCATGCAAAATAAAATAAAATAATAATTTCGAATAAATTCATTTTTTTAATTCAAAGCAATATAACACATATTTTAATAAATAAAATAGGTTATAAATAATCTGGTAGATATGGAATAACCTTTTAGCTAGTAATCTCTCTCTTTATCTCTCTGTCTAGGTTTTATCTTAAATCTCTTAAAGGCAGGATTGGATCCAAGAAGCGCAGACCCCCGCTTTACAACACGGCTGTTTGTTTTCACTCTGCATTGTTGAAATTCCACTCAAGCGGCACTATCTATTGTAAAAGATGGACCCTAAGCGGAAAAAAGCACTTGGTTTTTAATCCAGTAACTTAGTCAAGCAGCTACACCTGAGATTTGCATGCCAAACCAGCCTATTTCCAGCCAATATTCAATTGGAAACCACTGACGTCAACATTTCATGCATGTCAACATTTTGGAAAGCTTACAATGTCGACGAAACCGCCAAGTGCATGACTTTTCTTTCCAGTTGTGAGTAATGAACAGCAGTGAGATCATTATCATGCTTCATGCTGTTTTCTGACAAGTTTTGGGTTTGTGCAGTAAGTGACATACCTTCGCACTTCTGGTTGGTCTCACTTTGCCGGTGACCCGCGGGACATTTGCACTCGTACGAGCCCACGGTGTTAATGCAGTTTCCTCCAGCACATAGTCCCGGGACGGCCTGACACTCGTCCACGTCTGACAGGGTGAGGAGAAGAGCGTAAGCAAACACATTTGACCCATATATGTAGTCTGAACACTAGTTGTAATGTATTTTCAGTATGTATATCTCATGAACAGTACTTTGTTTGGAAAGGAAATACTAATTTCGACAACAACAGCAGCATCTACTGCTCTTAATTGGAGATCTATTGTGAGTTTTAATCACTTTAAGGATCGTTGAGAAGGTTAAACATGTATCATCTTTGTTCGCTCACAGTCTGGGCATTTTCTCATTGTCTGAAGTCATCCCTTTAGGACTTCATGACACAACTGCAGATATTCGGTATTGTCTGGGTTGAACGGCACTTACGTATCTGGCTGGCTTGCAAAAACTGCATTTATCTGTTTTGCCCTGTTTCTTTACGTTGATATAATTGGCAGGCCTTAACCTGTATCCAATAAGTGCAAAACCATCAGGTATGTCTACTAATATTGTCCTAAAATAGCTTCTCCTGTTAAATGCCATTGAACGCAAAGAAACTCTGGAAAGCTCAGTGCACGTTACACAAATCCCCCCACATGTGTGTGCTTTGTACTCTAGCCAGACAGACTTTTGTAAAAGCACTCCATCTTTAGGCAAATCCAGGCCAGACTTGGAGCTGTCTCTTATTTTGTATATTGAAAGGGGGAAAGGAATAAAAAGGAAAAGTTAAAGGGGAGACATTTATAATCACTGGGAGGGGCGTCTTTGAGATGATATGTGAAGTCTGGGTGGCATTTGGTATTTTGGCTCGCAAAATGTTCTCTGAGGGCGAAGCAAATGGACTGTTTTTTTTTTTTTCAACTGCAATGCTGCAGAATCCGAGTTGTTATTGTTAACTAAGAACTAAAACTTTTATACTAGCTTGCAAAGGAAAAGCTGACCAAAAAACGCCTCTGTTAATGTTTTAATCTTGTGATAGTTACCTTATCTAAATTCATGAGCAAAGTGAATAAGCTTTATAATGTGTAACAGACCTTGAGAACAGAATTCAATCATGTACAATTATGTCCTTGAAAATCAAACAACACGCCCATAATTGTAAATAAATGTGACAAGCCATTATATAATCCCATTTAAAGTACCCATAATGGAAGTCTTCTAAATATTTGACGCTACTAAGAAACACAATGGGGACGTGTCCTTTTGGAAATGGACTGGAGTGGTATGGTTTACCCTAGACAGGCCATGTCTTAGTGTCATCTGCCGCGTCAGGCTGGTCATTAGGGCAAGAATTCAACAAACATGTGAGCCAGACACTGAGAAGGAAAGAGCTATTTGCTCAGATGCTAGAGGGAATGTCTTACCTTGGCATGCACCAGTGCGGATGTTGGGTATGAAACCCCTTCGGCAAGGTTGGGGTTGGGCAGGGCACATCTCACACGGGTGACCCCATGCTCGCCCAATGGTGGCACAACACAGCGTCTTGGTGCACACAATGCCACTTAGCTGACCCTGGCACATCTGGTTGTTGACCTGTGTGAAGCACGGCCCGGTCCGGTAGTCTGATTGTGGGAGAGATGAAGAGATGTTGGGGAGATCAGTATATACATGAAAAAACATTGGGATGTGCAACAACAGCTTTTTCACATAAGCCTTTCCTGGGGTAAAATACCATCTCAAAACCATTTGTCAACATAAAAACAGCTTAAACTAGCCTAAAATGGTGTGCTGGACACTAGTTTCCACTTGTAAGGTTGGTCCAGTTTGGTGGTACTTATTTGACTAGCTAGCTAAACTTGAATAAACCAGAAAGCCACCATAGCCTGACAAAACCTTTCAATGATACGACAAGTCAAGCGCTAAAAAGCACTATGTGACTAAGGAATTAGGACAAGAAATCACATTTAACAGGGGTAAAGAAAGCAAAGAATGCTGGCAGACAAATCTTCTCCATCATGCAGCTGTTTCCAATGCTGGAGGTCGGTCTGGGAATGCTCTGACAGTGATTCTCTTTCACTGTCTTATAATAGGATAACTAGATAATGGATTGGAAATTTCTGGATGGTATCAATAATGGCAATTTCCATGACAAACCTTCTTGTTTTTTTGGCTGAGGACGAAATGTGGGATAGTGGTACTAGCACTGTTTTGACATTTGGAGATTTGGCAATTTGCTTAGACTTCCTTTGTGCTGGTTGCCAATTGAGACGTTTCAATCTCATTAACGATGTTTTGAGCTTCAAACAAACCAATTCAACAATGAAATAAACTGAGCATTTAAGGATCCAATCATTTCAGTGTTTAATAAAACTCATCTTAAGCTCAAACAAATGCCCTGATGCATCTTCCGAGTGTTTGCTAGTATGTTTTGAAAACGTAATTAAACGAGACCCACATTTGTTTGGGGGTATACTGTGAGAGTTGGTTTACTCTGGCGGGATATGAATGAGTTCCTGACTCCATGATTTCCCCAGTCATTCCTGAAGAGAATGAACAAATCTTTCCGTATCCTTCATAACATTGAATGCGAAACAAAAGCTAAATCATATATCCATAGCCAAGAGGGGAGGGGGGGTGGCACTAAGAAAGTAGGTCAAGAGGAGAAGAAAAAAAGGAAGAAGGACTATAGAGATATCCTCCTCACGTGTCTGTAAATCCTTTCACTGTCCCTTCTCTTCGTCCCTTCTGTGTTCCCCTGACCTGACCGTTCTTCCTGGACAATTTGAGTCCAGGAATGCAGGTCCTCTCCAAGTTGAGGCGACCCACTGCGAGCATCCTATGAACATCTGGGATTGATTAATTGTGCCTGGTCGGGACTATGGTGGGACAAGCTAAGTCCCAGATGTGTCCATGCATATCCAATACTCCAATTCATCAGCCTCTCTATATTGCAGCTTTGTCTCTTACTGTGAGTGATGATATTCATATGGGTAAAGCCTTCAGGGATGCATCTATAAAGTCAAAATCATCTTGATTTATGGATTTGGTCATTTTGCAAGTTGGGAAGAAACAAATCTAGTGCTATAGGTGAGTTTAAGTGTCTATAAGCAAAAACAACCTAGGGACTTTCGACTTGTAGTGAATCACATATAAATAGCGAGTTATGTACATGAAGTAAAGTTGAAAGGTGGATGTTTCTGGACATCTAAGTAGTTAGGGTTAGGGTGGAGGACTACATGGATGCCATAAGTTGCTCGGCAGTGAAGGACAATAATGAAGAAGGTACTGAGAAACGTCTGTCATGAGAACATCCTTTAAGCTGCTCAGGTCTGTCTAACAAAACTTTGATCTGCAATGAAACTGGAGCCCGGGAGTCTGAAAGCTCCAGCCAACATCAGTCGGAAGGCGTCGCCTTGTTTGAATCAGCCAACTTCAGCACAGCACCGTTTATACGTGCACATGCCAGAAGAATATACGCAGTGTAACACGGTAGGTCCACACTAAAGACTGGTCTCTTTTGAGAATTGAAAATTTTTGAGATTGCGATCTCCAACAGCAACAGATCTGCAAGGCAAAAGGGAAACCGGTTAACCTCAATGTCACGTTGGCAAACTTGGAAGTAATGCACAGACCTTGCTTCCCAGAAGCAAGTAGACTCATATTCCAGAGAAGGGGGGATGTAATGTAACATTCGGAAGTAATTTTGCCTTGATTACAGTTCGAGTGGCTTTTCAGATCAAAACCATTCACCTACACCCTATCCCACCAAACACTCACTCACCTCTACTTTCCGTTTAGTCACCAGTGTTTCCCTGCCAGCGACGTCTGCCAACTATTTAGCAGCATTGATTATCATGAATCATGAGGCAAGATGGGAAAAAAACGATGCCTCAGGAGGTAGCTGATGTGTGGCACTCACACTTGTCCAAAGATTGGGTGGCAGCTTAATTTGGCAGGAGGAATTCCAGCTTTCTTCACACTCCAACGACTTGGCCTGTTTTTATCATCCTCAGTGCTAATGGACCGAAAGGGAGTAGACTGTCATGAAAGACCTTCTAAGATATGAAAAATCAGCCAAAGGGAAGTTAATCTAGTCTGGAACGTTAAGCCTCGGGGACCAGCTGCAGGTGGAAACCTCAAACGCAGCCAAAAACGTGCTCAAGAGTCAATGACTGGGAAAAGTCGCTCGCTCACTTTGTTGTGACCTATTTTGGTCTAATCAGAGTACACACCAAGATAAGAAATGTGTTTTCACTTGGGGAGAAGCAGAAGTTCATTCACGTAGGTCTGAAGAAAAAAAGGGGGGTAGAAAGGAAACATTAGATGCACAAGCGTTCCGGTGAAAGGCTTTGAATTTTCTCGGACGGAACAACAAACTCTTTTACTGCTCAGTGATTTACAGTATGGACTAAATAAGACAGGCAATCTCTTCACATCTTATCTCTGTCACACACATCCAGCAAGCCAAGGTTTCAACAGTTGTATGACTCCCAAATGAGTCAGTCCACAGCAAATCCACTGAGCCTCAGTCCTTAATACATTCATTCATACTCTTGTGGTTACAGGAGGATTAGTCACGCTCTATTGCTCGGAAAAACCTTTTTCTCTAGAATCCACTGCATCAAAAAAAACTAAAAAACAATAGCATCTGTGCCAAAACAGTGGTAATTGATGCAACTTAAACGGACTTGTGACCACAGCCTTGAGCAAAGTTACCCTTCGACAGTGAAATGAATACTATGCATATCTTTCTTCAGTGTGGGGCACTGTAAGTGATAACACAGAGCACACGTGGCTAAACGGAAAACTAATTAGATGGGACTAACACCATTCTCACCGTTAACTTGCTTAACTCTCCCTATAAACCGTGCCCGACTCACAGCTGAGCTTGCACTGTGTTCGCAGAAACTCTTCTGCAGACGACTGACTTTCCAAAAACGCCAGCCAACTATTGTGCTGCACAGATTTCAGGATCCAATTTCTTTGTTACTACCTCTTTCTTGGAAGACTGTTCTGGCTTCTTTGTAAGAACCAAATAGAGCGACTGACATCAGGCCTTTTGCGAAAAACTGCATCATCTTTTTGGAAGTTCATCAATTGTATGAAATGCAGTCCCTTGATGATAAACAGGAGTGGCTGAAAAAGGCTAAATAAAGAGTTTTTTCTCTGCTTTCTCTTTCTAACTGTTTGGTGTGATGTTTTTAAAACCTAGAAGCAAGGACCTTGAGGGGGAATCTGGGGGTCTCAGAGACGAGGGTCTGGACTGAATGAATCTTGTCAGGTGGCCCAGGAAGGATCTGCCAGGGCAGCTGGTGTCCCATGGATGGTGCTCTCTCCGTGTGAAGAGATTTGTTTGTACTAGTTCAGGCCTGGCTGTGTATACACAGCTTGGGTCTCCATTTCTTAGAGAACCCCCCCACCACCACCCTTACTTGTCAGGATAGTCTATGGCTCCACACAGAAACATTCCCTTGTCATTTCCACCCTACTTTATCTACTGCCAGATGTCTCCCAAACTTTTCCACCTCCCCGTGTTGGGTTTTCAAAGGAAACCGGCCTACGATTGCACAAGGGGGCTTCATGAAGGGGTGGGGTTACAGAAAGAACCAGACACAGGAGGGTGGGGTACCGAATAAGGGCTTAGGTATTCGGTCTAGAGTGCCTGGGGCGCTCCTCTCCCACAATTCACATGGCCTGATGGGAACTGCCTTTACGGTCCTTTCAGTCTGTCATTTTCTCATAACTCCAGCCAAGGATTTCACCTCTGATAGAACATCTTGAGCACCCATGAGGGAGGCCTTTTTTCCGCCCCAGATTACCTCATTGTTCCAGCTCTGAGAGATGTGGCCACAATGTAAACTGTAGCATTAATTTCACACTAGCTACAGTGAAGGGGGGGAAGCACACTGACTCAAAACTACTGTAAATAACCCTTCTGAGCGTTTCTGGGTCACATTGACACACTGTTACCACATTCTTGAAGCAGGCCTGAGACGGTAAACAAACCGCACATCCTCACAGACGTCAACACAATTAAGAGTTGAGAAAATATGAACTTTGGAAGGATAGCAGTGGCTTACCTCTCTCGCACTGCGGTCCAGTAAAACCATAGACGCAGGCACATCTGTTTGGTCCAATGCAACGGCCGCCGTTTTGACATCCGCTCTCACACACAGCTACAGAAAGCAAAATTGGTCAAAATTGGACTCATATGAATAATATTTATTTATATTAATAGTACAGTGATCCACAGGTTGGAAGTTGAAGTCCTCTTGCATTTAGAGAAATATATAGTTGGGTTTAAATGCATTCTGAGATCTTTCTGTGCTGATGTCTGGACATTTTGAAAAGGAAGTTCACTTACGCTGTCCACAGTGATTTCCTGTGTAGCCCTTCTGGCACGAGCAGGCGTCTTCATTACAGACCCCTCCATTCATGCATCTGACGCTGCAGGACTGGACTGTACAGAGACAAGAGAGGTGATTATAAACCATCTGGAGTGCTCAATATAACAATGCACCTTCCAAGCAGCCAACTTTAGGAATCAGAAATACCCCAAAAATGATACAGTGGAAAATCTTTGAATAATTTCCATGGATTGGTTCAAACTGCTTTTTAATAAACTTGGCACTGTACACAATGAATATTGTTGCATCTGTGACGAATTGCACTGAAAATAAAGTTGGTGTAGGGTTTACTTTAAATCATATTTTACTCAGAAACTGCTAGCAAATTTCACAAATAATTACAAAGAAACAGCAAGTAACACATAGAATTAAACATAACATTTGAAGTAAAAAAAAATGAAATAGTACTAAAATAGTAAAAATGATGTTTATTTTAAAACAGTGTTATTATGTTCCTCTATTGTAAGACGCTTTGGATAAGGAGGCATTTGCTAATGCATACATGTAAATGTAATGGAATTGTTTCAAAACTCTGATTCAGTGGTTCTTTCACATCATCACTAAAACATATTCACTGAAGTTTCCATGTGGTATTTTTCTTGTATTAAAATGTCTTTATTTCATGAAAAACAGTGTGAGAAAGGCTTTTTACACCAGATTATATTTCTTCAACTGTACGTTTGCCCTTACACTGATGTACATTTCAGTTTACTGTAACTCCCTCACTTAATTGATTCAGTCATACTTACAGAATGTATTGGAGAAAGACCTACTAAACTTCTTATTTATTGTCTTTCCAATATCAGCAACTCCCAATTCAAATTCCTGGTAAGAGTGATTTTACTCGGCCAACAAAAACCTATTTTCATCCTGAACGAGTAGATTAATTTTCCAGCAATTTTCACGAGATTGGAATTCTCTCGGCACAGACAGAATCACTTAGCAAAGAATCTTTCAATAGAGTTTGTATATTGCGATTTAAAATTGCACTCAGAAGAAAAAACAGATGACATAAGCACAACTAATCATGGGATGAGTTTTAAAAAAGATTGATGTTCCCAATTGGTTGCATCAAAACGTTGCTCTTGCCAAGCTCTTTCGTTCTGTCTAAACAAAGGCATCGTGCCATTACCTTTCAGCCCGAACATAATTCAACCCACTACTTATCACAGACAAAGATATGTAAATATAACAGTTTCTCATTTATTCCTTTCATCTTCGCCTGCCATGACCCAATCCTTTTAAATGAACGTAAAAAAGAATAAACCAAAACAAGAGGGTAAAAGTTGAAAGTTTTTATTGTAAAAATTCGCCTATTTTTATTTGATTTCACATGAAAAATCCTGCTGGATGGAGATCAAACGTGATTTTTTCACTGATGGCATGCTTTCAGCGGCAAGGCCTGTAAATGTTTGCGCACTGGCCGTGTTTTCCTGAAGCACAGGAAATGACTTCATCGGCTAGACCTGCTGACGGCCCCCTACAGGTGGACGGGCGACGCTCTCGCTCGCTGACCCATGCTAAGTGAGCTGCACGTGCTGAAGCGCTCACGCTAGCACACACACAAAACGGGGCTCCCCGAGGCTCCCACCCCACAATGTACCTCTGTATGCAGCAGTCACATCTGTCAGCTTTTTACAAGCTACGCTGACGGCAGGAAACATGAGCGAGGCCGAGGAACAGAGGTCCTTTATGGCCTTTCTTTCTCGCGGTGGCCTGTCAACGTCAAGTTCACGTCGTGGAGCTTAAAAGGAAATCTAATAGTTGCTCGAACGATGGCGTTGTATCTCAATGATACTAAAAAAACACTGAGTTTAAGTTGAGGTATTAAAATAACTAAAACTAAACTAAAAGAACTGAAAAATGTGTACTATAAAAGTATATTAATTATACAAAAATAACATTGCTAACAGTGGCTTAAATTGAGACGTATGGTAATCAGACACTAATGATGAAGAGAAAGAGGATAGCACTGTTTTGGACGCTAATGACTACAGCTAACATTTGTGTGGCGGCTTGTTATTTATGGAGTAATTGCAGATTCATAACTGACTCATAAATGTGGCCGCTCCCAACCACTGCAGACGGTACGCGGTTGGGTAGGCGTAATGACAGCATTACCGATCTCGCAAATCCCATAAGGCTGCCAAAACAGAGTACAAGCTTATTTAGCATTTGCTTTCAAACAGACAAGGAACTGGCAGCTAAATCAGATGGTCAATTTCTCATTGGCGAATAAATTGACTCTGGTTTTACAGCTTACGAGACCGAAACCTATGGTTTGGTGCATTTGGGTTTATTTGTCTATGACCACATATTCCGGGCATTCGCTGAGAAACGGCTGGACGCCGCTGGCAGAGAGCAAGTGCAGTAAGAGAAACCTGCGCTAATGCTAAACACCTCATCCATGAATAACCAACAGTCATTACTTTTCCCAGTACCATCTAAACACAATCAATCACGTTTTTCTAAGTCTGTTGTAAAAAAAACACTTTCATCGGCAGACATATGGTCTCAAATTTAACATATCTCAACAGAAAACGCTCTTAGCTTGACATTACCTAATGATTCAGTGGACGAAACACTATACGCTGTCAGAAGAATTTCACAGTATTTCCAGCCATCTGTATCTCTGCTCAATTTCAACTCTTAACCTGATAAATCACTGAAAATGTCAAAGAAAAGTTTAAATATATGACAAGCCCTTCAACCACAAAGGAAGTAAGCAGTGTAGAAAGAATCATTAAAGAGGACCTATGCTCTTTTACAAAGTCTTGATTTTCCCTATATTCTCCATTGTCAGTAAGCCTCCTTCTGAAAAGCACAATGTGCTCTGATTGGTCAGCTGGACAAGTGTATTGTGATTGGTCTAGCTCTTTGGGCGTGTTTGGGAAATGCCACGCCCCTTACTCTAACTGCGAGTTTCAACCATAAACTGTAAAAAAATATGGACGCAGTGTCCGTGACGTCACCCGTAGGTTTCTGAAGAGCATTTTTGAAGCCCGAAGTGGGCGGAGCAGGCCGTCGCCATCTTGGCAGCGCGACACTCCCGGATAACCGAAAATGGGCAAAGAGGCGGGATTAGCTGAGGTGACGGCTAACAGACAGCAGACAAACGGCTAGTAGTGACAGCAGATGCAATCCGCCTGTCCCTCAAGTGGCCACGCCCTTAATTATGCACAACTTTAAGGCTTAATATAAAAAAATTCACCACCCTCAAAGTTGTCATCAAGGGCAAAATTAGCTACAGGTGTGGGGGTGGGGGGTTGACTCTCTTTTGGAACTTGTCTCAAGCGGCCAGTCAATGAATTGCAGTTTAAGTTACTTCCGTGTTGGATTCAAGAGAAAGACCAAAAGTTTGTCGCTTGGTTTCAACACACTACTAACTAACTCAACCAGGCCCCGCCCTTTATTCTGCGTATAAATTATTTCAATGAGGAATAATGTGACCTTTAACCTCTTTAGGAGTGGTAACCGGTGGGATAGAATTGTGCTATCTTTCTGCGCCCTCTCCATGATATCCCACAAGCCTCAGTAAGAGCTCCTCAGTAAGACTACAAAGTTTCAGGGAGTTCACAAAGCAGTGACACTGATATAGAGAATAACTCCCGCTGGAGAGACTTTGTGTAACTTTGCAGAGCTTTTTCATGCTCAAACAGCAACATTACACACTAAAGAAAGTTGAAAATGTGAAAATGCATAAAAGGTTCTCTTTAAAAAAACAAAACTAAACACATCTAAAGTCAGAGCTGTAAAGTCAGAGCCCTAGCGGTTAGAGCGCATGTTCCAAACGTTGTTAGAAGTCATTTTCAAATCATGTTTATCTATTTCTAAACTATGCCTATGAATAAAAGCACCAAAAAATGCAAAATTAATGCAATTAACTAGTCATAATGTGTTTTTCTAATGGCCCACAAAGAACAAAAGGAGATGGAAATGACTGAACTCACCTGCGGCCGCCCCACAGCTAGGGGCAAGATGACCACTGGAGCATGTACACATGTTGGGCCTCGAGCAAAAACCATCCCCACACGAGTTCCTACAGATTGCTGGAGAGACAAAAATATTCATGAGAAGTGCTTAGCAAAGGCCTTTTGATCTGAACAGAGATATAGCACAGAAGAATAATTAATTATTTGCATCTTTAGGACTAAGATGATTGGCTGGACTTCCAGCCTGGTCATATCTGGTTTAGCAGGTTGGTTTTAGAGGGGTTTTGGTTACTTCTTTAGGTGGTCAGGCTGAGTTTAAATTAGTTTTTCCTCCACAAAAAACTGTGGCTATGTTAAGTATGTTCCAACTAGAAATGCAGTGCACGTAATATGCATTTTTATATGCATGGAATAAAATAATCATGTTGTTTTCCAGGATGGCTGGTATTTGAATGGATGTAAAAACGTCATTATTTTTGGAAAAGTTACTTGTTGCACACAAAAACTTTAAAGTAGGCAGTATATATGCATCCTGTGCATTTATACTAAACATAGCCTGGGTCTAGGTGGGTGTTTCCCTTATCTTCCTAAGCTAAGCCTTTATCTTTGGGGTGTTGTGTTGTGGTTTAAGGCTTTGGGGTCAAATCCCCTGCTATCATTGTAGGCACTTAACCACAGTTAACCTAAGGCTAAACGCTAACTGAGCGAGTGTACTGTAAGTGAGTAGATAATTGTTCAAATGTCATCTTTGGCATGCAGCTTTAAAAAAATAGATAAAACAGATACTTACGAACTATACACTGGTTTCCTGCGGGAAGCGTTTTCCATCCTGGACAACAATAGGAGTGAAAGCGGGAACCACATACATTGGGCCTGAAACAATGGAAACAAGTCCATTAAATTACAGAAAGCAAATTTTAATAATGAACATTTCTCAGAAACATACAACACAATGAAATATCTGCAGTCTCAAAGACCTTCTGACCCTTTGCAATAAATCAGGCTCAATACATACAATGACCCCAAAAGATTTTCCCGGGAAACAACATAAAAAGAGTTTGTTTGAGTAGGACCATAACTAAACTTCCTGAGACAGAAATATTTACTAAAGCCACTCTTACGTTCCCAAATGCGTTCATCCATTAGCTGTTTTTTGGCAACTTTCTCACAGAGATAAAAGCGTCTGTCTTAGTCATGATATGTGTGATTAATGACAGGACCAAGCCCAAAGTTCAGTGCTTCTCATGAACAAACCCTGCACCATGTTATGGGCCCCACTGTTTAGTGTATATGACTTGATCCAGGACGACTAACTGGTAATTGACAGCTTGAAGGCAAATCTCCCTCAGAATGTGTCGTTTTAGCGGTTTCTTTCCAACAAGCCCTTAGAATCTCTGTCAAACCTGGACACTCACTGTGAAAACAGTTTTATTTCTATCAGCACCAAGTTAAGCCTGCCGTAAATGGACCTTTAAAAAAAACACAAAGTACATCTGTCTTTCTACACACATGCATAAATTCCTTTCCTCTACAAGTCAAGATGTTTACTAATGTCAGTCACCTGGGGACAACCAGCTGTAGTTTGAATCTTTTGATGGATTTCAAAACGCATTGCCAGACGACACAACCACTAACAGCAAAAACCAAGAGAGATGTGGAGGACCTGAAAGAGTAGAGGCCAATGGAGGGCTCAATGTTGGAACATGAAAACGGAAAATGCTGGGGAAAGGGCAAGAATCAGTGGGAGGTAAAGAAAACAAGTGGAAGTGAAGAGTTTGGGAAAAGGGGGGGGTTTGGGAGGTGGGCCGGTGAAAACAAAAGCAGCAGCGGAAATTAGACCAGAAGATGATGAATTATCAGCAGTGTGGAACCAAAGAGTCTTTTTTCTCAACTGGAGCCTGAAAAATTAAGTCTAAAACTCCTGCAGGATGACGGCAAGAAGGTTATCCCTGGACGCAAACCAATCTCTTCGTTCTTTAATTCAATGCTTTTCAGTGTGTTCACATTTCTTTCAGCTGGAATACTGTTTTGGGTGGTTGTGAAGCATATGCAGTGAATACTAGAAAGCAGAAAACAGCTTAGAAAAATGCATTTCAAACATGAGCTCCTTGTGCAAACTATTAAAATCTACCACAAATATACCACTACTAAATGAAGAACATTTACAGCATCTCAAACACAAACTGGCACCTCAAAGAGAGATATAAATTGTTAACGGGTTCTTTGCCATGAGGCAAATACCTTGGAAAGACCATGTGACTTCTTTAGCTAGATGGATCAATTCATTTCACTTCACTAGGTCAAATCCTTTTTCATTTACAGGGACTACCGGCCCTCGAGCAAGAGATTTGCAAGCAATTCTTTGGCAAAGATCTCCGGATAAAGCAGGTCAGCTTTACGACTCTTGAGCCCTAAAAACCCCTCACAACCTGAATTCCAGTAAGGCAAAAGGTCAGGACAAGACTGAGATAGGAAATCGGGATGCTTTGACAGCCGGTTTTCCGTGAGGTCATAAAAACTGAACAGGAGCTCTTACTGAGGCTTGTGGGATATCATGGAGAGGGCGCAGAAAGATAGCACAATTCTATCCCACCGGTTACCACTCCTAAAGAGGTTAAAGGTCACTTTAGAGACATTTGCTCCCAGCCCCCACTTTTGCTGCTAACTCCAGTCCAGAGCCAATGAGCTAATGGTTGTTTTAACATTATAAAGATCCCAGTGCGTAAAGCCTCTGGATCTCTTAAGACCTTTTCCTTGTCCAACTTGGCCTGTTTCAAGCCCCTGGCCCTAATGAACTCAAATCACACTGCCGTCTAGACTATACACTTTTAATGAAATGAGGAAAGAGGGGGGTCGCTTCATATGATTTCATGCATAAAAACCATGTGAGACTGATGTCTTTCTTGCCTAAGCTGGTCTACAAGACACTTTGGAGTTCTGGAGAGACTGATGGTATCGTGAATAAACAACAGAAAGCAATTAGCTCTTACGTTTTTATTGTTTGGTACAATACACTGAGTACATTTGATAAGACGATAAGAATTTCTGGGCATGCTTTTATGCACACATAAGGATACACTTATCAGATCTACGTCTTCCTTTCCACTAGTTAGATGACAAACCCCACTGAAAAAAAGAGAAACATACGGCTTTTTTTTCCAGTTGGGTATTAAAATAAATTTGGCCCCATTTCCAGGGCCTATTTTTCTGTTCATATTCTTAATGTATTTCTACAAAGAACAATTCCATAACAAAATGTTGTTGGCTTCAACCAAGCTCTTTGGTGTCCAAGAAGGATTGTTTTCCTTTGACTGGCATCTTCTTTCAGCTGTTAAAAAAATATAAATCCAAGACAAAGAAACTCAGTCTCTCTTGGGATGCAAACATCAAGCGTTCTGGAACAACTCAAGCCCATCTTTGCAGTTCAGTGGAGTTGACATGGCCTCAGAGACATGTTGAGAAAATGAAGAGAAACCCTGGCCAAGCCACTTCTAAAAACATCAACCATGAGCACGGTGCCTGGCTTTGTACTCATCAAAACTTGTCAGGGTTGGCATCGATAGACGAGAACCACATAATCATAATCTCACCCCAAGCCCATTGCTTTTACAGCAGTCTCCCAGACTTTACCTTCATTTAAGAGGCCCCCAAATGCAATGTGATCAGACTCCTCAAAACTGACAGCCAAATTATGCTTAGCAAGGAGAGCCAGTAAGCTTCAAATCACATACTGTAACTCTGTTAAACTGTCTGACCCTGGATAACACGGCTTTCTTGGTCGGTGACTCTGCAGTTGATCAAATGTGCAATTTTGTGCCACATCATTATAATCAGTGCACTTAAGAAACATTCTTACACTGTGTTGGTATGTAAACAGGATTACAGACCGTGCTTAGAAAAGATTAGACGTTTCTTTACGACAAAACAGCTACAACATTTGTATGAAGGGTCTTAAGTTCAGCATCTTGCCTTGAACAAAGGGAATTGTTAGACGGGAACAATCTGGAAACCGTGCAAGTCCCTACATCCCTTTGGGCTAGTTGGTGTTTAGCAATAGCATTGGCTCTCAAAAGGGCACTGTGGCACATTTCTCATTTGACTTGCTGCCACCTGGTTCTGCTTCACCGCCCGGATCAGATTCTCCCTCTTAATTTACCTGGAAAACTCACTTTTGGGTGCGATACAGGTCATTTACCATTTGTCCCACTTATGGAACTGGTGAACATGTAGAGAATGTCGCTATTGTTTCTGTAATTCAGTATATACTGGACCGCTAACCACAGTGCTAATCTTGAAGTTTCTGTTTGACCTTGCTAGATTTCTTTCAGACCTAAACTGTAAACCCCTTTCCTGATTAAATAAGGACCCATGAATTGAAGACATGTCTCTGTTGTGAAATGCTCTTTCTCACCTCTTTGAAAACAAATGTCCCTTGTTGGACCCCCTCCCCGAGTAATCAGAATACCTCATTTCCTGTTGCAGTTTGCAGGGGAGTTATAAGCAAGTACAGATGAGAGGATGATTGGAATAACCGTTTCGAACATATGAGGGCAGCGCAACACAAAACAGCCATTGTTTTCCCAAAAATTAGAAAAATACACAGCTTAGGCTTTGTGGAGACAAATGCAGATGCATAGTTTGAGAGGCGCTGGAGGGCTTGGAAAAATATCTATCACACAATCAACCCGCTTTCAATATATTTTTAAGCGTGTTTACCTCAACTTTCAGCAGAAACTTGAGAACTAAAACACTACGCATTCTTCTAGGAATTATGTAGACGTAAAATTTGCGATGGCCAAACAGTGATGTCTTTCAACAGCTTAAGTTATCAGTAGGAAATGACACTCCTGTTGTCATGACCAACATATTGAGGCATTTCAGTACTTAAAATTCCTTCACAGCAGATTCACAACACTCCAACACATTTGTTGCTTTTTTAGAGACCAATCGTGCTTTCAACCCAGTTTGGCTCTAACCCAAACAGCACAGCAGGTTGCAACAGAAATCTACTGCAGCAACAAAAAAAAGGCATTTATTGCACTGTCTGAAGAAACTTATGCTAGCTTTGAATTCAAGCTTTTAGGATGAGATACACCAACCCTGAAATGATTATTCTGTATTTCTGGTAATAAAAGCTGAGTTAAACCCTCCGCCTCATGATTAAACCATTAAAATGTCCACTATTAGAATAAAAATGACAAAGAACAGGAGCAGGACGTGACTGAAAAAGCTCTTACCCTCTGAGGGACTCCTGGCCTCTCCGACGGACCCTCTGTTGCACCTCCCCCTCGGGTTTTCCAGTGAATCGGCTGGCCTGGATGTCTCCATCTCCTTGTGCCTGCACTGAATAGGCCGTGGCCCACCAAACCGCAGCCCATCCGAACACCACCTTGGCCAGCTTCCACACTCCCATTGGCCCCTGCTGTGCGACTCCTTAAGCGCCGTTAAACGTGCCTCACCCACAGTAAAACTCTTCCTTTCCAATGAGCTCTTCAGACGTGAACTTGTGTGATCCAAGAGCACTCCAGGCTGAAGGCTTTAAAAAGAGAAGACAAAATGCTTACCATTACCTTTGCATTCTTATATTCATTCTCATTCCCTTTACTGCTTAGTCTATTTGGCGTATATACAGTGAACATACGAACAAATGTGCCCCCTCATAAATTTAGCCATTAAATCGCCCACGGTCGATAATGGAGTTTTTTATAAAGTGTAGTATTATTCCAGGCAAATTGTATGGGACTTTAAGCGCCAGCCAGCATCCTTTTACAGGCCCACTTAGACTGTCTTAGTGTGCGTTCGCTGTAGAAATAACCAACTCCTGGCCAAGACTGGACTCCTGGTTTTGTCCTCAACCGGCTCATTAAAACTAAGATTTTAGGGTAAATAATGGGCCTCAGAAGATTTAGAGCCATGGCAGAAAGGGGGTGGCAAAACAACACAGTGAGATTTTACAGTTTTCTTTTCAGCATGATATATTTGTGTTAAGGAACAACTGCAAATATAAAACCTCTGCAAAGTGGACATACTGCTTAATAAGGACATTCTTTAACAAAGGTAAACTGGATGTTTCCACAAATCTTTAATGGTTTTCCATATTAAAATATATATCTTCATTGCACTGCAAGTTGCTTTTGCAAACATCAAAGCCTTGAAAAGTTGGTTTAATGAGAAGTTAGTTAAATTACAGTACTCCATCTAAGATGACAGTCTAGTAGCAAGTCTGTGAAGGAAAGTTTGAAGAGCTTTCAAGTTGGTGGATCTAACTGTTGTGTGAACAAAAAAAATATCAAAGAGGAACAACCTTATACATTATATGTACATTTATATTCTGATAAATACTGAATTTGCATACTTTGAATGCAAAGTAGCTTTTGATCAAAGCATCTGCAAAATGAATACAATATTGTTTTACATCAAAAACTCCGTCTACTTGATAAAAGTTGGTTTAATGAGAAGATTATGATAAAGTCAGTTAAATCACAGTTCATCTGATGATGACAGGTCTGGTAAATCTGAGAGGGAAAGTCTGAGGAATTTTCAGGTGGGCGGTGCTAATCGCGACGCGAACAAAGAAGAAAAAACCCATCAATGACAACAATCATCTTTCGAAAGTTTATGAATTACATCGTCCGCTTTTCAACGCTTAATGACGTCAGACGCGGTGACACAATTCAACATCTTATACTTTAATTATGACGTTAAAAAATGACAGCACGTGAGCGTTTCCTTTGTGAGGAAAATAAAAAAGTAGCAAGAAAAAAGTTGAGTTTGCTGAGTCAAACGCGTTCACGATGCCTTAGATTGCGACAGATTTCGCGATTGCATTAAAAAGGCTTCCAATATTCCGCTGATAATTGTTGTATTATCTATCTATTTTCACGAACATCAATAGGACAGTTGCAGATGTAAAGCCTTTAAACAGTTTAAAGTTGGCTATTTCTAACCATCTCATTGAAAGTTACGTGTGTGTGTGTGTTTTTTTTTCATATTTAAAAACTTTACAACTTTTCTCACCTTAAAACTTAATTTCTCTTCCCTCGTTTACCAAAATAATACCTTTATTCGAGTTTTAATTGAGTTAGCCGGTCAACAGACTGTAGGGAAATAAACGCCGGTTTACGTCACCAAGGTCTTTTTTTGCTTCAGATTAAATTTTGCAAAGTAGCCAACTTCTCAATCACATTTAAATTCGATATTTCCTGCATTTTAAATTAAAATCGGGGTGCATATAATGCGCGCTTCGTTGAAAATGATGCATAAATAATCAGGAGATTGAAGCCGAAATACCTCAGATGTCTTGGAATGCCTGGAGGAGTCCGTTATTGTCACGGGATATGTTCCCCTGAATGGAAAACTGCACTGTAGCCCTTGTGAGAAAGAGAAAAGTGAGTGAATTACCCTGATAGGTCGAGGGGAGGTGCTTTGGTTGAAGAGGAGGGGGTTTGAACCCACTGACTGTCCCCCTGCACTGCAACCAACGATTATTTACAGGACTGAAAGCCTGAATGAAAAAGAAAAGTTAAGTATATGATTTACAACATTTCTCCTACAGTACAAACAATACTGAATTGATGTAGTAGATTGATTCGATTGATTAACTGAGTTGCTATATAAATAATTAATGGAAAAGTAATGAAAATGTACAAATATATATATATTGTTTTATATAAACTTTATTTCTATAGTACATGCAAAAAAAGTTGCCTAAAGTTGTTTTTCAGTTCTTTCTTATTCTAAACTTTATATATTGCTATGGCTCAAAAGCCAAGATTAAAGGTCAAAAATCTGATGGAAGGTCATTCAGGCTTAATTAAAAGGGTGAATAATTCAGTTTCAGCCAAACAAGATAAAAAGCTTTTTTTTCTCACTCTGTTTCGTTCTTGCTTGCCTAATTTTAATTGGTTGTAAAGGATGACGCGCCACCTGGGTGGTCAAACAGCTGAGCGCAACCCAAAACGAGTGACAACGTTGTTGGAACTGCAGAGTCCGCAGGTTTGGAAAACATAGATGCCTTTGTTGTCTTAACATTTATAAGAACAGCCTCCATCACCCGTTCATTTGTGCTCGTTTTATCTCTCAGAAGGGAAAAACTTATGTTAAAATAAGTTAGTTCCCAATGTCATAAAAGTTAATGGAAGAAATCAGCGCGCAACTGTGTTTGAGCACATCTTGTGATTAAATCGCCTACGTCATGTAAAATACATGGTCGTAGAAATGATTTGTGGCGTGTTTTCCGATCCCCCTCGCCCTCGGGATTGTTTGCAACGAAATGAGATAGGAGCAATGTTCTTGGCAGAGACGTCTTTCTCCAAGACCCACACGGCTCACCCCTAAACAGAACCACATTGTGCGCTGAACCCGCTTTCCCTTTCCTTTTGACTCCCCCTCAACATCTGACAGGTTGTGTTGAACAGTATGTTTGCACCCAAAGAGGATGCGACATGCGGCGCAGAGTCTTTCCAGGAAGATGATAAAGAATGAGACATTTTCTATGACTAATCTCATGGTTTACTCCGGGGAAATCCTAAAAACTGTCTGCTTTCGATTAATGTAATAATTAGCAAGCATCCCAGCTAACAGGGAACTTTCTGGCAAAGTTCTCTCAGAGTTATGAACAAATGTTCTTCCACTAATGTTAATAGAACGTTCATTCAGTTATCTGGTGTTTAATAACGTTGTCAAAAACATTTATAGTTCGTCTAACATTTTTTAAATGTTACTACTTGTTTCAGAGAATATTATTAAAAAGTAACATTCCAATAATGTTTGCGAAATGGAATGTTCCCGTAACTTTCGCACAACCAAGAAAAAAAAACGTTTTTAAACCCTTTTCAAAACTGGATGTTTTAAATGTTCAGAGAACATTACATTTTTGATTTTTGATTTTGAGTAAATCCATATTTAGAGTTCAGAATTTCTAAAAATGTGTTCTCAAGATGGGTTAAAGAACGTTTTAATTAAAATTGCTTGTGTTTTTTCCAGCATATTTGTTAGAAAGGCAATAATTACGAGCAGGATTTGAGGTGGTGTTGTGCTGCTTCTGGAGTCTGCTCTAGAGATGGTGTGTTGATGAGGGATGGCAAAAACTACGCAAACAAAATGATGATCCAGTTGTTTTTACTATGGTAAAGCCTCAATTTCACTCCTCCATTAGTTCTGTCGATGCTGCTTCGATTCAGATTCAGATTCTGCATCTGCGTCATTGTTTTACCATTTTTTGTTTCAGGATTTCGTTTTTTTTGAGTAACCGTTTCATTTTTGTGAGGTTCCTTTGTTAGGAAACCAGATACTTCTGTAGGTCCTGATATATGAAAGATCTCAGCTTAAATCTGTTATCGGTGCGTCTAAGAGCATCACAACTGAGGGAGAAGCGAGACACCGCTGTCATTTATTTTGGAAAGATGTTTGATTCAAGCCACATGGGGAATGTTATGCACATTAGTTCTGTGCAAGCTATAAGCATGCACATATGTTCAGTTTACAGAGAGTTTCTTCTTTGGCGGACATATCTAGGGTAGTTAAAAAAGTGAAAGGGCCTTTCTTTCCTGTTTGGGTCATGAATACTTTGCAATTTGACGTTGTAGCCTTGACTCACATAACCATAATATGCCCCATCTTGTGAAGTATTGAGTCACTAAGGTTTGGACTGGGTCCAGGTCTAGGTTTGTGGTGGTGACCGCAGGGGTCAGGGTGGAGCGTGACTCAGTATTGAGATGCTCCCTGTTCGCAACCCTGCGGTCTGGCGTTAAAGCCATGGAAGAAACAACTTGCCAGTATAAATTAAAGCATCTTTGTGTATATGTTTTAAAGAGGCCATATACTGCTCTTTTACAAAGTCTTGTTTCTAGGCTCTACTAGAACAGGTTTTCATGCTTGAATGTTGATTATTTTCCCCATATTCTCCATTGTTGCAGCGTGTCTCTTCCCAGTCTGTCAGTAACGCTCTGTTTAGTTCCTGTCTCTATGAAGCCCCTCCTTCTGAAAAGCACACTGTGCTCTGATTGGTCGGCTGGAGCAGTGTGTTGTGATTGGTCGAGCTCTTCGAGTTTGTTTGGGAATTAGTCCCGCCCCTTACCATAACCACCAGTTTAACACGCTACTAACTAACTCAACCAGGCCCCGCCTCTTTATTCTAAGTAGGAATTATTTAAATGAGGAATGTTGTGACGTGTTTGTTCCCGTAAGAAAACTCAAGACTACAATTGAGGCGTTTCAGGGAGTTCAGAAACACTGACACTGATATAGAGAAGAACTCCCACTGGAGGAACTTAATAACTTTGCAGATCTTTTTAATGCTCAAACAGCAACATTACACACTAGAGAAAGACAAACAGGTAAAGCGTTATAGGTCATCGCTTTAATAATATAGATGTAAGTGTCATGTGTTCTGCTAAACATCTTCTTTTGAGGAAAGGTTTATAATGACACCAGGGTGAAGAACTGAGGAACTTTGTGATCATCGGTTGAAAGAATCCACCATCTCTCATAAAGTCCTTGAATTTCATTCTGTTTGTTTCCCCAAACATCAGAGGAGCACTAAACTCACCGCTATTTTTGGGAAGCAGCTCTTACGTCACTCTAATTTCTGGTGCTTTAACACCTCGAGAACCCTTTGTTCTTGACTCAAACACCTTGTTCTTTTTTATATGTATATTATGTTTCAGCAATGCTAACCTCACCTTCCTTCGAGGCAGCTGTAGACCTCCAGTGATGTAGCAAGGTAAGAATGCACAACTTCAAAGGCGGAAAGGAGGACAAAGGCAAGCTGTTTTCAGCCTGTCATCCCGTAAAAACGGAAAAAATAAAAACAAACCAAGCCGTGCTCCAATGCCAAACACAATCACGTGCCTTTGAGACATTAGTGGGAATTGCATACGTGAGAACGGCTCCTGCATCGATAAAACGTGTTATATGTGATTGCTTCAAATTACCAAGTGAAGGTGCGTGACAGACAAAGATGACTGAGTTTCAGAATCACTGCAACAAGTTCCCAGAAGGCAAATCCATGGTCCTACTCAAAGCTAGAAATGTTGAGTAAAGGAAGAAAAGGGAATTGGCAACGAGTTGGAATTCCAATAGAGCTGCTCGGAGCGTCTGCTTGTGAACTGCACCCCGCGCTAATGGATTTCAGATGTACCATGTCTTGCACTCTCAAGCGCACATAAAACATTCTGTCGTACGGGAATCTAAGAAACGGCAGGAATTTACTGCACTCAGCCATACCAAAACCTAAAGATTTGTACGTTCTGATGCTATTTGGGGAAAATTGAAGACTTGAATGCATTAACAGCCAAAGACTTTGCTTATTCTAAGTGGTGCTCTCTTTCCCGTTGTGTACTTTGTACATTGAAAGAGAGATAAACAGTGTTCAAATTGCTCAGTATCCACAGGTAGGAAGGAATCCAGGCAAGTGTTTATACAAAAGCGTGCAACATCTCTAATATGATGCATTAATTTGGTCAGAGGATCCTCACAATCCACACAATCGCACAAATGAGTCCCATAACTAGTTGATGTCTTGTGTTGATGTCAAACTTGGTGCAACACGGGCGTCTTCTGCCATATTTGAATTTCTTTCAGCTAATTCATTCAAGGCACCTTGTGAGTCTGAAAAGTTGCGCCACATTTATTTTCACCAATATTTTAATGTGCAAAAATGAGAGCCCTATAATGGAGGGGTACATTTTCAGTGAAAAACTACTTAAATGTCAGGCTTTTTCTCACACAAAGCTATCATATGGTTTCAGATGACATTGAATAAAGTGTGCAAGTCGCGAGAACTACTTTTTTTGATACTTTTTATGTTTCTTTTGTCCTTTTTAATCCTTGTTCTCTTGACTTTTGTTGTATGGAAAAGAGCAGCTTTGACATCTACAACATCTGTCCTTTTGAACATGAAGGTGAGTTTATAATGTACATATATAGTTGCACTGTTCCTTTAAATGCACACTAACACTCATTTGAATTTGTTCTAGATCATCAGATGTGATGTAACAATGTCTTAGACGTCAAACTGAACCAGTTTACTTAAGGCACACTTTCAAAACGCTGTCTTAAACCAACGACAGCTGTCTTCTGTTTCGGAAAACACAAGGAATCACAAGGTCATGAGGTTGGTAAATATCCAGTCCTGATTAGAAATACCATCCTATGTCCAAACACATCTCCACCCCAGAGAGAACACATCCATTCACACCCTCAGAAAAACCACAGATTCATTCAGATAAACGCCATTCATGCAGGGAACGAAAAACCACTTTGACTCCTTACTTAATTTGGTCATTAATCTTTTACAGATCGGATGTGCACTTCCAGGTTTGGATGAAACTTTCGCATCTGCAGTTAATTTAGAAGAATGGAGGACGTTGATCTCCATGGCTTCTTCTTGATAACGCAAATCCAATCGCTAGAGCAAGTGCACAGGGAGCCATGCTAAAAGAACGATTTGCACTCCAGGGAACCAACTTGTCTTGGTACACCCCAAATATTTTTGGTTTAACCTGACTGTAAACTTGTCATGTAAGTTTGTTCCAGTAATAATTCATAACCATCTGCAATGTTGTTTCAACGTTTGGGTCTCAACACCTGGTTCCATTTGGGAAACAGTTTTGTCAGCATGTGTCCCACTGTGGTAGAAGTGTGCAGTCCCCAAAACTTGGGTGAACTTGTGTGCAAATGTGGATATCAGGTTTCAAGTATGGTCTTGTAGGTCCGTTTTTGGTTTTTAGTAGGGTAACAGATATGTTTTGACTAAATATTTGACTGCAGACAGTGACCCTTACCATGCGCAACGCCCTGCTGAGGACCTAATCCTCACACATTCCTCTCTTAAGTCCAGTGAGATAGCACTTAAGTGTCTTATATGTCCATTATGCAGACATTAACTCTTTGTATGGAAGCTTTTGTCAAAGGTTTCAGCATTTGGAAGCAGAATTGTGTTTTCTCACTTTGTATTTCATGCTATTAGTGGCCCATCAACTGTGGCTACCTCACACTTGCTTGTGATACATCTAATACTTTCTTAAAAAGGCCATTTTATGCCCTTTTACTAGTCTTGATTTTTGGGGGGGTTATCTAGAGTTGGTTTTCATGCTTGAATGTTTAAAAAAAACATAATTTTTCCCATATTTGACACTGTTGCAGCTCCTCTCTTACCAGTCTGTTAGTAACGCTCTGTTTAGTTCCTGTCTCTATGAAGCCCCTCCTTCTGAAAAGCTGATTGGTCGGCTGGAGCAGTGTGTTGTGATTGGTCAAGCGCTTTGAGCGTGTTTAGGAAATGCCACGCCCTTTACAATAACCGCTAGTTTCAACACACTACTAACTAACTAAACCAGGCCCCGCCCCTTTATTCTGCGTACAAATTATTTAAATGAGGAATATTGTGACGTGTTCGTTCCCAGAGGAAAATTCAAGACTACAATGGAGGCATTTCAGGGAGTTCAGAAACAGTGACACTGATATAGAAAATGACTCTTTCATGCTCAAACAGCAACATTTACACAAAGTTTCAAGTTGAAAATGTTAAAAAGCATAATAGGTCCTATTTAAATTAGATGGAGACAGGGTGGTGTCGAGACTATGAGAAAGCTAGAGCGAGGGAGTCATTTAGTTCAGCATTAATAAACCTGGACGTGCTCCAGATCTCTGATTATTTACACAGCGGTTCCCCATCTCAGTCACTCCAGTGCTGGTTGTTTACATTGAAAATGACCCAGAAAATATGGCTCAGTCAGTGGCCACCAGACCCCCTTATGGCTGAGGTGAAAATGGCGACACAATTCATGCAAAAAGACGTTAAAAGCAAACACAACGATGTTTCTTTTCCAACACATAAAGCTAAAGCCGTGAGATATTGCAAACTAAGTGGGCTATATAATGCCACTGGAGGAATCTACTAAATGGGAGTAGCGTAGTTGGGCTCTGAACGTATGAACCTCCAATAGCAAAGAATATGCTTTGCCTAGATGGTATTCAGATAAACTGGAGAAACTTTTGTACACGTCTCCTGCTTCTGCTGAGAGAAAAAATCCCCTACTAATCTCTAGAGTTTCAGAAGAGATCTTAACAATGGCTCAAAGATTTCCCAAGATACCAAAGAAAATCAAAAACTTGAAAAAAAACTTGTTTGCAAGGACTTTTGTCACTAGCTATGTTTCCAACACACTGTTTTTATGCACATCAAGTATCATGATGGAGTGATGAAAATGGCAAAGTGCAACAAAAAAAAATCCTTCATTTGCAAAAAAGTTTTTCCGCTTGCTTGAGGTGGTTTTTGCCTTGTGCGAAATAGAGTTAATGTGAATAATGGGAGATGGAAACACATTTGTCGAATAAATTCTGCCGTAGTAAACATTAAACCCACATGACCAATCTGCTGTTTCCGCTGATGGTGTTGTATATACTGTTGGTTATTGGCTACCAATACCACCGTCATTCGCTTGAACAACTTTATGGAAACGCACCTAATTTGCCTTTTTTTCAGCTACTGTGAAATCAAACATTTCTACATAACTTTAGCCTCTCTATCGCCATCTGTGGTTGAAACTGAAAATTGCGAGTTGTTTGTTTGTCCTTTATTTTTTACTTCTACAAATTGTCATAGTTTTTGCTGTTTATGTACACTATGTAAAAACAGTAGGATGAATGTCATAAACCTAAAATTTCCCACACAATCTGACCCTATATATCATATATGCTTTAAACGGTTATGGTCAGATTTGGTGGAAAATTTCAGGTTACACAATTCATAGGCTTACAGAAACAGTTTTGAATTCTGTTTCTTATGTTCTCACTCAATAGTACATATTTCACTCAATAATGGTAAATGTTCTTTAAAATACTTTTTTAAACTTATTTAAAAAAATAATGAAATTCATAAGTGAATATGAACTAACTTTATAAGTAAAAATGTATCGTAGTGCACCTTTAAAGATTAAATTGTCTAAGCTCCTATCTACAATAATTTTCATATTCTCAATGTCAGCAATTGTCTCTTTTGTATTTTTTTAATTATAATTTCTCTTAATGATTTTTAGGGGAAGTACTGGATCTTGGTTTGCTTTGTATCCAGTACTTTGAGCAACAATTGCATGGAACTCAACGGTTTCTAATAGCACCCTTAATAGATAATCCTTAACAGCCCTAAATTACTAGTTCCAGCACAAGCCAATGCAATGGAAACAGCACCAAACAGCCTCTTTTATGGGTGTGAAGATCAAGTAAAGCAGGTGTACCCTAGACAAATGGATGGACAGCCTGGAATATCATTACGGACAGGAAGAACAGATGCTCGACGGCTCGATAACCAGCACATCCTACCTGTGCCCACGGTCTACGGCGTTTCCTGCAGCTGGTTTTAATGCAACTTGCCTCATAGCACAGGAATGAAAGGTCAGTGTTTGTGGATTGACTATTTTGGTACTTTACCCAGTTAACAGTTTACAATTGCAGGAACATTCCGTTTTGCAAAGAATTATGGGAATGTTACTTTTGAATGTTATTCCAACATTCTAAAACAACTATAGTGACATTCTAAAAACATTTGATGAACGTCCAACTAAAACGTTCCATGAATGATATATAGATAATGTTTTTGTGCTAACGTTTTAAGACTTTTGAATGAACATTCTATTAATGTTAGTGGAAGCACTTTTGGTCATAACTTCGAGAGAATATTAGCCAAAGTTCTGAGAACGTTATGGCCCTGTTAGCTGGGTATTAAGGGATACTGTAAAGAATGTACTTTTTCACCAAGCTGTGATAACCTCGGATCACCCAGAGATAAGCCTAGACTAAGTTAAGAACAACAGTATCATGCTCAAGACGTCAAAATGAGCTCAGAAACCATTCCCCCTCCCCCTGGACTTGTGTGGTCACGTTTGGCGCCATTTTGTAGAGGGTCAGTTTTGCTGAGAGTCAATCAGGAGGCCAGCTGTGTTTGCATGTGTCTTGACAACTATGCAGGAAACCCAGTGCATCAAACCCACCAACACCCTTGTGCAAACACGCCAAACACAAGCACGGTCATAGGGAAATAAAGTGTGCAAATAGTTTGGAGTATACAGCCTGGAGTTTTGTTGTTGTTTCCTATGTAGTTCACATATGTAGTCCTTTGTTTGGATTCAAGAGGATGTTTTATTGCTCACAGGTTGACTTGATGAATATTGACTTTGCATTTGGTGTTTCTCCTACCATTAAAACTGACATGTGAGTCAATAGTTGGAAGAATTTGATAAGAAGTGTCACTGCTTGAGACATTTTCTTCTGAAATGCTATAAGACATTTATATAGCGCTTTGTACAATACAGATTGTTTCAAAGCAGCTTCACAGTAATAAACAGGAAAATAACAGTTCATGTTGCGAATATATTCTAAGAATGTTTTGCTTAATTTCCCATTAAGTTATAAAAACGTTATTTCGGAATGTTCTTTGAATGTCCAGTTTTTTAAATGTAGCCTGTTAAAACAGTTTTTTCTTGGTAATGTAAACGTTTGGAGAATGTTCCATTTTATCACTTTGCAAACATTGTGAATGTTACTTTAAGTAGTTCAAACATCCAACTAAATGTTTCAGGTAAAAAATAAAAAAAAATGGGGCAAAAAACGTTACGTGAATGATGTATAAATGTTTTGAGAACATTATTAACTTGGCTTTGAATGAACGTTCTATTAACATTACTAGGAAAAAGTTTTTTCATAACCTTTCCACAACGTTAGCCAAAGTTCTGAGAATGTTCCTTGATAGCTGTGAAAGTTAACAAACTCAATTTCAGCTATAAAGCTCTACAGAAAGGAAAGAGTGTCATTATTCAGCTCAAGTATTGATTTTAAGGAAGAAAAGAAGAGATGTGGGATTATTGGGGGTCTTTTTCTTTGGAGGAACGACTTGTTTAAAATTCATTTGCTTTTCCATTAAAAAAAGCGAGATATTGAGGTGCTCTGCTTTGTGACTTTCTATCCCGTAAGCCTGGAGAGAAGACGGCGCTCAAAGACAGAGTCAAACGTCTGTTTGCTTAGCATTAGCAAGTGCGATCCTGTCAGGCTAGGCCGCGGAGGAGCGGCACCTCTGTGGGATTCCCAGGCGGCTGCTTTGAAGTCAAGGTTTGGGAGTTTGTGGACGGGGGTGGATCCGTTCGTCGACTGACGGGTGAAGACAACCAGCTGTTAGATGCCCCACACTGGGATCATTCTGAAGTTCATAACCTTCTACTGTATGCTGTAGTTAGAGCATAATATATTCACTCTGACAGGTAATTTGTATTGTTTTATTGGGACATTACACTATTGGTCAAGTTTGGAATAAAGTTATATATTTGCTCACCAAGGCTGCATTTATTTGATCAAAAATTTAGAAATTGTGCAATATTATTACAATTTAAAATAACTATTTTTTTATGTGAATATACTGTAAAATTTCATTTATTCCAGTGAAGTTTCAGCATCATTACTCCAGTCTTCAGTTGCACATCTATCTATCTATCTATCTATCTATCTATCTATCTATCTATCTATCTATCTATCTATCTAAACGCTTTTCTATCTATCTATCTATCTATCTATCTATCTATCTATCTATCTATCTATCTATCTATCTAAACGCTTTTCTATCTATCTATCTATCTATCTATCTATCTATCTATCTATCTATCTATCTATCTATCTATCTATCTAAACGCTTTTCTATCTATCTATCTATCTATCTATCTATCTATCTATCTATCTATCTATCTATCTATCTATCTATCTATCTAAATGTTTTCCATCCATCTATCGAGCTACTATTAACGTTAATTTTATTTATCTATACTTTTACTATGTCAAGAAGTCCCATTTCTGTCTGTTTGTATTTCTCCGTTGGTAATTTTAGGAGAAACATCTGAGCCGGATATGAATCTGCTTTCTCGGTGTTTGTTCCTCCACGTGGCTTCATTTGGGTTTGATGCACTGGGTTTAAGATGATAAATCCAGATCTCCATTAAATCTCCTGAGCTCTAACAGAGCAATCTGAGCACTGGCATTTTCTTCAGGGAGATTTTCGACATATCCCCAGCATCAATATTAGCAACATTAAGAAAACAGCCATTGTTTTAGAAGGTGTGTGGTCCCTGAAAAGGGAAGTCTCATTCAAACATGCTCTCAGCCATCTGGTAGTTGTTGAAGTTTGGCTTTTGATTGCATTCTGCCGGCTCTGGAAGCCACAGCGAGCCCAGTGCAGCATGGGATACATTTAGCAGGGCACGGCCACTTAAGATGGGAGTGGAATGCAGTCTTCCTCAGCGAAACTCACTCTCGGCCGGCACGGAGAGGTCATTTTTCAAACCGATGCCTAAACAGACTTCTCGCTCTGTTAAGGTTAAGCGTGGCTTGCGTTCAAATGACCGAATTCCAATACAAGATTGAATGAGCCCGAAAATTTGGATGAGTTGAGAGTGAGTCCTACGTGAAAAACTGCATAGTGGTGTGACCTCTTTTCTAGCAAAATATGAAGTTTAATATTACCGTTCATCATTAGGAAATATAACTCAGGGTGCTCTTAGATGTATTTTGTAACAGTTTAATTGTTTAAATTCTAATGCTTTGACTTTAATTGAGATCCAATGGAAACTTGTTTCCACCTCAAAATAAAAAAAATTTTTTTGCGACTTCTCATAGTTGCGACTTTTATTTCTCATAGTGTAGTTGTGACTTATTTTCTAATTGCAACTCTTATAATTGTGACTTAAAATATTAAATATGCAACTTTATATCTCACCATTGTGACTATTTCTCCTAATTGCATCTTTTTATCTTACAATTATAAATATTTCTCGGAAATTTGCGACTTTATTTCTCACAATTGCAACTTTTATTTCTTGTAGTTGTGACTTTTCTAATCGCAACTTTTTTCTCACAATTGTGACTTTTATTTTTCATAGTTGCGACTTATTTTCTAATCACAACTTTTTATTTCACCATTGTGATTATTTCTCACAATTGCAACTTTTATTTCTTGTATTTGCAACTTTTTATCTCACAACAGTGATTATTTCTCGTAAATTGCGACTTTTTCTCACAGTTGCTGCTGTTATTTCTCGTAGTTGTGACTTATTTCCTAATTGCAAGTTTTTATTGAACCATTTTGATTCTTTCTCATATTTACATACACAATTACGACTTTCTGACTTTCAGTCTTAATTATATTGCTGCAAATTTGACTTCATATCAATATGAATGTGAAAACAAATTCTAGTGCCCGATAATTACATATTATATACAAAATATAAAGTTAAGTTTATATGCGTAAATATAAAAGATTCATGAAAATGTTGCCTGTAGTTGGTTAGTTGTACGGCTGAGCAGGAATGTGATTCCTGCGGTTTGTCACCACACTTCACCTCATCCTGCCTCTTCATTTCAGTCTCGGCCCTTATGAGGTTTACAGTAAAGTGAGGTGAATTCCTGACCGCGATCAGGCATGTTCTGGAAATCTGTGGAAACCCATAACGAAGAGTGTGGGGGTGGGGTGGAGTGCAGGTTAGATGGGGCAGGATATAGATGCTGTGTCCTGCTGATTTGGGGTTTGCCTGTGAGTTGGGAGTTGTCAATTGGGCCTTTTGTTGCAGGGTAGCATCTCAATGTTGTGTGTGTCCACTAATGAAGAACTGATTAGCACCTTTCAATAACAGCTGAGACAATCCACCCCCTGCAGAAAGCCAAGGGCAACCAAATTAACCTTGCTCAATAAACTATCAAATGTTATTTCTGAATATTCCTGAGTCACCCTAACCACAGCAGGGTTTTCCCAACCAGGGGTTAGCGGACCCCTAGAGGTTCATAATGAAACTGCAGGGAGCATGTGAGATTGTGATAGAAGTATTTAAAATAAATAAATAAATAAATAAAATTAAATCAATGACATCTTATAAAACATTTTTATAATTTTATTTTAATTAATTTAATTTAATTATTTTAATTATTTGCAAATAATATAAAGATTTAGTGATGTTGATTGAAAAATGTTTTACATTATATATATATATATATATATATATATATATATATATATATATATATATATATATATATATATATATATTATATATATATATTATATTATTTTTAAATGTATTTATTTTACATAAGATACCAAGAAAGTAGATAGCCTGTCAAAATTACCGTTTACAATTTTCCAACTACTAGTTTGACAAAATTTTTAGCAGTTTTTGCAGGTTGTAACTATTGTGACGTCATGTAAAAACAAATCAAAGTGGCACTGGTATATACTCATATTTCTGTCATTTTTACTAGATTTCTTTGTTTTTCAAGATTGCGCAAAAGGGGTGTTCCTCATTTTTGCTCTCTTAAAGGTTACTAATTTTGTTTTGGAGATCTTCTACAATAGGTTTACATGCATAAACAAAATTTTATAATAAAAAACAATTTAATTTTCTCATAATATACATTGCTGAATCAGCTCTTTTCTTACAGTGCTGAAATGGTTCAATAAAGGATTCGGTCTCTCTAAACCGCCTTTTCAAGAGTCTACTCTGCTCTGATTGGATGACCCAGGCATAACCCAGTCTGTTTTGATTGGTCGACTCTGCTCTGATTGGTCAGACAGCTCAGTCTGGGCTAACGTTTTTTTAAACAGAAACGGTGATGCGTTGAACACACTGTTCTGATGACGCAAGAGTTGCAACTATGGCAGCTGAGAAGGCCATTCTTTGTGTTCTTTGTGAAGAATTTTCGGAGCCTGATGAAGTCGGTATAAATATGTGTTTAATACTACAAAATATGCCCGATGTTACAGTTACTGCACTTGCCGCCCAGAACAAAAGAGAACATCCCAATCGAGAGAAGGGATTGCTGAAACTGAAATGGAAGCACACATCTTACCTAATTCAAAACACATCTATTTAGCCTCACATACTGACTTTATTTGTAGTTCATACTGTTTTAATATCCTGTATTTTCTTTCTCATTTTTAGGAAAAGCACTTAATTACCATTGTTTATTTCTATACCAAATGTCATACACTTGCAATGAAGCTAAAAATATAAACAACTACATCATTATGTTGATATCCTATATTTTTACAATAAAACTTACGACAAACATGTCGTCTAATATCCTCAGCTGTTGTGTATACCGAGCTGCATCGAACACATTTGTAAATTACTTTCCTTGAACCCATTGTGCGAGTTCACTTTAATACCGTGTGCTTTATATACGTGTTGCTGCTTATTGGACTGCAGTTCTGACACACCCACCAAACAAGAGAAAACGTATCTCAAACCCCGTTGCACACCGGTGCACGCCGTTTCCAGGAAACATGACGTTCAACCCGGAAACCATAGCAAAACGTTGCGCACCGTTTTGAACTTGAACGTGCCCCTGTTGTGATTGGTCTGCTCTGCTCTGCTCTGATTGGTCAGACAGCTCAGTCTGTTGTGATTGGTCCACTCTGCTCTGATTGGTCAGATGTCCTAGTCTGTTTTGATTGGTCCACTCTGCGCTGATTGGTCAGATGGCCTAGTCTGTTTTGATTGGTCCACTCTGCGCTGATTGGTCAGATGGCCTAGTCTGTTTTAATTAGTCTACCGCTTTCAGTGTGTGACAGAAACGAAAGCGTATAAGCATAACTGAATCTCAGCTCTTCCTCAGCACTTGATACACAGTGATACGAATAGGAACAATGGATTAATCGTTTAGAATTGCTAATATAGTTAAAAAAGCATAATGGGGCACTTTAAATAAGAACCCCTTTTGTCTTGACACTGTTGACCTGCTAAACTCTATAAATCTGCCTCATTATATTGATGAAGTAATACACTGAATCCAAAAAAAGACTGTGCCAGAAAGCTGCTGCATGACTGCAGTCCTCCTCATACCACAACTGAGTTTCCACATATGATGGCTATTATCCTCAGGCCGGTGTGTCCTTGTAAATGACTCAGTTGGAACAGAATTAACTGCTTTGATAATGATAATCATTCATGAAATGACAACGAACGATGATCTCACGCAGAGAAGACCTGAGATCATCTGAGGACAATGAAAGACTAGGGGAACAGCATGTTGTTACTCTGGTCTTTTTGATGGTTAAATGGCTATGACCAAACCAGTTAACGTTTACAACAAAACCTCATGTCTGTATTGAGTACTTCCTGTCTGAACAGTCCTGGTGTTTCTGAATGACGATAGTGGGGCTAGACAAAGCCTATTTTTTTTTTTAAATAAGTCATTTTTCAAGTGGACAACTAAACTTCGATTTCTGTATCATTTTATTGTTATATTTAACTACACTGAAGAAAGAAAAATACATTTCCATGATACTATGTATTGTGGATAGATATCACAGCATTGCTCTGTAGTTGCTGGGGTTTTTAGAGTGGTTTTAACATATTACCATATGGTTGCTAGGGGGTTTAGAGTGTTTTTAACATGTTACTATGCGGTTGCTAGGGTGTTTAGAGTGGTTTTAACATGTTGCTATGCGGTTGCTAGGGTGTTTAGAGATGCTTTAAAGGAGCCGTATGTAAGATTGTGGCCAAAACTGGTACTGCAATCACTTTCAAATTACTGTAGAGCAGTGTATCCCCTCCCCCTCCCCCCTGACTCGAGGTTGCCAGATAGGCTGCAGGATCCAGCAGGAACGTAGGCTGCTCCAAGGCGCTTTTAACTAGAGCAGAGCTGGCAACCCGGATGCCGAAACACTACTGACTTCGTGATTGGTAGATAGGTGGAGGGTGGCGCTTCAGGCCAAAACACAACATGACAACATCAACATCAGTTGAAGGCTGCAACTATCACTTTTTAAATGACAATATCCTGGCCGGACTACTGTTGTCAGTGATATAAGTATTTGAAATGAACATGATTTCTTAATGTCTAGTGACATATCAGGGCCATTTTATGATTAATTGAAATACATTTCTTACATACAGCTCCTTTAACATGTTGCTATGCGGTTGCTGAGGGATTTAGAGTGGTTTTAACATGTTGCTATGCGGTTGCTGGGGTGTTTAGAGTGGTTTTAACATGTTGCTATGCGGTTGCTAGGGTGTTTAGAGATGCTTTAACATGTTGCTATGCGGTTGCTGAGGGATTTAGAGTGGTTTTAACATGTTGCTATGTGGTTGTTGAGGGGTTTAGAGTGTTTTTAACATGGTACTATGCGGTTGCTTAGAGATGCTTTAACATGTTGCTTTGCGGTTGCTGGGGTGTTTAGAGATGCTTTAACATGTTGCTATGCGGTTGCTGGGGTGTTTAGAGTGGTTTAGAGTGGTTTTAACATGTTGCTATGTGGTTGCTGGGGTGTTTAGAGTGGTTTTAACATGTTGCTATGCGGTTGCTGGGGTGTTTAGAGTGGTTTTAACATGTTGCTATGTGGTTGCTGAGGGGTTTAGAGTGTTTTTAACATGGTACTATGCGGTTGCTAGAGTGTTTAGAGATGCTTTAACATGTTGCTATGCGGTTGCTGGGGTGTTTAGAGATGCTTTAACATGTTGCTATGCAGTTGCTGGGGTGTTAAGAGATGCTTTAACATGTTGCTATATGGTTGCTGAGGGTTTAAGAGTGGATTTAACATGTTGCTGGGTGTTCTGGGTGACAGAATTATTATTACTATTATTATTATTTTTTTTACAAATTCATGATAGCATTGTTGTTCACTTGTATTGCTAATTTGAAATGTATAACTGATATAATTGATTAATCTTGGTATCTTTCTTTTGGACGCTGTACTCATTTGCCCATAGAAAACAGCTGCTGAAGATGTTAGCAAGATGGCCGCCAAGTGACGCTTGACCTTTTTTTCTGTGTGGTAAGTAGATCTCTGTTGTCTGTGTATCATTTCTGTATCATTTTATTGTTATATTTAACTACACTGAAGAAAGAAAAATACATTTCCATGATACTATGTATTGTGGATAGATATCACAGCATTGCTCTGTAGTTGCTGGGGTTTTTAGAGTGGTTTTAACATATTACCATATGGTTGCTAGGGGGTTTAGAGTGTTTTTAACATGTTACTATGCGGTTGCTAGGGTGTTTAGAGTGGTTTTAACATGTTGCTATGCGGTTGCTAGGGTGTTTAGAGATGCTTTAAAGGAGCCGTATGTAAGATTGTGGCCAAAACTGGTACTGCAATCACTTTCAAATTACTGTAGAGCAGTGTATCCCCTCCCCCTCCCCCCTGACTCGAGGTTGCCAGATAGGCTGCAGGATCCAGCAGGAACGTAGGCTGCTACAAGGCGCTTTCAACTAGAGCAGAGCTGGCAACCCGGATGCCGAAACACTACTGACTTTGTGATTGGTAGATAGGTGGAGGGTGGCGCTTCAGGCCAAAACACAACATGACAACATGAACATCAGTTGAGGGCTGCAACTATCACTTTTTAAATGACAATATCCTGGCTGGACTACTGTTGTCAGTGATATAAGTATTTGAAATGAACATGATTTCTTAATGTCTAGTGACATATCAGGGCCATTTTATGATTAATTGAAATACATTTCTTACATACAGCTGCTTTAACATGTTGCTATGCGGTTGCTGAGGGATTTAGAGTGGTTTTAACATGTTGCTATGCGGTTGCTGGGGTGTTTAGAGTGGTTTTAACATGTTGCTATGCGGTTGCTAGGGTGTTTAGAGATGCTTTAACATGTTGCTATGCGGTTGCTGAGGGATTTAGAGTGGTTTTAACATGTTGCTATGTGGTTGTTGAGGGGTTTAGAGTGTTTTTAACATGGTACTATGCGGTTGCTTAGAGATGCTTTAACATGTTGCTATGCGGTTGCTGGGGTGTTTTAGAGTGGTTTAGAGTGGTTTTAACATGTTGCTATGTGGTTGCTGGGGTGTTTAGAGTGGTTTTAACATGTTGCTATGCGGTTGCTGGGGTGTTTAGAGATGCTTTAAAGTCGGCATGAAATCAAATTTGACAAAAAATCTTTTTATATGTAATATTGTAGTGTTTATTATAAATGATTTAGCTGTGCACTTCATTATTTTTTTAAAATTCATGTATCCTTATAATCTTTAATCTAAAACATTACCCTTCCCTCCCCCCTCGAAACGACCTCTCTTCTCTTTTGGTCACGTGCCATGGCGAAAGGGTGCGGCCATAGCCGATGAGGGTGCGGCTATCGGTGTCTGTCTCGTCTCTGCTCTCGAGGGTGAACTTGACTTGACTCATCTTGGTTCGCGGGAGGCTCATATAAATATGAGCTGATTCCTGCCTGAAAATTTAGCTGCTCGTCCTCGTCGCCGGGCTCCTCAATAAAAAATCCTTCATGGGAGGGTAACGGTGGGGAGTCCGGTGGAGAGAAATCCTCCACAACTGAATGTAAACTGGCATTCAAATCTGCCTCCATTTTGTTTGCAACGCCCCAACCTCCAATGATCAAATCAATTCCCGAAGAACGAAATCAAGCCCCGCCCTAATTTTTTTTCTAATTTCAGAAGCCGTTTCACTCAGATATACGTCACAACAAGGAAAAAATGACAATCTCAACTTCCGTTTCATGCCGACTTTAACATGTTGCTATGTGGTTGCTGGGGTGTTTAGAGTGGTTTTAACATGTTGCTATGCGGTTGCTGGGGTGTTTAGAGTGGTTTTAACATGTTGCTATGTGGTTGCTGAGGCGTTTAGAGTGTTTTTAACATGGTACTATGCGGTTGCTAGAGTGTTTAGAGATGCTTTAACATGTTGCTATGCGGTTGCTGGGGTGTTTAGAGTGGTTTTAACATGTTGCTATGTGGTTGCTGAGGGGTTTAGAGTGTTTTTAACATGGTACTATGCGGTTGCTAGAGTGTTTAGAGATGCTTTAACATGTTGCTATGCGGTTGCTGGGGTGTTTAGAGATGTTTTAACATGTTGCTATGCAGTTGCTGGGGTGTTAAGAGATGCTTTAACATGTCGCTATATGGTTGCTGAGGGTTTAAGAGTGGATTTAACATGTTGCTGGGTGTTCTGGGTGACAGAATTATTATTACTATTATTATTTTTTTTTTACAAATTCATGATAGCATTGTTGTTCACTTGTATTGCTAATTTGAAATGTATAACTGATATTATTGATTAATCTTGGTATCTTTCTTTTGGACGCTGTACTCATTTGCCCATAGAAAACAGCTGCTGAAGATGTTAGCAAGATGGCCGCCAAGTGACGCTTGACCTTTTTTTCTGTGTGGTAAGTAGATCTCTGTTGTCTGTGAGGATTTGAAAGCGAGCCAAATAACAAAGTATTTGTTTTTTAATAGAATTACAACCATTCCTTGTAAATTAGAAGCAGGACGGGCTTCTACAGTAAACATTCGCTGAATGATTCATGATGTACTTGTTCATTATATACATTTTGAACAAAAAAAAACTTCCAACTATCCAACATACCGGCTTTACCCATTAAAACCAAGATGGTTCTGACAGCTTGCCATATATCTTAGCAGTTGTTAGTGTGTTCTGAGTGGTTGCTAGGAAGTTGTTTGGAGTGTTTATGGCTTGTTGCTATGACCTTGCTAGGTGGTTGCTGGGGTGTGCCTTAGATGTTCTGGCTGGTTTCTGGGGTGCTCTGGTTGGTTGCTAGGCTGTTACTAGAGTATTTTGACTGGTTGCTAGAGTGTTTTGGCTGGTTGCTAGCAAGATTGTTCTAGGTGGTTTCTTGGATGATTTGGCTGGTTGCTAGGCAGTTTCTAAAGTGTTTTGGCTGGTTGCTAGCTAGGTTGTTCTAGATGGTTTCTAGGGTGTTCTGGCTGGTTGCTAGGCAGTTGCTAGAGTGTTTTTGGCTCATTGCTTGGTTGTTCTAGATGGTTTCTAGGGTGTTCTGGCTGGTTGCTAGGCAGTTGCTATAATGTATTGGCTGGGTGCTAAACATGCTAAAGTTTTGGCTGGTTGCTAGGTTGTTCTAGGTCGTTTCTAGGATGTTCTGGCTGGTTGCTAGGCAGTTACTAGAGTATTTTAACATGTCGCTAGGCAGTTGCATGAGTGTTTTGGCTGGTTGTTTGGTTGTTCTAGGTGGTTTCTAGGGTTCTATGGCTGGTTGCTAGGTAGTTGCAAGTGTGTTCTGGGTGTTTCTAGGCTGCTTTAATGTTTTTAGCTACTTACATCTGTGTTAATTGTCACTGAACATTAGATTATTTCAATATGTGCTTTTTTTGGGACAGAATGACCATGAACTTCATCTCCCTATCCCTGTTTCTCTTCAACACCTCCACAAGACATTTGCTGCATCCGCAGAGAGGATAAGACTTGGAAATATTGGCTCAACATGCTGGAAACGTGAGCGGGGGAGGGGGTTAGTCTGAAAGACCAGACTGGGTCGTATCAGTTTAGATTGTGTCTAAATTAATTTTTGATGTAGAAAATACCAAAATACGAAATTGATTTAGCCTCTTTGGCCTCCTCGTTTCACTGAGCAAATAAATCTCACAATCAGAGACATCGCTTTGGCATTACAGAAACACACACGGCTCACTGCTGAAAGATTGCTTGTTTTTGTGCAATACACTAGTATCATAAACTAAACAGCCAAACAGCAAGGTCTTTCATGCTGTGATTGCAACTGCCAACAAAGAAACGTGACTTAACAAATGTGGCATTGCGCCCTCTGCTGAAACTACAGCAGACGTGCAGCCATTAAAAATGAATCTATGGCTTTGTTCAGAATACTCACACTATTCCTGCTGTATTTTTCTTTATACTTGCATCCCGTAATGCAGTGCTCTCAATTTGACCTTCCGTTTCCACTGTCAAAGTATAAAGCAGAAATAATACTGCTAAAAACTGCATTTTGACTATTTTTCTTGACTCATTATTATAGACTTCAAAGTATAAAAAATGATTGAATTTATTTCCCAGAATTAATTTTGACTGGTTATTATTTCCAGAATATAAATAATGGCACTTACTGAATTAAGGCCCGTTTACATCAAGAAAGATAAATATGGCTGTGTTCAATATCACCCCCTATTCGCTATTCCCTACATTACTCCACTAATATAGTCCATTTGAAGGAGTGAATGAAAACGAGAGAGTGAATTCGGACACAGTGCCGGAAGAGCTGCTGCTTTTTGCATAGTTTGTGCTTGCTGTTTAATAATGAAAATCGTGCGCTTGAAATTTTCGAGCTCTTTAAAGCAGGATGGATTCTGATTGGCTGTTAATATTTTTATCGTTCATCAGTCGTTCAAATCGTTCTGAAAGTGATCCCAACCATATCGTTTCACTGTGTCTTTATCAGTATAATTGTGGCTATTCTTTAAAATTTAGAACGATTTTTAAAAAAATATATTGTTATCGTTCTCGTCCTTGGTGTGAACGGGCCTTTAAAAATGCAACATAATGAAGTAGTGTGTTTGAAATGCTTATGCATTCTGTTTTACATACAATTTTACAAACAGTGTTGAGTGTGTACCAGCTAACAAAAATATGTTCTAATAACGTTCCCATCAAGTTATGAAAACGTTAAGTCTGAATGTTCTCTGAAAACTTTTTTTTTTTAACTGTGTTTTTATTGAACTTTTTAAAGAAAAAAAAAAACCAACCAAAAAAAACCAACAATAGCAAAAAATAACAACAACAAATAAAGTTAAAATAAATACACAAATCCTTGACAGCACTTCAAAGAATACACCACATACCAGTACATTCTCTGCATTATTCAAACATTAACATATATTAAATCTATTTATTTCCAGCAGATTTTCAATTAGTGCCCACTTCTGTCGAAAAATGTCCGATTTCAACTGCAAGTCTGCTGTCATCTTCTCAAACATGTATATCTGTTTCAGTCTATGTGTCCATTCTGTCACAGTGGGTTCATGCACCTTCATCCAATTCACAGTGATTATCTTCCTAGCTGCCATTAACAATATATGCAATACAAATAAGTGGGATTTACTGAACTGATCTGAGTAGAAACCATCAAGCAAAAAAAAAAATTCTGGATGCATCGGAATATCTCTTTCTAAAACTTTGTTCTCTGAAACCTTTAAATGTTCTAAAAACGTGTTTTATTAGTTATTATGCGAACATTAAAAGTGCAGAAAACGATTTCTGCAAACACTGCTGCTATTTGAAATCACCAAAACAAACACGGCCCTACCCAAAAGTATCACACCCCTCTCTTGATGGCTCCACCCCCAAATTCACAAACATGCTATGCAACACAGGTACCTCCCCCTCATGATTGGACACGCCCCTTACTGCTGATTGGCCACAAGTGTGTTTTTGTGCTCGGTCTGATCCACTTTCAACAGCGTTTCTCAGAAATCGCTTACTGCACCTTTAAAGGAACATTCCACTTTTTCATTCTACAAACATTACTACAACGTTACTTTTGAAAGTTCTCTGAACATTCCGCAAAGTGTAGTAACATTTAAAAATACATTCGATGAACGTGCAAGTGTATTAAGAGAAATAACGTTTTGAGAACTTTATTAAAGATAACTCTTAAAGGGATAGTGAAAATGAAAATTACCCCATGATTTACTCACCCTCAAGTCATCCTAGGTGTATATGACATTCTTCTTTCAGACGAGTTATATTAAAAAAGAGTTATATTAAAAAATGTCCTGGCTCTTACAAGCTATATAATGGCAGTGAATGGCTGTTTCTGTCCATAAAAGTGCATCTATCATCATAAAAGTGCATCTATCCATCATAAAAGTGCTCCACACTGCTCTGGGGGGTTAATAAAGGCCTTCTGAAGTGAAGCAATGCGTTTCTGTAAGAAAAATATTCATATTTATAACTTTATAAAGTAAAATAACTAGCTTCCGGCAGACGGCCATTCGCATCGATTTACGGCGAAAGAGTAACACTTGACCTGACGCACCACGTAATGACGAACGCGGAAGCGCAGAGGATTGAGCAAAACAAAACACCTTGGAGTACCTTGCATAAGATCATCTCTCAATGCAAATCAAACCAGCTATTAGGCTAACTGAAATAAAACCATGCCAATCTCTAGGTATGGTGAAGGCTATGTGATGATGTGGGGCTATTTTAATTCCAAAGGCCAAGTGAACTTTATCAGGATGCATAGTATCCTGGATCCATGAAGTAACTGGCCTTTAAAAATAAAAATCTGCCTGCCTCTATGGGAATTTAACATAGGGGTGTCCAGACTTATGCACCCTGTATTTTAAGGAAGAACATTTATTTATTTACGATACATTATTCATTCACAAAGAAAATTGGTGTCCTTAAAGGTTGGATTTTTCCTACTTTTTTTAATTAAGGCATTAAGTTCAATTTCCAAAAGATGATTTTTTTATTCCTCTTTTTAGTCAACTTTAGCATGGGTGTCTAAACTTATGCATAGCACTGTAATTTTCCATGTAGAAAACTGGATACTCTGCACACTATACATACTACATACTGCAGAATTAGTAGGCCGCACTCCCTGCTGTTGTTTGGCTTCACAGTCGAGCGGTTTGGCCTCAGCGCTCGGATCGCTGGCATTATTAGAGGTTTGCCCACAAAGACATCCTGGCACTCCACCAGTTCCCTACTTTATACTACTCGTTACTTCTTTCACACACTTTTTTCTCAATTATGGCTCAGACGTGTGAGCTGAACTGAGGTGGAATTGGCAGAAAGGAAAAAACAAAAGGCCCTTGTGCTTCCTACCATTAATCTAAGTGGATGAACATTTTTTTTTTTAAAGCTCGCAAGGCATTGTTTCCACAGTACGCAGAACTGCAGCGTATACTCTACAAGTATACAGAACTATCCAGCAAACCAGATTCACCCGTTAAAACTGCAGCTGGAGATCTAAGGTGGTTTTGAGAGTGTGTTTTATATCTGTGTAGTTGCTAGGGTGTTCAACTGTTGTTCAATTATTGTCTTCTGAGTGACTGCTAGGCAGTTGATGGAGTGTTTTGGACTGGTTGCTATGCAGTTGCTAGAGTGTTTTGGATTGGTTACTAGGCAGTTGCTTTAGTGCTTTCATTGGTTTCTAGGTTGTTCTAGGTGTGTTATTGGCTGTCTTGACTGATTTTAGGCATTTGCTGTGTTTTTGGTGGTTGCTATAGGCTGTTGCTACGGTGTTTCAGCATGTTGCTAGACAGTTGCCAGAGTGTTTTGGCTGGTTGTTAGGCAGTTGCTAAAGTGTTTTGACTGGTTTCCAGGCAGTTGCTAGAGTGTTTTGGCTAGTTGTTAGGCAGTTGCTAGAGTGTTTTGGCTGGTTGTTAGGCAGTTGCTAGGGTGTTTTGGCTAGCTGTTAGGCAGTTGCTAGAGTGTTTTTTGGTTGGTTGTTAGGCAGTTGCTAGAGTGTTTTGACTGGTTTCCAGGCAGTTGCTAGAGTGTTTTGACTGGTTTCCAGGCAGTTGCTAGAGTGTTTTGGCTGGCTGTTAGGCAGTTGCTAGAGTGTTTTGGCTGGTTGTTAGGCAGTTGCTAGGGTGTTTTGGCTAGCTGTTAGGCAGTTGCTAGAGTGTTTTTTGGTTGGTTGTTAGGCAGTTGCTAGAGTGTTTTGACTGGTTTCCAGGCAGTTGCTAGAGTGTTTTGGCTGTTTCTTAGGCAGTTGCTAGAGTGTTTTTTGGCTGGTTGTTAGGCAGTTGCTAGAGTGTTTTGACTGGTTTCCAGGCAGTTGCTAGAGTGCTTTGGCTGGTTGTTAGGCAGTTGCTAGAGTGTTTTGGCTGGTTGTTAGGCAGTTGCTAGAGTGTTTTGGCTGGCTGTTAGGCAGTTGCTAGAGTGTTTTGACTGGTTTCCAGGCAGTTGCTAGAGTGTTTTGGCTGGCTGTTAGGCAGTTGCTAGAGTGTTTTGGCTGGTTGTTAGGCAGTTGCTAGAGTGTTTTGGCTGGTTGTTAGGCAGTTGCTAGAGTGTTTTGGCTGGTTGTTAGGCAGTTGCTAGAGTGTTTTGACTGGTTTCCAGGCAGTTGCTAGAGTGTTTTGGCTGGCTGTTAGGCAGTTGCTAGAGTGTTTTGGCTGGTTGTTAGGCAGTTGCTAGAGTGTTTTGGCTGGCTGTTAGGCAGTTGCTAGAGTGTTTTTTGGTTGGTTGTTAGGCAGTTTGAGTGTTTTGGCTGGTTTCCAGGCAGTTGCTAGAGTGTTTTGGCTGGCTGTTAGGCAGTTGCTAGAGTGTTTTGGCTGGCTGTTAGGCAGTTGCTAGAGTGTTTTGGCTGGCTGTTAGGCAGTTGCTAGAGTGTTTTTTGGTTGGTTGTTAGGCAGTTTGAGTGTTTTGGCTGGTTGCTAAAGGCAGTTGCTAGAGAGGTTGGCTGGTTTATATTTAAATTACATTGATAAATTACATTGAAGTTATCTAATTATTTTAGAAAAGCAGAGAGAATGTGATTTGCATTATGAAGCCAAATTCGGCTGGCATTATGGAAACAGTGAGTACATATGTACAACATTAAGGCCGTCCTTAATATTTTTGATGTAACATTGGCTTTTAGCCACATGTTAATGCTCTGCAGTCTGGGAAAACATGCATATTACAAGCCAAATAAAGCATACGCAATGCACTTTACAGGACTGTAATAAGATGGAACAAATGACCTGTGCAAACCTAAGTTTTCAGAAAGATGGAGTATGTGCTGTTGACAATATGCTTAAGAGATGTTTTCAGCAATTAATAAACATGTTGTTTCCTCCTTTTGAAATCCCCTCTGATATGAAAACTGACAGTAGATGGATTGTAAGGAGCGAGACAGACAGGACTGACGGACATTCCTATTGACACTGTAAGCTGGCAGAGCTTCTAAACTCCTGTCAGTCATTTTCTTGGCAGAAACACTAAACAGTAAAAGGCTTAGAGGCATATTTGTTATGCTGAAATCAAAAGTCTCAATGGCACATATTTTTTATATGTGCCATTGAGACTTTTGATTTCAGCATAACCAGATCCTGCTTGATCATATCTTCAAAAAATTCTCACAGTCAGCCAACACGTACAAAGATAGATAGTGTTGGATGTTCATCTAATGGTCGGTAGGGGGCGTCTACACTGGTGTTAGTGGAAAGCAAAGCACCTTACAGTCAGCATGATGTTTCCTTTCCTCCTTGATGGAGAGAAAGACGGAGGATATGCTGCTTCTATTGAGGAAATTTCCAGTTTCTCTGGCGTTTTCATGGATTCTCGCAACTCTGGGATAATTTCATGAATGCAGGACCAGTTTTATTCGTGGAAGCTCCTAAAAGACTAAAAAACAGAGGTCGATGTGGTGGATGAGAGTTGATGTCGTCGACACGGTCGCGCGCATTCCTACGAATTCGCCGGAAGAATCTGCGCGAGGGATTGTTTTTATTTCGATGTAGAGCGATCATGATGATGGATGCTGTTTATATCGAATAACTGGATTGATAATAATAATAATAAAACGTATAAAGACGCTTGAAGAGGCCTGTGTCCTGCTTTAACCGAAATCATCACCTCTCATCATTGAAGCATGTAGGCAACTGTAGTAAATTACTTTTTTAAATTATAAATCGCGTATAAGTAAATACTAACATGCTCGTTGTTTTCTTTATAAAAACGTAATATTTTATATTTTATCTAATTTATTTAAACTCAACTGTCAGAGTGATGCATTCATCATTGCAACTGCTTAAAATGACATTTTAAAGCAGTATAGTTCATTAAAAAAATGACTATTCTGTCATTATTATTTTTTTATATAAAGAGTTTGTATATTATATTGTAGCCTACCAGCTACTGCTGACTGAATTATCTGTGTCATCGGTAGATGTTTTATCTGCTGTAATAAGTGAGCAGCCTTTTATGACGTTCTCCTTATATTGTTTTCTTTACAACAACTAAACGTTCTTAATTATTGTCTTATAGGCTAATATGACAGACACTGACGAAGGCAAAGACCCGAAACTTTTGTCAACTTTATCTCCTGTCTATAATAAAAGATTTTTAGAGTACAGACTTTTTTTTTGTTGCATTGTTTTTATTAATATTACAATAATAAATCGCAAATAATTTGGGATTTTGTCGAATTTAACGTCTTTTTTTAGATTTATATCCCAGATGATTTGTTAACATTTTTTTACGACTAATATGTGGCATAGTTTATTGCGATTTAGTCTGATTTGTTTTAAAAAATTCGGCCTGAAAACTATTATCGACTAATCGCTGTGGAGTCGTGACGTCATGGAGGCCGCTAAAATAAAAGTAGAAAATATGTTTCTCCTAATATTATATATTTTATTTAAACTTAGTTGTCAGAGTGATGCATTCAACACATAGCAACCGCTCAAAATTTACATTTTAAAGCAGTAGTTCATTCAAATAAATAAATAAATTATTATATAGAGTTTGTGAATTATATCATTCCAGCTACTGCTGACTGAATTATCTGTGTCATCGGTAGATGGTTTATCTGCTGTAATAAGTTAGCAGACTTTTATGACTTTCTCCTTATACTGTGTCTATAGGGTTGAGGAACTTGTAAACCAGTGGATTTGGCGGCAGGACTTCTGGCTTCCTCCTGGCGTCACATGGAAAGATATCGCAGACGGGACATCAGACGGAGGTCGGCATCCCGTACCCCGTGACCTGCTCATCTGCCTGCCCTTGGCCCTGGGTTTCATCGCCCTGCGCTTTGTTTTTGAAAGGTCGATATCAATATCATGTCTTCATTGAATTATGTTTAAATTTATAACATTACTGTAGAACATAGTGCTCTGTAGCTTTAAATCCAAGTACACTAAGCTGTTAAAGCTTGCTTCTACGCATGCGCAAGTATGTGTTACGGTGATTAGTTTAATGCTTGCATGTTGAACTCCTGCATCTCCACCAGTAAAGATATAAGTTGTTAAGCGAATCTTTGCCTTACCGCTCGTCATTCAATAATTACATTAATGCATACAGAGCATTGTCTAAGTAGGCACAAACTCTGATTGGTCCTTCATAAATACTTATTATTTATTTATCTATCTATTGTTAATGAGAATTAAGCATATTTCCCACCCAATACTCATTAAAGTAATGCAAAAAAAAAAATTACTACACTATAATTATAAAATAATAATATATAATAATAATAATATAATATATCATAATATCATATCATAATATATCATATTATATATATCATACTTCCTAGCCCCGCCCTAGCAACCATTGTCAAGCACCTTAGCAACCAAAAAATCTTCCATTCTGAATGTCACAGACGAATGGGAGTTGGTTTATATCATTCATACTGACAAGTAGCCTTTGGAGTTTCATCATTGGCAGCTCCCAAGCCACTCCTTAGCAACCAAACAGAGTACCCTAGCAACTGTTTAGCAAGACCTATATCTCTGCATCAGAGCATCATATAGAGATGGGGGTTGGCTCGTTTGTTTCGGTTGGGAAACAGTCTGTAAAGATCCCCATGAATATGTGATATTCACAGCCTAGCAACCGTTTAGATCCACCTAGCACACATATTGCAACATATAGAAGCCATATTTCAGCTCCACAACATCGTACAGACATGGTTGTTGGCTCGTATGCAATCATGTACAACACAGTAGCAACTATCCTAACAACCGAGTGGCGAGTTTTGCCACTGCAAGCACCACTCACATTTTCTTCAGGAAATGTACATTCTAGTTTTTAATAATATAAAAATTTTAACCCGGTGCAATGTGACGCATTGACGCAAACCTGTTGTGCAATGTGAAAACAATGTCAACCAATCAGAAGATATTTCATGTTAAATGCATATTTGTGAGAAGCAATATTTTGGACCAATGAGTTTCGCTGTGGGCGGGGCTAACAAGCATTATGCAAATCAACAAAATGTTGCTTGTCTAAACAAAATTGAATTGAACAAAATATGCTAAATTAATTTTTTTATTGATTTCCTTTGATTATGAGGTGAAGGACTCGCCCTTGACAGTTACATTCACCATTATTATAGAGTTGTCAAGTTTTTTCCCCAGTTTGTCTGGATGAGCGGCTCAAGCGTAGACCTGTAGAAAGGATGCGACTCTCTCCAGGTTAAAGCTGTTTCTTACGTCCTCCTGAAACTAAATCTTGACCTTTATTTATCAGATGGTCCCCATCATCTGGGTCTCCACCATCTTGAGTTTGAGTAAAGATGTTGAGTTTCGGACAGCATCAGCTGTCAAAAGTGTATCTTTTGCGTTTGCTGTGAACCCCGTCACTCTCTTAACAAAAGCCATTGTGTGTGTCCCGTAGGGTTGTGGCGTTGCCGCTCAGCCGATGGTTGGGAGTCCGTGACAGGGTTTGGGTTCATGTCACGCCTGTCCCGAAGCTGGAGGCATTTTACCTGGAGAAGAAGAAGCAGCCGTCACAGGTTAGTGAGTCACATGTGCACCTGTGTGTGCCAAGAATGAGATATTTAATTCTGTTTATCAACACTGATGTCACTGTTACACCTTACATAGGCAGCTGATGACGAGTATAAAAATATCTTGCACACAAATATTGGGTACAGTTATGCATTTTTAATTAAATATAACTGTTTTATGCTGGGTACACACCAAAAGATAATCGGGCTGATTTCGGGCCGATTTCCCCCCTTCCGACAATCCTAGCTATGTCCCGATTATCTTGATGGTTCAACAGATTATTTTATCAGATTTTCCCTTGGTGTGAGGTGTGTTAAGAGTGTCCGAACCTGCTCGGAAGAACGTCGGAGCCGCTCCGATCGCGAATCGTAAATATTAAACATGTTTAATATTTACGATCAGAAATCCTGATGTGTGGGGGGAACCACGAGGACAAACGCGTGCACGCTCTGGAGATTATCACGTGAAACGAAACAATATCCAATCAGAAAGCAAGATGATGGAAGACACGGTCATTCTCACACACACACACTTGCAGGAAGCTGTTGCAGGAGTGTTAAGATTTAGTATTCATAAGTGTAAATTTGGAGGAAACAAGCCTTTGTTTTTCATTTTAAGAGCAGAGATTTTACAATACCTAAACACAATATTGGGTTTTAAAAATAAGAAAGCTGCAAAGTGCGTTTCAATCCGAAAATTTTTCACATTTTTGTTTAACTTTTAATTTTGTCACTGATTATGTATATGTCTTTTTATGTTTGTTTATCGGCTTTACTCTTTGTACCCCCCTGACTGTAATTGTAATTCTTAAAATCAATTTAAAAAAAAAAGATTAAAAAAAAGAAGCTGAGTGTTAAGGGTTCAGTGAGGTTCTATAGAGGGATTAAATAACTTTTTCTAAAGAGACAATAAATCCAGTAAATAATAGCATAAATAAAGACAATAAAGAATGAATATATTTCTGTATAAAAGCTTATATATAATGGTGAGTACAATGGGTTTTACTTTTTTCACATGAATTTTCTGTGAAAATCATTCCAAACACTATCGCAATTTCTTCCTGCATATCATCCGCCATGCTTATTCTGAAGTCTCACGATATTTTGCGAGATTTCCTGTGTTCACAGTCGAGACTGGTTGAAAATCTGTTAGTGTGTGGTGTGCTGTCTTTGTCACATCATGGCACACCACACACTATAGGAGCAAAACGCTTAAATCTAGGATTTTTTGTCCTCATGTTTGTGGTCTATCACATTTTGAAAATCTTATAAGATGTAAAAAATCTTTTGGTGTGTACCCAGCATTATCAATATTTTTCAGTATAAAAAAATAAATCAACTTTGGTTATTTTTTGTTGTATTTGTGTTGCAATGCATTCTGGAATTGCATTCCATGTATTTTTTAAAGCAGCAAAACATATTAGAATGTAATATTAAACATTTATAAAATATTAATAAGTTATAAAAAAATATATAAATAACTTTTTAGTCATTGTTAATGATTATAAAGCATGTATAATAAAATAATTAATAATCTAAGATAATTATATTATAGTATATTAATCTTAGATAGTTATTAAATTCTATTATATTTTCTAGTAAATAATGTATATACAGTATATATATTAATTTGATAAAATAATACAAAATTTAGTCATTAACTAAATATTTAAATAAATAATTAAATACACTAAATACTAAATAGTTTTTAAAAACATTGAAAATCATTACATTTTAATAGTTATATATATATATATATATATATATATATATATATATATATATATATATATATATTATAGTAGTCATAATATAATGAGTCTCAGTGTAATAATGGATACAATTTTAAAATATATTTCTTTTAATATTTCCTTTAATTTTAGGGTAAAAAATGAGCATGGTTTGGGGAAAGGCCCTTTTAGTGTCTTTGTGTTTTTCTTCAGAATGATTTGGTGGTTCTGGAAAAGCACTGCGGACTCACTCAGCGCCAAATCCAGACCTGGCTGCGTCAGCGCCGGAACCAGGACAGACCCAGCAACACCAGGAAGTTCTGCGAAGCTTCGTACGTTCACATATTTTCTGCCTAAAATGAGGCCACATCATAATTTGTGATTGGTTTGCATTTGATTAGAGTGGTCTTTTCTGTCTGGTTTCTCAGGTGGAGGTTTGTCTTTTATCTCATTGCGTTCTCAGCTGGTCTCATCTCCCTGATTAATGTGAGTATCTCCAATGAGATACTATCTTTCTAAAGCATCTTACCAATTCTTTCCTCAGAATCGAGATGTGGCTGACAATTTCAGAAAATGTTTTTTATTTTTAGCATTTCATTCATATTTTTCTACACTTTCAGGAATTTTCCCCACCATTTGTGAAATAATTTTGTAGTAATTAAAAAAATAAATTAAGACACTACTAAATTAAGGCACTATTTTGCTTCCATAAGTTGTCTTCTTTTATACTTATGAAAGAAAACATCCCAAATACAAATTTAAGTTTTTATATTACTGCAATGGATCTATTTGCGTCTGTAGATTTCAGTTACAATACATATCTTTAAAGGCCGTTCTCTCAAAATGAGTTTTTTTCTCCACTTCAGTAGCACTTATACACACCAAACTTTACAGTTTTATTCCCTTCTATATTCTGAAGGTTTTTACTGAGGGGTTTGTTGATACAGTATAATTCACCTGATTTATTTAACATTTAACTCCAAAAAACATGGAGAAAATGTATTTTTTCTGGCTGTTGACAGTATTTTCTGATTTCTGGACTGATAAAAAGAGAAATCCAAAATCTCTTCTGTAAAAACCTTTAACTCTAACATGTCAACAAAATCAAACAATAATTTTGAACTTGGCTTTATCCAGTGTTTAGATTAATGTTCTGGAAATGTATGCAAATTAGTCCATATTGAATTAGATCATGCGTAATTTGCATATTTAAACAAAATAAAATCTTGTATTAAAAAAAATTCTTAATGTACTCGGATTAATAAACTGGGGAAAGTATGGTGGTATCTAATAGTTAAACTTGTGATGTCTTGCCTTGAGAAAGTGAAGAAAGTAAAGAAGTTAATTATTTTTTTTGTTTAAATACATATTTAATTTAAATTTAAATATTTCTAGAGATAACTATCTATCCATCTATATTAAAAATGTAGTAAAATTAATTAAAAAATAATTATTTCTTAATAATCTCTAAATTAGTGGTTCTTTTATGAACAATAATTTATAAATTAGTAATCAAAACTTAGCTTTTGCACATTCTCATTTAATAATTTTTGTCAAATTATGTTCTTCAGACCCCATGGTTTTGGGATCATCGGGAATGCTGGCACGGATACCCAAGACAGGTCCGTAACAAACGACTCTCAACACACGCTCACTTCCTGTGAACAATCCCAGGAACTTCATTCACTCTGTTGAGCCTCTTTGAAGGAGATTAGGCAGAAATCTGAGGAACTAGTCAGCGCCGCACCCTACGATACCATAAAAACAGTCATGATTCATCTTACAAGAGCTAGAAATATGTTGAAATCTTTTGTTTTCAGAAATTAAGGATAAAATGTTTCTGTTAACTTGCAAAATCAACCTTTCACTTGTTTGAATATTGGTGTTAATCTAAAACTAGATAAAACATTTTTTTTGTCAAGACAAACTTTGACGTTGGCTTAATAAAGGCCGGCGAAAAATTTAAGTAGTTTTAAAAATTTTAAGTTTAAAGGTTTTAGGTTTAAATCTTTTCATTCTAAAATAGTTTTATGTTCGAAGTAGATTTACAAAGTAGGTTTTAAGGCCAGAAAGAAAGATACATACATACATACATTGATGGTAGATAGAAAGATAGATCCATACATACATACATAGATAGATAGATAGATACATAGATGCATACATACATACAGTACATAGATATTTACATGCATAGATAGATAGACAGATATATAGAAACATACATACATAGATGGATAGATTGATAGATAGATAGATAGATACATAGATTCATACATACATTCATAGATATATACATAGATAGATAGATAGATAGACAGACAGACAGACAGACATATTTTTAATTATGTTAAGCCAACATAATAAGAGGAATAAAATTCATAGTTGTGCTTTTCCAGATCATATTGTCATATTATTTCTGATTTCATCTGTAGGCCGTAGCAGAAGCTCAGTACTGGTATTACATCATGGAGTTGTCCTTCTACCTCTCGCTTCTGCTCTGCGTGTCTGTGGACGTAAAGCGCAAAGTAAGTTTTGACTCCTTCAACATGAACTTATAAGGATCTCATAATTGATAAATTGTGCTAATGTGTTTTATTTCCTGGTTGTGTAGGACTTCAAAGAGCAAATCATTCATCACATCGCCACCATTTTCCTCATCGCATTCTCGTACTGTGCGAATTATGTACGAGTGGGAACCCTGGTGATGCTCGTCCACGACTCCTCGGACTTCCTGCTGGAGGTAAATCGCTGAATTTGATTGGCTGCTCTGTGAGTCTCAGTCTTAGGATACTTTAGTGAATAGTGATACAGTTGAAACAATAGTTTTATGGCTCCAATTGGCAATTAATTCAGACTTGTGTTCATTCAAATGTCCACAATATTCATCACATAAGTTTTTACTGTAAAAATAGTTTTGATCTTGTCAGATTTATTTTAGAAGTTGTTTCAGGTTCTTTTTGCTTCAGGGTTAAATAAATACCAGGAAATACATTATAGATTCACAAATTCCCCTTATTGAAAATATTATTTTTTTCCTTAATAGTAACAGAATGAAGCACATAAACGACATTGACTTCCATCAGTTTATCGCTCGCATAAATAACCAATGTTTCATCTTTGTTTAATTGTTGATTTGCAGTCTGCTAAAATGTTCAATTACGCTGGATGGAGGAAGACGTGCGATGCCCTGTTTGTCATTTTCGCTGTGGTTTTCCTGGTAACTCGCCTCGTGGTTTTCCCGTGCAGGTAATAACTTCATCACATAGTGTATGAAGGCACATTTCATTTGAAACGTTGATTTTGAATACATTCTTCTCAAGTATAAGATGTCCAAATGGCTTTAAACATTACTTATAAACTTAATTTCCAGAGTTATCTATACAGCTGTGGTGGATTCATTGGACGTCTTTCTTCCGTACCCTGGTTATTATTTCTTAAACGGCCTATTGCTGGTTCTTCAAGCTCTGCACATCTTCTGGGCTTGGTTGATTCTTCGAATGGTTCACAAATTTGTCTTTTTAGGCAAAGTAAGTATCAAAGTTGCTATCTCTTTAACTTTTTTCTAAGTGTTACAGAATAGTCATTTAAAGATTTAAAAAAGTAAATTATTTTCTAAGTGTTTCGGAATAGTCATATAAAAAACATCAACGTGTTTTTAAGGTGGAACGCGATGAACGGAGTGATGAAGAGAGTGAGGTTGATGAAGATGAAGTTGGAGAAGAAGAGTGCAGCAGGGAGCAGAAAAACGGTGCATTTAACTCAAAATTGGCATCATTGGCCAATAACTGTGTTTTGAACAATTTAACCAATCAAAGACGAAAAATGAATAGCAGAACGCCAAAAGCCAGATAGTAGAGCTACTTTATGTATTTTTTTATGTTTAAACATATTAAATGCCCTCCACTCCTCTTGGCTTATCTTGTTTGTCAAGGTCTAACTTTGATTTCAGATTGACAATGTTTTGTTTGTGGGATTTGGAGAACCTAATGCACTGATTGCATAGAACAAATATTACTACTTGTTTGCATTATTACATTACCATTAGAGTACAGTATACTGTATTTGATATGGGTTCAAAGCGCTGTCTTTAATTGGTTTAATTAAAGTTAGTCGAATTAATCAAAGTGATGGCTGTGTAAAACTTAAACAGTAAAATAAATAGATTTTTAGGGGCATTCTTTTTAAGTACTTTTAATAGAACAAAACATGGATATTTCAGTCTTCTAAGTTGTGTGAAAGTGTGAGCTTTCTGCAGTGGCTCTTGTTTTTCTAAATGGGCATTTGTGGACCACTTAGAAAAGTCTTAGAGCGCCATCTATTGGTGAAATATCCAATTGTCTTTGTGATTTTGCTACTGTTGCAAGGAACTACTGGGGCTTGTTGTTTTGTAAGATAGCCTAGTACTTTTTGTTGTGCATTGCCTTACTAAACAAGAAATGTGATGATTTGTGCATAGAAATCTTAAAAGTAAAAGTGGGTAGTGGGATTTGAGGACTCCTATGTAGACCCCTTAATTTCTTGATTATTGAATCTGCTCCAAGGGCTAAATGTTTTTGTTGTTCTGCATAGGGATGGAAATGTATTCATATTTAGAATACATTCACACACCTAGCCTAAGTTGTTTATTTGCACCATAGCCATAAACTGAGCCTTTGTCCGAAATCTGTGCATCTGTCCTACACTGTTTCACTTTTGTTTTACAATGACCTGTGATTGTTTTTGTTTGTTTAGTTATTGGGATTTTACTGTGCTCTGATTTCATTAATACTAACATACTGCAGGTGTTATTTAACTTGTCACGATGACAGAAGAGGGATATATTATGAAATAAGAACTTTTATCTTTAATACTGTGTTATTATTGCATACTTGTTTCTCACTCCACTATTTTCTGTGACCTTTTGAATAACAATAAAAATGTCAAGAACAATGATCCTCATATAATTAATTATCCCCAACCTTGCTCAACAAAATGTTTCTGTATTTGGTTTATTGCATGTCATTTGGCTGAAAGAAAGAACCGTGTTAACATGGCTTCAGAAGGGATTCACATGCATTGTGACAGAACCTCTTATGGGTACAGGACAGGGTATTTTATCATCAATTTCTAAGCAAGTGTCAATGTAAGGGTCCAGTAGGATCATGTTTGGTAGTGTTTTGTTAATCTTCCTCTCGCTCAGTATGTAAATCTGCCCTTTTACTGTGGCACAGCCTGTGAAGAATTTGTTGTCCAGACAGTCCTCTTGAAGAATGGTCCACTCGTCTGTGTCGATGTCTAAGCGCAGAGCCTGTCCTCCCAGCAGATAGAGAGCACCATTGAGCTCTGTTGCAAGAAGGTCGTAACTGGAAAAGAAGTTCATGTGTACAGAACTGACACAGGACTGGTTGAAGTGGCATCTGTGCATTGCCTGAAAACAGGAGTTGGAAACTCTGGCCCTCGAGGTCCATTGTACTGCAAAGTTTAGCTTCAATCCTAATCAAACACACCTGCAAGTAGTTTTCAAGTAATTGTGATTTTTCAGACTTGTTTGATTTGTGTAGGAGCTCAACTCTGCAGGGCAGTGGACTGTGAGGCCCAGAGTTGCCCAACTCTTCCCTAAAACAAGTTGGACACAATTTAATTTACTCACCGTGGGAATGGAGAATATGACACCACATCCCATTGGTCAACCTCTGGCTTGTACCTCTGAATCCCACTGTAAACTTCTCCATTCTCATCCAGACCACAGGCCACGTAAATACAAGTCCCCAAACTGACAGTAGCCGCCCTTTCCACAGCCCTCACCATGGGACTGACGGCGTCCCATTCTTCTGCTCCCAGAACCAACCTCTCAACGTCAGCCACAGGTCCCTCATCCATGCTACCGCCAAATACAAACAGCTTGAACTCCAGGGCCGCTGAGCAGTGGCTGTGTCTGGACTTTTGCATCGCCGGGCCGTCCACCCACCGCTCATTGGCACATTGATAAATGCTCACCCAATCCACGTTGTACCACAACACATCCCGGAAGTAGCCTCCAGTCACTACTATGCTGTCCCCTTAGAGAAAGAAATAGCATTTTAGATGGTGAGGAAAGAAAGACAAAGAATGTGAAATTACATCCCTATTCTGTTCCCGGAGATCTACCTTAATGCAAAGTTCCCAAATCAAACACCTAAACAAGCTCATTAAGATCAGGAACACTCGATAGTTACAAAACAGGTGTATTGGAGCAGGGTTGGAACTGAACTCTTCTGAAAGGAACTCTTCTTTTGCAGGGATGGATGGGATTGGCACCATCCACTGTAGGGGTGACACTGATACTACAACTACATTTCTTTCTTATGCGGTCCACAGAGAAAAAATAAAGTTGTTTAACTTCAAGTATGACTGCACAATAATTGGTAATAGTTCTGGTTGGCTATTCATATTACTAAGCATTTTGGTTATATGTTGTTCTGTGCTCATCCACTTGCACAAGTGTAGTACTTTTAATTGATTAGATCTACAGGAACAGGTTTGGCCACTCCTGACATAAAAGGCTTATATTGGGAAAGGCATGCAACACCTGATCAACCATTATTCAGATAGGTCGTTATGCTAACAACATGTGGCAGGTTCAAATGTATAGGGTCAGATGAGGTTGTTACCTACTACAGCCACGGAGTACTGCGTGAGACACTTCTTTTGCAGGGGTGGATGGGATTGCCACCTTCCACTGTAGGGGTGGAACTGGTACAGCAATTGCTCTTCTTGCTCATGCGACCCACCGAGAACAAACAGAGTTTCCCTTGAACGACTTCTAGGGAAAGACCTGCCCATAGTCCAACTACTGGGCAAGTTATCGTTCAGTCTACAAATTAGCTTAGCACGTGGGTCTGAACTGTTTATCTTGGTCAGAAGATCAGTAATGTAGGGAAGACTTAAGCACTCAGGCCTAACCAGGCCCACTAGCTCCATGAAGTCTTCTTCCCGACTTGGGGCAAATGCTGCCCAGCGAAGGGCCACGTCAAGGACCAGGTCTTCCCTGGGAATGCTTAAGTTGTCGCTAGCGAGAAGGTTGGCAATGCTTTCCTTTGAAAGGAACATAAAGTCCTGCTCGGAGGCTATGGCAGGTAGATGGGTCAAGGCTACTTCCCTTGCTGCGGCGTAGAGGTCCAGACAGCCAAGCTGCCAAGCATATGCCATCATTCCCAAACAGTTACTAAGATGCAATTGCCTTTCCAAGAACTTACAGCAGAGTAGCCGAGCCCTGTCCAACTGAAGGAAGTCGGCGGCCTCCAGAATATCAAGGACGTTCTTTCTGTCCAGGGTCAGCTTTAAGTTCTTTGTGAACTCCATTAGGGTGTGAAACTGCCGTAGTCCAACTCCCTTAATCTCAATGTGCTTCCTGGTGCTCTCCCGACCACCGCCGAAGAACAAGGCTCTGAAGTAGGGACTCAGCTGGGCCAAATGCTTGCGGTTCACAAAGAATAACTCCCCCTCCACTTGGAGCACTACATCAGGAGCGACAATGACAGCATGCTGGTCCTCCTCAATGAAATCTTTCTCAGTTTCTGGGCTCCGAACATTGGAACCTACTTCTTGCTGTACACAAGCCATGATTGTGCACTCACCCTCCCACCACTTGCTTCTCTGTTGAAGCGAATCATGTGACATTTATAGCCTTGCCCTAGCCTGTCACATACTCTCCATGGGAATGGGGTCAGCAAGCAAAGGAATACAAGGGCTAAATATATCTTGGGTACAGTGCTAGCAATGCCTGATTTCAAAAAGCACACAAAATGCTTTTGTGAATATATTAAAGGACATCTTTTTCAAGGATTATTATACACTGCAAGGCTGAAGTCAGTCTCCACTTCAAGGTTTGAAATGTGTACGTATGCAAGATTCAAGTCAATACTACAATGGGTAGATTATGGACAACTGAACAGCTCTAACCCATATGAGGATTTTACTTTGGGAAATATTCATGAATCAAAAAATTGTTTTAAATATCTATATGGCTCAAGAAATAAACTCCTTTAGAGAATACACTACATGGAGGGTTTCATGTATTTTCAAAAAATATGCATTAAACTTTTAGCATTTTGTGATCTTGTCACTATTTTATAGCATCAACTGACTCTTAAAAACAGATGAATCAGTTAAACAACTGCACAATTGTAGCCTACCCTAAATCTTGGATACATCCTAACATTTATTTGTTTGATTTCACTGCAATGTTTGAATACAATAATAATGCAATTCAATGTTCATACATTTAACTTCAAGTATAACTGCACAAGAAATGTGTAAAGAGTACAAATTACAAGTGTAATTTTGTTTTCGAAACCTGATAAAAATGAAATGGATTGTCAAAAGTTTGCCGTCTCCCCGTCGGGGAATCGAACCCCGGTCTCCCGCGTGACAGGCGGGGATACTTACCACTATACTAACGAGGAGCAAGCCATAAACTCAGCCAAGAACCTATGATGTAGAAATACACAACATTGACCACAACTGGCATTATATATATTTTTTATGGGGTTATCAGTGTTTTACAGGAATGCCATAGTATTCTTTGAAGTATGATTTAAATACTATATAGAAACTCCCAATACCATAGTATCAACCAAAGTATTGTAGTTCATTGTGTAAGTGTTTTAAAACCATATTGTCAGTTTGATTATGGATCATTTCTAATGAACGAGCAGTATCCAATTGGGAACTCCAATTAAGCTTTTTAAAAGCAATTTATTTCACACACCACTAAAACAATACATTCATAAACCACTCAGCAAACCATTTTGTGCTTAAAATCAAACTCTTCCGTGTTTACTTTCTACACACATCAGATCCTTTGAGAAAAAAAAAGAAAGAATACAAAACGCTGAAATAAAAACTCAAAACTACATCACATAGTGTAAACAGGACTCTTGCCTGTACCTGTTAGAACACTCATTTTTCAACCAACTAGATAAAAATAACACCCTTCCAGCACTTTTAACTCTATACAAAGCAAACCCATAGGAGCAGGACACATCATTTATATAAAAATATATGCATTCTGCATCCACTTTAAGCACTGCACTGTAATTTCTTCCATTTTCAGTTTCTAATTTCGTTTGGCACTGTCTTAAGTGTACAACAGAGACCAAGACAACACTCTTTTTTTCTCCTTCACTCAAATATGTACAAATATTTAAATTACATGTATGCATATTTTCATGAGGTTTTAGAGACGCGCTGAGACACTCGATCACATTCAGTTGCTTCACTACATAAAGTACCTACGATTGTTGCAGCATTTCGGGCTCCGTTCAAAACCACTGCACGAGTTTCTACTGCATACCGAACTGGTTTTATGTTGGAACTTTAGACTGTAAACATAACAGAAATTAAATCTAGTTAAGTAGCCGACTGAAATCTCAACCATCAATGCTGTTTTTTGAACATGGGTTTAAAAACACCAACATCCCCATACAGTGGGTTTACTTCTAATATTAACGTAGGAGAACTGCAAAGGAGTTTGGTGGCATCCACTGAATGAAAGCTGGACAGGAAATTAAACATTAAAAATTATATAAATTGGCAGTTAGAGACGTTAGAGTAGACACCATATTTAATTTGACAGACTGTAAGGCGGACTCGAATGTCTTCCACTAGAGAAACTCAACAAAAATGGCCTCAACGCCTTGTTTTCATTGGCGACAAATTAAATTTGGCATCTACCCTGACTGAATCGCCTATTTATTAATACTGCAATTGAAAAACATGATTCTGATGGCAAAAAAATGAAGCTTGAGAGAGTTTTTTGGCTGGGTTTTAACTCACTCGACGCACACAGAAGTGATAGCAGCAGAAACCAGACAGACAACAGACACCCCGTCGTCGAGGATCGGCTATATCTATCAAAATAAAACGCTGTGCTGATATATAACCTCACATCATGGCTTCAGTTTAAACTCCATGACAATCATCATGGAAGATCAGTCGACTTCCTATTCGCTTCAGCGCACACATTCACACACAACGCACAACATGCGCACGCTCCGCCGTCGTCCTCAGCGTTCACTCGTCGTCAAAGTTCTGCTGGAGCAGGAAGTTGGCGGCGAGGTTCTCGTTCTTCTCGCAGGCGAAGTAGGCTTGGATGACGAGTCCCTCGGGAAACCCCAGAGCTTTTAACTACGAAACATAACGAGATTTTAAGATTCTGCAAAAACTATTATAAATTAAAAGCATGTGAATTATAATAAATTATAATACAATATAATTATTAAACACATTACTATGACAATTAAAATGCATTATTTGAAATTGTTTTAGTTCTGCTTTTTCACAACACAACTACATGACCATTAGAACAATAAAATATAAAAATAAAAATATGTGTATAAATATACTAAATTTAATTTTAGATGATTAATCGCATATCACATAAAAGTTTGTTTATATGTATATATGTAAAGAACAGCATTTATTTAAAATAGAATATTTTCTAACATTATAAATGTCTTTACTGTAACTTTTGATCAGTTTAACTCATCCTTGATGAATAAAAGTATTGAATTATTTTATTTCTTTTCCCCAAAAATAAAATTAAAATTCTTACTGACCCCAAACTTTTGAACGGTAGTGTTTAATGTTACAAAAGCTTCTATTTCAGATAAATGCTGTTCTTTTGAACTTTCTATTCATCATAGCATCATGAAATAAAAATGTAAATAACTGTTTTCAACATTGATAATAATAATGAATGTTTCTTGAGCAGCAAATCATCATATTAGAATGATTTCTGAAGGATCATGTGACACTGAAGACTGGAGTAATGATGCTGAAAATACAACTTTGATCACAGGAATAAATTACAGTTTAAAATATATTAAAATAGAAAACAGTCATTTTAAATTGTCATAATATTTCACAATATTACTGTTTTTATTAATTGTTTTTTATCAAATAAATGCAGCCTTGTTGAGCAGAAGATACTTATTTTAAAAACGATAAAAATCTTACTGACCCCAAACTTTTGAACGGTAGTGTATATATATATAGTGCTGTCAAATCGTATCAATGTTAATTTCATTTTCAGTTTAGAAGTATTGTTCATTGTTAGTTTGTGTTAACTAATGTTAATATATGGGACCTTACTGTGAAGTGTTAAACTACAAACTTTATTTATTTATTTTATTTTTAATTTTTTTGTGTGAAAATTCCTCGCCACCAGCGCCACCAAATGTTTAACTTGTCCAAACGAATGTGTACGACAGACATGACAGTTTATCTTCAAGAGAAGTGCTGGTAGTGTTAGCGCACCCTCTCGATGGCTTCCTTCTCCTGCGGCGTGACCTGGATGTAGTTCCTCTGTGGTTCGATGGGAGCTTCAGCGGCTCCGGTGGCTCCGGCCTCGACAGCGTGCGGCTCGTTCAACATCTGCACGAACCGCTCCTGATGCTGCGTGATTTGCTGCAAACACACATATGAAAAAATGCTAATTAAGTGATGCACGACTAATAGAGCGCAACAGCCTGGTTCCGGACATAAAAACTTAAATAGGTAAACTGATTTTTAACAATAACTTATTAACCTTTCAACTTATTTTTAACCCTCTGCTGCTCATTGTTTAGGGTCACGCTCATACACCTCAAAGTTAACTTTTTTCCCAGTAAAATCAATGTAATATATGTTCATTCTATAATATTTTTTATTTAATATTTTTGTATTTTGAGGGAATATTATGGTACTAAAGAATATTTAAGCAACAATTACGATCCATTTGTTTCCACAATTTTTACAGTAGAATAATTAATTAATTAATTTTTTTATGAATTTCAATGATACCCAACATCATGGCTTTGAAGATTTTTTTTTTAAATTTCACATTACATTTTATGGTGGCCATTTTTTAAATTTGTATTGTTACATTTTTAGTATTTTTTAAAGGACCTTTTAACCTTTTTAAAATCATGGCCATGATTTAAAAAATATATATATATTATATATTTTATTATTTTGTGTTCAAATAGCAAGTGCCACAAAAGTCACTAAGTGTTATACAATTCAGATTAATTAAAAAATATATATTTATAAAAATAAAAATACATTTTAACAGTGGAATAAGTGGTGAACTAATAGCGATCCATTTTCCCCACAATTCTTTAAATAGAATTCAACTAATTAATCCTTACATACATTTTTTTTTGCTTCAAATAAAAGTTTGTAATGGCAAATTTAATGGCTTAAAATTATTAAATGGAGACTTTTTTAAAAACCCTATGGGGAAAAAGTGAAAGGAAAAAATACTTCCGCTTTAAAAGTGGTCGGACGTCAAAAACCCGGGAAACCCGCCACTGATTCCCTCGAAACTTTCCTAAGGGTTTTTATAATAGGGTTTTTCCAATTTAAGAGTAAAATAAGGTATGTGGTAAATGTAAGTTGACAGTACTTGCACATTTTGTTCTACTGCACGACGTCTCAAAAATATATGTAATAAATAAATAAAATATAATAATATATATATATATATATATATATATATATATATATATATATACACACACTGTATATAGTGCTGTCAAATCGTATTAATTAAAATTTTATTTTCGGTTTAGAAGTATTGTTCATTGTTAGTTCATGTTAACTAATATATGGGGCCTTATTGTAAAGTGTTAAACCAAAACCTTTATTTATTTCAGCTAGCAGCCAAAGTTGCAAAATTTCACATTTTTTATTTTTGTGTGAAAATACCAGGACAACAGCGGAAACCAAATGTTTAACTAGTCCAAACGAATGTGACAATTTCCCAATTGTCACCGCAGCACTCTATTGGACGGGACGCGGCTAAGCTCCGCCCACCTGCAGGAGTTGCGGGTTGTCTCGGCCCAGTTGCTGCAGCAGAGCCGGCAGGAGCGTCGGGTTCTGCTGGATGATCTGCCGCATCTGCTGGAACTGCGGCTGGTTCCTCAGGAACTCCAGCGGGTTCGCCGTCACCGGCACGGATCCGGGCTCCGCACCTGCTCACAGTATAGAAAGGGCTGTACAGGAGTCTGGCCCGAAACCAAAAATCAAGGAAAAGTGAAAAAACAAAACAAAAAACGCATTTTCTTTGTTTTGTACTTTGTATTCCGTTGTGTCATTTATGTGCCTCATAATGGGAAAGTAAAAATAATGTCAATATGTGTTTTCACTTCAACGTTTCCTTATTGTTAATGCTGTTTGTGTTGATAATATGAATTTGTGTTTGCGTTACAATTCAGCAAAAATCAACACTATGAAAAACACTAAAAAGTCACGTAAACACATAAAACCTTTATTGTAGGTATTGTAGACATTTTTTAAAAAAAACTACAAAACATAACAAAATGACTAAAATTTGTACTTTTAATTTAATTACTAAATTACTTAAAAGAAAATGTAAAAATAAAAACTAATTCAAAATATCAACATATTTCATGTATCAACATGTCAAATATAATATTTCTTTTATCGAGTTTTTAGATTCTGGCAAAGAGACTACCAATGAAAACTAGCCTTCGGGCGTTACATTTATGAATGTTGATTATTGTATGCTTTCCTTTCTTGAAATAAATAAATAAAAACTATAATAGTATATCAATGCTACTAAAATGACTAGCTTGTCAGATATTGAAAAAAAAAAATGAAATATGAGAAATTAAAAAAACATCAAAGAAATGTTTTTATTTTGTTCCAACTAGTTTTAGGGACTGTTCACTGAGGTGCAAAAAATTACAAGTATAAATAGTATCTAACATTATTTGTGCTTAGTGTAAATAGCATTTATCGTTTTTGTTATGCCTGTTTATTTCACTTAGCTGCAACTAGTAATTAGAATCCATTTAGAAAACTAACAACCAAAAACACAGTTTATTTGACTGTGAAACAGCAAAGTATTCCGTTTCAAGTAAACTTTCAGTCTAAAATTTCATCAAAGGTCTCACATATTTCATATTTTAGTCTTTTTTTCCCCCCCATGTTTCTTTGTTGTTTTTCAGAGTGTTGACTTTTGGCGAATTGCATGGAAACCAATGGGGTCCAACACAATTGCATTCACCAAAATGTGTACAGCCTTTTCAAAACGCATCTATGCCTCAATATTTTGCATGCACATTCATGACCCTAAATGAGAACAAATCACCAAATTTCAAGAAGAAGTAAATAGTTTAACCAGTGTTTCAAACAGTTTAAAAATCGAAAGTGCAACACAATAGGACGATTAAGTTAAAAACACTTCAACTTGAAGATTTTCCTCATCAGCTTGATTTAAAGAACACCAGTACATCCAAGTGAGCATTGAAATAGTCAAGACTCCTCCATCAGCTGTGCTACCGAAATAACATTTTAACGAATTAGCAAGAACGCGGCAGCTGCAGGGCAAACTAGCGTCTATTTCCATGAGTCCTGAACAAATGGCCACTCACCGGCTGCGGCGGCGGCGGCTGTGGGGGCGGCGGCTGTGGTGGCGGCTGCGGCGGCGGGTGGAGGCTGAGGTCGCTGTGGGGCGGGCGGGGTGGGGTTGGACACGGCAGTGGGCTGAACTACTTCTTGTGGAGGCTGCTCGGATTCTGTGGGAATACCCTTGAGGAACGGACATTAGCAACTTGTGAATTTGTGTGGTTTACAAAGGAATTACACTGACGTGAAGTCAAACAAGATGCTATAAGTCAACATGAAATGTCTCGATCCCAAAAATGAAATTACTTCTCAATGTTTCAATTAACACTTAAATGCATTTATGTTTCACCAATCATTATAACATAGGTCTTTAGCAACCCGGATCTATCTCTAACACAGATGGATCTCTAACTGCCACAATGGTATAAAACACTCCTGATATTTTAATAACAATTACAAAAGAATAAAATTAAACATATCTTGTTACTTTCTGGAACTTGGAAGGGTTCAATTTGAGCAGATGTTTTTTACCATCATCACTGTCATCGCCAGAGCTCATTCATATTCATTTAAATAATTTAAAATAATTGATCTATTTCATATTACAATTAATTTTAGTATTAATATTAATAATTATCATAATCACCTTTGTTATGTATGCCATTGATTATTTGCATGTGTTTATGCAATTTTTTTTGGTGAACATTGCATAAACATTGCATAAATGTATTATATATATTTTTTTGCATGTATTAATGCTAATATTAATAATTTTATATGTATTTAAATACATTTTAAATCATGTAAATAATTTATCTATTCAATATTATACTTTAGTGTTAGTATTAATCATTGTAATTATCATTATATATTGCATGGATGTAAGACACACATTTAAAATACATTTTTAGCGCAATTTTCCACCGGACAAAATTGCGATTGTTAACTCATGATTTCTGTTCTGTCTGTGCGCACCAATCTTGCACTTCTATCTACTCCTCAACCAGACCACCTAGAGACTTCGGGTTTTCGGCATTATGCTAAGGAAGGTCTAATCTCGGGAACGCACAAAAAAAATCCAGGAAAAGATTTACTATCTCTTAGTGTTGTGATCCCATGAGGTCAGAAAATTGCGCTAAAACACTCACCGAGTTTTTATTACTTGTTTTTAAATTTAGTAATTATCCAAACAATATTAAATAAGCTACTTTACCAACCAAATCTTGAAAAGTTGAATTTATTTTCTAGCAGAATATCCTGTTTCACTCAGAAACGTGTAACATTCCAAAATAAAACGAGATGCAAATGTCATTTCATGTTGCCTTTAAGCAAAAATAGGCATTTTTTAAAGCATTTTTTCTGGTAATAAAACATAAAACTCATACCATAAGCAGGTACTCCACGGCTCTGTCCGGATTGTTGAAACTTGCTCGTAAAGCGGCGATAACCTGTTCCCTCTCATAACCCATTGACATGATTTCCGTCACCAAATTCTCATACGCTTGACCCGTAACTAAAAAACGACAGATGTTAATGTCAAGTTCATGTCTACTTTACAACAAAACAAATAACCCAAACTTACCCAGTATGGATGCAGCTGCTTCTAAAAGACCCAACTCATCTATAATGCTGCACAAAATAGACAAATTAAGAGATTTTCATTCTTTTTAAGAATAAAAAACTAGCTTTTTTTGTGGGCGTGGCCATACCTGGCTTCTGATTGGGCGATGGCCTGCTCTTCTTGGGCGGCCTGGTTCTCCTCTTCTGAGATAGGAGCAGGAGTAGCGCTAACAGTCTCGGGCGTTTCGGCAGCAGGCTCCGAGGCAGCAGGGGGCGCTGTGACGGGCTCTGGCTCTACAGGAGCGGGAGCAGGGGCTGATACAGGCACTGTGGAGGCGGCAGGAGTCGTGGGCAGATGGACAGGGGTTTCGGCGAGGGACACACTAACGGGAGCAGGAGCTTGAGGCGGTGTAGCAGATTTAGGCTGTAGAAAGAGAAACAGGACTGCACAGAAAACTACTAGCTATGTGTGCATGCAAAGTTGCAAATTTAACTTTTACGAAATATTGGAACATCTGCGAATGAAGCACCGTTTCCATCCCATGTGTGCAAGAGAACAAAATCGCCATTTTCTTAGAAACTTGCGCAAAGTATCAATAATAAAAATGAAAGTTGCGGCAACCTGCGAACACAATGTGGCTCTTTTTTCCCCCTACATAATATATGTTGTTTTTCCATTCATGATTTCACAGAAATAGAAACCGTTTCCAAAAGTTAGAATAAAAACTCTTTATTAAGTGTCGCGTCTGGTTTGCACACAGCTGAAACGCAATAATAATCGCTGTTATGTTTTCTTTGCGAATGCAATTGTGTGAGATGCTTCTTGGAGGGATTAATACCAAATCATTTTGATGACAGAACAACTAAAACAAAATTTGAGATGCTGTGCGATGCAATTGGTCCACTTGTTAGTCCAGCTATCCAATCACATCGTCTGTTGAGTTTTTTGTTGCGCATCGTGGAATTTTATTCTGTAAATGTTTTTCTATCGTAGGCTAGTTTATGCACGTTTTCTTATCGGATAAAAAAATGTATTCGATTCAATTAAGCATAAATATTTTAGTTTTTTATGTGCATACATTTTTAAGATTTTATGCACATCTTGATATTTCCATCCAGCGTTTTATATGCAGTATCCCAAACTTCAAAAGGAAAATACGTGGATTGAAACATAGCTACTTTACGAATTTAAAGAAAGAATTCTGCTCAGGTTTTTAATGGAAGTGAAGCATTTCATAAAAATGCAAAGACTCGATGAAGAAGGCAATGAGAGGATTGCGAGAAATAAAACAGCCTTACCTTTGTAACCATCACCACGACAAAGTTCTTCTCGTCTATTTTGTATTCTTTTAGAGGTATATCATCATTCAAAATTTTGCCTGCGTTTTATGGACAAAAACAAAAAAAATCAAATACGAGATTCACACAAACCAGAATATGCTGCATGGAAAAGCAAATATGGTATATAATATTTAAGATTTGCCATACCAGAAATAAAAAATGTCCAAAGACAGAGGAAAATAAGAAACAGACCTGCATAGATTAGTTTTTGACCGACAGCTGGAAAAGCATCTTGCCCCTTTTCTTCCTCTATCTTTTCTTTAAGAGCCTTTACCTGTATTTACAATACACAAGGACATTATTTCATCAGATACATATTTTATATATGTATGTCAATAATATACAGTTTAGGTTTGTTTAGGGTTTAATTCAGGTATTTTAAGGTTTTATAAGTTGTTACTTTTACTATAATATGATGAATTATATTCCATTATTATGTTTGGCAATATATTTCGTATTTGTGCAGGACAAATGTCACTCTCATATCTTTCAATACAATTCAATATTGTGGTTTAAAGGACAAATATGACTCATGAACTGTTTGCTTATGAAATCAGGCAATGAATGATCATGTGCTTCCCAAACTATCTTAAATATCCAAAGTAATGGATTCATACGATCACAAGACTGGCTATATACATGGGCACTTGCTGAGTCATTTCATCAGCATTTCAAAATCAAAATCATTTCATCTAACTTCTTTGCTCAAACACAGTCAGAATGATATTGCATTTTGTTCATTAGCTGATTATTTTGACCACAAATTATTTCAAGTTGCAAAATTATATATATATATAAAAAAATGAGCCATTTCAATGACCGAGACACATTAATCTGACTCCATTTTAAAAAGTTTTCAATATTTTATAACATAATACATTCCATGTCAGTAATCAATAAACCTAGTCATTCTAGGAAATTCAGAAGCATGGCAAGCTGTTTTTATATTTATTCCTAAAATCAAACCAACATCTGGCTATTTTTCATTAGACACTTGGGTGTATTTCAGATGTTAGGTAGTAGCATACTTTGCATTTCTAGTAGTAAGATTTATTTAATATTAAGTATAAATAGCCATTCTTACTAGTTATCACTTATGGCAAGTAAAAGAAAAACTAGTGAGAAAATAAATGTTACTAGTCACAGTTGGGATACATACTAATGTCTACTAAATAAATACTAGTATCTAATAAATAAGGATTAATAAAACTGGAATCGATACTAGTCACTACTAGCAAAATTCATATATATATATATATATTTTTTTTTTTTTTTTTTTTTTTTTATAGTAAAACTAAAAGATGTACAGGCAACAATAGTTGGTGTATAGTTAACAGTGAGTTCAATGGTAAAAATTAACAATTTGTGTGTCAATTAAATAGTCGGGATAGTAGTAAGTCGTAAAGGAACAAGTACGAGTAGTGTAATACTAATAAATAAGCATTAGTGACTAACTTTTGGGATAACTACTAGAGTTCTCGTATCTAATGAATAGTTACCAATGAAATACAAAATTATATGTGACTAGTAATTAAAACAAGTAACATAAAATGCTAGTTAGTTTAATCGAATAGGTGTTAAACCTGCTTGCCATAGACGAGAGTGTAAACAGACCGTTGAAGTGAACAACGCGACCGTTATTTTCAAATTAATAGCCGTTAGAATGTGCGGCTCAGTGACGTCACCTATTCTAGTGTATTATTCTACAATGACAGCGGGTGTCCGCGCGCGCGACCCACATGTATATCAGCAGCCGCCCGAGGCCGCGGCGTTTCCCAGCGCGTTATGCCCGCGCACTGGCATGTTTACACGGGCACAAACACGCACACTCACCGTCAGCTCCTCGTCTATCTGCACTTTAAATGTCTGCTGCTGGAGCGTCTTCAGAGTGATCGTCAGCATTGTGTTCGAGCGCGAGACCCCGCGAAAACAGCCTCGGAAGTGTCCTGAATGAGCGCGTGTGGAGATGTGACTCAGCTATCTTCGGCAGGGATGAGCGGGTGTGTTAGTGTTACGAGAAGACGCCATCTACTTGCTGAATAGGACAAGACACGTGGACGTACGGTGACCCCAAAGAGCCTTTTAGACGTTTAGAAATATCGGAATAAATACTCGACATGTTTCTAGAACTTTCCTCAGTACTATCTTCACGGGGTCAGTGACAAACAGGGATGTTGGAGACGACAAAAAAGACATATCTGTCTTAAACACACGTAAACATTTCTTATAAATATAATCTATTCATGTGAGCTATTTAAAAAAATAATAATAATTGTACAACATTTTCAACGAAGGTTTCGACAAGTATAGTCAATGTACACATCGTTTATAGTCATTCAAGACGTGTTTTTTTGTTTGTTTTTCCAGTATGAGCTCATTTGACAAATTAATCATGACATAAGTCAAAATTATAAGTCCAAGATATAACATACTAAATCATAATTATGCCATTCACGTCATAATTACGAGATTAAAAAGTCAAAATTATGATTTGACATGAAAAAAAGGGGCATAATTATGACAAACTAAGTCTTAATTAAGGGATAAAAAAATAAATTATGAAATTCAAAAAGTACATTTTAATGGGACTTTGTCATTATGATGTCAGGAAAGTTATTCAACGCTTACATTCTCACCAATAAATATTTAAATCATGTAAATTCTGAACCAAACTGAATAACACATGCTTTGTTTTTTTTGGTTTTGAGAAATAAAATTTAATTAATTACTTGCGTTGCACTTAATAAATAAAACTTACACTTTAAACCAAAAATGAGGACAATTTAATATCCACATACTCAAGGAAAATTTTGGAAAAATGACCCAGACGAGGATTTAAAAATAAATCATTTATTTAAAAAAGTGCAAATCCAACATATGATCAACATCAGAATTGTCCCCTTGCACGACTCGAGACTGAACAGAAAACCCAAACATCTATTAGTCTAAAGTTTAACAGGTCATGAACATGATGGGGTGGGGCTTCTAGCAGCAAAACCAAAAGAAATCTGAGTTTAGGGATGCGACATGTGACTAGAAGGGGCGGGGCCAAGAATTCACACCACATTTAAAGAAAAAGACAACAGAAACACATCAGATCTGCTCATTCAGGAAGGGAGTCCTCGTCTTCACAACTCGTCTTTGGTGAGCGTATCGTCGTCACCCTCCTCTTCCTCCTCAGGAGGTTCTTCTGTGTGCTCTTCCTCCTCTGGCTCATCCTCCTCATTTTCGTCCTCCTCGTCTTCCTCATTATCATCCTTCTTGCTCTTTTCCTCATCTTCGCGTTTTTTCCGTTCTTCCTCTTCCTGTTGGTCCTTCATATTTTTTTCTGGCCCCTGATACAAAAACACAACACCGGTAAGACGCACATCAGAATTTACATCTTAAACACATTCCTGTGGAAATAAACCCAATTTATTACCTTCGTTGTGCCCCATGTTTCTGTACCAAATTTCTCGGCCTCCTCAACATCATCGGTGATCAGGAAGTTGTCAAAGATGGTTCCAGATTTCACCTGCAAGAAAGGTACACTAGTTATAAACAGTGATTTTCGTGAATCTGAGATCAAATTTCCTGAATCATTCACCATTTAACCACAAAACTCATTACAAAAAGTGCAGTACTATATCATTTATTGATTTTTTGTATTTATTTTTTAATAGCAAAATAAAATAATATACCAAACATAATGATATCTTGTTTAACAGTTGTGTGTCAGAATTTGGTAAGACAAATACAGAAAGCTTGTTTGTTTTTGCAAAACCCCCTCAAATTATCAATAAAACTATAATAGTATATCAATGATACTAAAATAACACTGGTAAGATATTGTACCTCTAAAATCATACCTAATATGGTAAATGTGACCAATTTGTCACAATTGCGGAAATTACCAACATAAAATCAGCCATTTTGATCGCAAAAATCCCCTAAAAAAAAAAGTTGTCAAATGTCTGGTTAAATTTCACCAGTGAAACCCAAACCAAATCTGTTAAAACCCTACAACTGACCATTATGATGTTGATTCAACAGCACACCAATCTAAACCATACCTGCCAAAGATCCAGTCCCAGAACGCCAATCTTCTCGAATTTGTAAATGGCGTCGTCTGCCTTGTACTCGGGGTTGTCGATTTCAGGGTGAATCCAAGTGCCTTTGTAGTTGGGGTTGTCGATCTGTTTTGGTTTCCACTCACCCTACATCAACGAAACTTAGTTAGATCAGTTGGTGAAACTGGTTCCTGTATAATAAACAACCACTCAGGTGCGTTCCCCAAAAGCATCGTTGGCCAACTATGGTCACAAGTTCCGTTTAATCACGTTGGTATTGACAGAACTTGAAATTATAGTTGGCGTCGGGAACCGCACCCCTGATCGAGAAGATCAACCTTTTACCTTTAAGATCACTTCAAATACAGCAAATTGCACAAACAGTCCATGTGATGTTGATCAAGAGCATTAATCTCTCTCAAAAACTCCTAAAAACCTGAAACCTTCTGCTGGCTGCCTACCCTTCCGGAAAGACCAGCCTAAACTGGTTTTAGCTGGTCTCCCAATTGTCTAAAACCATTCAACTAGACCAATTCAACCACTTTGTGGCTTGTTTGGTTGAGCTTAATATTAGGATTTTCTACGTGAGGACTGGTTTTGTACCTTGTACTCTGGGTTGGGGATCATCGCAGGTTCCCATTCTCCGTCCATGTCTTCATCCCAATCGTCTGGTTTCTTGGCATCAGGGTCGGGAATGTTCTCAGGTTTGTCCCAGTCCTGAACCGCAGAGATATACACTTTTAATGCACCATTTGTGTCAAAGAACAACTATTTTGAAATAGTACACAGATTTCTTGCACGCTATGATGTGTGGATCAGGTTATGGTGATTAACGACTGAAAACGTACCTCAGGTTTCGCGTCTTCAGGATCGTCGATTTTCGCCCTGTCGTCCCAATCCTCGGGCTTCTTGGCCTCTGGATCCTTGATCTTTTTGGGAGGAAGTAAGTCCCAATCTTCCTCCAGAGAGCCAGACTCAACCTTCTCGTTGTCGATTTTCACTTCGTACGTCTGGTCCGGTCGCAGGATCAGCGTGTACAGGTGTGTGAGTTCATCGTCCTGACGGGCGCAAACAAAGCAACTGAATTATAGCGACTATGATTTCATTTGAAACATTTTAACTGCCATTTGGTGCACATTTTTCCCCTTCCACATATCAATTAAGTATCATTCGAAAGCTTAAAATTCATCCTGTGAAAACCAGACATTGTGCTACCATGAAAACAGTACTTTAAAACCTTTTGACAGGCTCCTCCCACTAGTGGGCGGTGCCATGTTTCATATTTATATAATTAAAATAATAATTTTAATTTATAATTTTATAATCAAAATCTTTCTCTAATCTTGACAAAACGCATATCGTCGGGAATGTCTGAGACTCAAGTTTCCACATTTGACGACTGTTTCGTGAGATTGTTGATTTGTCACCCGGTGGCTATTTTTGGTACAGCGCCTAAACGAAACCTCAATTTTTGTGATACAAGCTTCAAATTTGGTGCACATCTTGGTAAGACTTATGGCTTTGATTTTCAGAGTCCAAATTATTTTATAAAATATGTATTTTGCATGAAATAAAAATTGTTTAGTACAGTACATTTGCTTTACAGTAAATGTAAAGTTCGATTTTCTTTTTTACACTTCCATTTTTTTCTGCAAAATGTCGTCTTTACCTTAGGTCTGTATTCAAAAAGTTTTGATTGTGCATTTTCACATCCATGTACAAACAGTTAAATTACATTTTGTTTTAAAACATACTTTGCATTTGATGTCCTTCTTGATTAGGTGATTTTGGCCTTTGTAGTTGAAAATGACGTGAACTTTCTTGGTGCTGTAGCCACAGATGTCGGGTCCTACGAGGAAGGTTAAAAGTGAAAATGACACAAAAATAGTGAGAGTATATGCCAATGTTGTGCTACTTAGTTTTTCCACCTAGAAACCCAACAAAACGTCATCTAACCATGGCTTACCGAACATGATGTAGTACTGTGAATCGCCGTGCATATCGGTCTGGTCCAGGTCGGCGGGGAAGATTTTCACGTACCCACCGCCGCAGTCGATCTTCTGCTCGTGTTTCACAGTGAACTGGATCACTACTGGTCTACCCTCATTACTAAACGAGTCAAAGCGACTGGATAGAGCGTAAAAACGGGCGTCTTGAGTTGTCTGCAAACCTTGAAGGGGAAAAAAACATGGCATTATAAGTCATCTCACATTGATTATTCAAATTTTCTTAAAGATGAAGACATTTGCAAAAGCAATTGAGCTTCGGTGAAAGAAGCCGTGACCTCTGACCTTTATCAAGCTCAGCATCGCCGTAGAATTTCCCTGAGGTCAGTTTCCACTGGCCGTAGTCGGATTTGTGTTTGGATTCGACCCATCGGCTTTTCCAACCATCTGGAGATACAAAGTTTAATAGCAAGAAATCTTTTATATTGGCTATGTATTGTTCATCATCAGCCATTACATGAAAATATTTTCGGGCTGGAATTTTAATATGGGTGCATTAAAATGATGCAAATAATTGTAAGTTAAAAACAACAGATATGAAACTCTAATGCCTTAAATTTGTTTTTAAGACGACAACAGTTTAATAGTCTAAAAAGCGAACTGAAACCAAAACTTAACACTGATTAATAAAAAAATAAAAAAATTGTTGTCATAATCTATGAGTAAGTATGCATTAAGATACAAATCTGAATCATTTTCACAAATCATGTATTCTTAGCATGACATGTAATTTGTATAACAGTGTAATTTGCAAATACAGTAGCCTAAATGAAAGTGACACTGGTGAAATGATACAACTGACTTTGATCACATAAATGCATTGAAGTAAACTTGCTCAATACATCATAAAAATACATTATGTTGACATTATTTTTAAGAAACATATCTCCGTGAAATATTGACTGTGTCTGATGTCATGCTCGATCAAAGAAGAGAGATTTACCTCCATCCAGAAATTGTTCTTTAAAATACACATCTGCATGTACAGTGAAAGCCAGTGCAGATATAAAGCACACTGCTGCAGCGACCCGCATCTCTGCACTGTTAAAGGATCTATATTAAGATTAAGATCCTGATATAATAATGAATGCTGCTCGAGCTAATGCTCAGTGAAATATGGCTCGGTTGTGTTCCTGCACAGATGGCTGAGACTCATTGGCCGGACGGGCAGCCAATCAGAGGAGACCACGAGTGAAGAGTCAGCGCTGTGGGCGGGGATTCTGCGAAGCACGTGATTGGAACACGGAGGAAGTACAAGTACAAGTTTTGTTTATATTTGATTTAATTACTATAGCTGTGTCTGAAATCGCTCCCTATCCACTATATAGTGCACTATTTAGGGTGTCGGCCATTTTGTAGTGGTGTCCGAATTCTGAGTGAACGACATCATTCCCTACATTCGTTCACTACTTTTACCCACAATCCTCTCTGAATTCGAGTGTACATCCGATGTACACTTGCTGAGACACTATTTCCCACAATCCAACACGATAAGGCGATAGAGCGCGAATGAAAAATAAACAAAAATGTCACCATGGCAACGGCGCACGCGAGATAGAAAACAATCATTTATAAGACCAGACGCCTGGTTATTTATTTATATATATATACCGTTATATCTATATTTGAATAAACAAATGTGCTGTATAGTGTTTTGTTCTCTTTTATTTTCACATATAAATGTAAAAAGTAAATAAATATGATAAGCAAGTTTTTTTATTATCTTTTTTTATCAAATAACGCAATAAACGTGAAAAATACATACATACAATTGTTACATATAATTCATACAGCCAAAAAAGGAAATATTAAAGATGGGTAGGTAATGTTTATGACGAAATTGTCCGAGCTCTCTGGCGCGTGATAATTATGTCAGCGTCCGAATTCGCTCACTCATTTTCGTTCACTCTTTGCTGATGTAGTGCACTCAACTGCCATTCACTATGTAGGGATTAGTGAATGAGTGAGCGAGTGAGCGGTTTCAGACACAGCTATGATTGCCCGTTACTATTCATAAAGTCAAATGGAATGAAAAATGCCAAATCGTGAGATCCTTGACGTAATAATAAACAAGTAAAATATGGTGCTGCATGTGATCTGTAAGACGAACTTAACACGGTATTTTACATTTTTCTTGCAGTAAATCTGCAACTAGAACATGTAACAGAGTTAGTTTTATTTATTTTAGCTGTATGTTGTTTACCGGAATATATTGCAAAAACAAAAACAAACTAATTGGTAATATTAAAAATAAATAATTAAATAAATAATGTTTTTACAGATAGGCTATAAGAAGCACCTTTGAAAAAAGTAGAAATAAAGCTGTATATGGTACACTGCTGAAATATTTAAAATATACATAAAGTTTGTATTCCTCAGAATAAATCATGAGAGACTCTTGAACCTCAGAGTGAGAAACTTTATTGATAAAGGCAAGAAAATACATATGACAAATATACAGCAGTAGTAAAGTGAGATCTGTGTGTCTCTTTATTAATTTTTTTTGTACTTGAGAAAAATATAAACAATAAAGTGACACTGTCACTGAAAGAGAGCACAAACTCAAATTATCATCAGTATTTCTTATGAAAAAAAAAAACACTATAAAAAACACACTTGAAGAACCTTTAAAGTTCAGCGTTCTGCTTTAGATTTCGATACTTCCTGAAAAAGATGAACATAAAAAGCCATAAATTAATAAATCTCACAGATAATTATACATGCAAAATCAGTTTGTGAGAAATGACATCATCAATCATGTACCTGATGTGTGAATATGTGCTTGATCTCGTTCAGCTCTTCTGGATCTGATCTCATAAACCACAATAATGACAGTAGCCACGCCCAACAGAGCAGAGAGGACCAATCGGATCACAGCTTCAGTAGGACCACACCAGTGGACAGAGTCTGAGGAATAAACACATCAAACTGATCAGGTCAATAAACACTAATATCAGCGCTGACATCAACTAATATTTCTGAATACACAGAAATATGATCAAATCTAATCAACAATATTATATTCGGTGCCAAGTGAGTTTTTATACGGTCTGTCATCTCAAACTGTAAAATGATTAAACAATACAATATGTAAATAGTAAATAAGAATATTTGGAGGAGAAGAAAAATCTCTACTCACCATAGACAGAAACTCTGAATACTTTTGATGAGAATCTTCTTGAATTCAGTAGATCTGGAAACTTAAGTAGTTTATAATCTCCATCATGTTCAGTTGTGGTGTTTGTGATGGTCAGAGATCCAGTTTGATTGTCCAGCTTCAGTCTGTCTCTGAATCTCCCATCAAGAACATCATCATATACAGTGATTCTGTCGGCCAGTTTATTGATTTCAGCTATTAAAGTGTTTTCATCTCCAAACCTCCACTGAATCACATCATCATCCTTCATTTCAGTAAGATCAGAGTTTAGAGAGACTGAATCTCCCTCCTTCACTGACACTGACTCCACTTCATCTGTCAAACACACAGAGAACAAACAGAAACAGGGTTTGCAAAGATTAATACTGTTAAATAGCTTAATAATGGTTTACAAAATTTGAATAGTTTAAAATTTACATTGAAAATAAACAATATAAAATAACAAAAACAAAATTGTGTATGTATTAGTTTAACAAAAATTCATTAAAAAACAGGTGTAAACTTTTTTGAACTCACCAATGACAAAGAGAATGAAAAAGAGTCTGAAACTCTTGATCTCACGGTTGATCAGTAGAAAATAATATCCAGCATGTTCAGCTCTGGTGTTTGTGATGGTCAGAGATCCAGTTTGTTTGTCCAGCTTCAGTCTGTCTCTGAATCTCCCATCAAGAACATCATCATATACAGTGATTCTGTCGGCCGTTACATTGATTTCAGCTATTAAAGTGTTTTCAATCCTCCACTGAATCACATCATCATCCTTCATTTCAGTAAGACCAGAGTTTAGAGAGACTCTCCCTCCATCACTGACTCCAGTCCTGAATCACCAAACACACACACACACACACACACACACACACACACACACACACACACACACACACACACACAGAAACAGGGTTCATCACAGATTAAGATGGTCACTTGATGGTTTATAAAAGTAAATAGTTTGAAATTTAAAATTGAAATTAATATCATCATTAAAAAGCAAAAGCAAAATGAATGTTGAATTATTAATTGTATATTTGTGCTGAATAAAATATAAAACAAGTGAAACTGATATTTAACTCACCAAAGACAAAGTTTAGAGAGACTGAATCTCCCTCCTTCACTAACACTGAGTCACCAGACACTCCTGAAGAACAGAGTTTTTCACAGATTAAAGCTTTAAAATCACTTGATGTTGGTTTGATGAAGCTTCACTAAAATACTTTTAATCATGTAAATGTGAAATTAATAATATTCTGCAGCAGTACAAAGACAAAAGATGATGAATGAAAAGAGAAATAGATGTATATATTTTTACTTTAATGTTTAATGTCACACTAAAACTAATGCTGTTGATTATCTGAGCTTCATATTTATATTATTTTATTTAATGAATCCATAATAACTGAGTTTAGAGCTGAATTCAAACTTGATCTAATAGAAGAGAAAAAGAAAAGAAAGTGTAAGGGTGCTTTCACATCTGTAGTTCGGTTCATTTGGTCCGGACCAAGGGCGAAAAATGATACATTGTAGCATTTCACTGGCGCTTTGGTTCCTTTTCACACCAGACTGATCGCTCTGGTCCGAATCAGTTTATGAGTTGATAAAACGAAGCAAAATGCAGTCACGTGACAACATCCACATCACTCGTTGGCCAGATGTGTCTTGAACGCATTCCCATAACTGCACTTCATTTGGTCAGAATTAAAGGGATAGTTCACTTTGAAATTAAATTTTGGTATGTTTTAGCTTACCTCAAGGGCATCCAAGATGTAGGTGTCTTTTTTTCCGCAGTAGTTTCAATTTTGATATTTTTAGGTCAAACCGTTCTTGTCTGTCAGTCATATAATGCAGGTCTGTGGTCACGGTCTCAAAGAGCAAGCACAGAGTCCAAATTAAACAATTCCCCATCGTCCAAATTAAACAATTCCCCATCGTAAGTACACATTGATGGCCTTAGACACGAAACGAGCGGTTTGTGTGAGAAAACGAACAGTATTTATATCGTTTTTACCTCTTGTAACACAGCCACGTCCAAGTGATCTGAGGGCGTGCACGCATCCTGGTGTGTGACGTGTACACAGACTGGTGCATAGATATATACACTAGAGGGCGCCTTGTCTACGGCAGTTCATTGGAACGAATGTCTTTAAGGCGACCTCTAGTGTGTAGTCTTCTGGGCTGCAGCTCCCAAAACTAAAACTAAATAAAAATAAAATTTTCCTCTGTGAAATGAGTCTGACAGGTTTTGACTCCACCCCTCAAAAAATCGGAATCGAGAATCGAAAAGAACCGAAATCGAAATGAAGAATCGGAATCGGAATCAGAATCAGAATCGTTCAAATCAAAACGATGCCCAACCCTACCTTTAGGTAAGCTAAAACATACCAAAATTTAATTTCAAAGTGAACTATCCCTTTAACGTGCGGGAAAATTCCAACAGAACTCACAGAAGTAATCCGGCAGACAACACGGCGCTGCTTACTATGGAGAGACGACTGCGTGGGCTGATTGTATCCCTCGTCATATTTTATTATATAGTTTGTCTACACCACTTTAGACAAACAATATATTTGAGAATGAAGCGATATGCGGCTCAAACATAATGTGTTAATGCACTGCACGCGGCGAAGGCGCATCGCAAGTCACTTCAGGAGGAGGCATGCATTAATGTTGCTAAACAGTGACGTGCTCATCATCCAAAAAAAAATGTTCAACGATCCATCAGGTAACGTTGTGCCCTTTCTCTCTTTATAATTGTTTTTGACAATTGGGACATGCTTAAAGTGCAAACTGTCAACAAACATTTCTCTCTGACTACGGCAACTGGTTTAGTCCAAAAATGTGCAGTTCTTTGGCAGTTGGTTCTGTTCGAGGTCGGATCACGTTCTCACCACAAACGAACCACTCCAGAGTTCGTTTCAAAGCGTACCGAGACCAACTCTTTGAGGAGGTCTCGGTACGCTTGTTTGGTCCGCTTTTGGTGCGCACCTGTGTGCGATTGCCGCATTCACACCTGCCCAAATAAACCGCACCAATGGGGAAAACGAATTCTAGTGCGGTTCAACTGAACTAAACGAGGCAGGTGTGAAAGCACCTTTAGTATTAACTTAATAGAACAATAGAGTAACAAGCACCACTTAAATGTCCAGCCCGCAGAAGTCACACTTACCCTGTAACTACATGAACAAGAGTATATTTCTCCAGTATTTAAGCAAAAGTTCTCAGAGCACTTTTGTTAAAAGAAAGTACTATATAAATGCAGATATGTACACTATAATTTTTTAAAGGTCTATATGTATTGGTATACTGTTATTACAAAATGGTTTGCAGTGTATGTTCTTGCTAAATTTCTCTCAAATGTAAGATTGTTGTATCATAATAGTAGAATAAGTAACGCTTAGTTCTAAAATATCGACAGTATAAATAATTTGTTAATTCCTCTGGTTATTACCCCTTTATGCCTAAAACTTTACAAGCAAACTCCAGCAGCTCAAGCTCTTACTAGAACCAGGAAGTGTGATCATATTAGCCCGGCTCTGTCAACACTGCGTTTGCTCTCTATCAAACATTGCATACATTTAAAAATCCTGATGATTACTATAAACTACTATTACTAAGATCAGAGTTTAGAGTGACTGAAATAAACAATATCATAAAACAACAAAAAGATTCTTTAATTTAATTTTGTCATTAAAAACAGGTGAAACCAATAGTCTATTTAACCCTTTCACGTGTGATTCTGACTGGGTGAGTTTATCAAGGCGACATTTATTTTAGAATGTTTCCCCCGTTTCCCGTCATGATCTTGATTTAAAATGTGAGATGGCGCCGCCATGTTTGTTTGCGCCGCAGTTCAAATTGTCTGAAGAGTTTGAATCTGACAGTTATGTGACATCACTGAACATTCCAAATCCCAAATGTGGGACCGTATCACTCAAAAGGTTTACTCACTGCGGACAAAGAGATCGAACCTCTTGATCTCACTGTTGATCTGTAGTTCATAATCTCCATCATGTTCAGTTGTGGTGTTTGTGATGGTCAGAGATCCAGTGTGATTGTCCAGCTTCAGTCTGTCTCTGAATCTCCCATCAAGAACATCATCATATACAGTGATTCTGTCGGCCGTTACATTGATTTCAGCTATTAAAGTGTTTTCATCTCCAAACCTCCACTGAATCACATCATCATCCTTCATTTCAGTAAGATTAGAGTTTAGAGAGACTGAATCTCCCTCCTTCACTTACACTGACTTCACTTTATCATCACCAAACACTCCTGAAAACAGAGTTTTTCACAGATTAAAGCTTTAAAATCACTTGATGTTGGTTTGATGAAGCTTCACTAAAATACTTTTAATCATGTAAATGTGAAGTGATTAATATTCTGCAGCAGTTCAAAGACAAAAGATGATGAATGAAAATGAGAAATAGTTAAACAGTTTTATATTATCAAGTGACTTTAAACTCAAATCTCAGTGTTTTCTCTCAGCAAAATCACACATTATTTGTTTCTATACGAGAATAACAGTGAATGTTAATCCTTTCTGACTAATTTAACCAGTAATTTATCACATCAGAACAGAAACAACTGAACCCAGAAAAACACATTTAAAACTCACCATCCAGACGCCACAAACACAAACAGAGCAAAACTAATTTGAGAAACATTTTCTTCATCGGTTCACTGAAAAGCCCACGATAGTAACTCTTAATGTCTGAAACACTCAGATTGATCTGAAAGATAACTGAACTGAGATATTTATCAGGTTGTGTGTGAATCCTCCCCCAACCTCAGTTAGTTTCCGCTCACACATCCGTCTCCTTTAACATCATGGAAATCAACAAGCTTTTGCCGATCTTACATTTTCAAATGAATTCTGGCCCTGAATGAAAACTAATAGCAGAAGAGTGAAATATTGGATTAGATATCTGTATCTACTGGTGTGTTATTTAGTGCTGTTAGCTGTCAATCATATTTGACCTCTGACCTGTGACTCTTATTTGACTGTTGATGGATTCACTTTATTTCAGTGTAAAGATGTTTTGTGTGGAGTGGAAGATTGTGAGCTTCTTATTAGCAGGAGAGAAAATGAAGAAACGCTTCAGCCACAAACTACTGACACACACAGAGACGACAAACATCCTGCAGAAGCTGTTTATCCACACGTAAATCACATGTATAATGTCTGCCTGTGTTGTTACTGTAAAGGCCCTGTATGGTTTCGCTCCTCAGTACTTGAGCTTTTTTATCACTTTATAGTCCTTCACATCCACTGCAGTCTCTCAGTTCTGGCCAGTTGATAATAACTGGAATATCAAAATACACTGGAGACGGTAGATCCTTTTCCCCTTTAGAGCCAAACACTGGAATAGTCTTCCTAGCTTTGTTTGTGAAGCAGACACACTCTGTCAGTTTAAATCTAGAGTAAAAACGCATCTCTTTAACATGGCATACACATAACACATTATCACATTCCTATAATTCACATCCGTTAAAGGATTGTTAGGCTGCATAAATCTTCTCAACCGGAACAGGCACACTTCCCATAACATCCAATGTACTTGTAACATCTTAAGAGGAACAGCATCTACACTAATATTAGTCTGTTGATCTCATTCTTATCCCGAGGTTACTGTAGTCATCCGGATCTGGTCCGTATCCAGATCAGATGGTGGATCTGCACATAGAGATGGACACAACAGTCCTGAATGTCAGCAGAGATCGTGACAACAAGACGAGCCCTAGAGACAGACCGCCTGTGAAGACCTTGTCGACTAGACCTTTGGAATGCTCTCCCTTATCATGTGAGGTCTGCTCCTTCATTGGACATTTTTAAATCTACTCTGAAAACACATTTTTATTCTTTAGCTTTTGGAAACTTGTAATTGTTGTTATTTATAGTGTAGTCCTGTTATGCAATATGTACAGCACTTTGGATCAATTTGTATTGTGTTAAAAGTGCTTTATAAATAAAGGTTGTTGTTGTTGTTGTTGTTGTAGACCGTCATCAGCACAGATCCTCAGCAAACACCAGATCCAGACCAGATCTCTGCACAGACCCCTATAACAGCTTCATCTCCTCCCTCCTTATGCTAGCATGGTGTTTCCTGATCTTCAAGCAGAAGGAGCTGGATGAAATATCATAATCACATCATGTTCAGAGGAGAACTGGTCCTTGACTGATTCTGGTTTCTACGGAGCCCCTAAAGGGATGTGGTGGTGGAAATTTCTCGTTCCCCCGAGAAACTTTGCATTCCTGTTGTGAGCTCGGACAGACACTTACTGTAATGTCCCGCTGGCAGTGTTTCAGAGCTCCGTACGTTAATGGAGCGTTTCAAAGTGTTTGAACTTGGACTCAAATATAAAGAAATTCGCTCAGCTCTTAACTCAAGGAGTTCAGTGAAGTTGGCAATATTCACTAGCCTGGTAATACCAAACTCTGCTACTTCGCTTTGCTTCGTAGACAGAGTCTGGAAGGGCATTATTGAAAAGCGTTTTCTTTCTCGCAGGGGGGCGCTTGTCTGAAGTTTAAAGTCATTGGTTACCCGTGAGCCAATCACATAACGTTTGGTTATGACGTGTGTTATGCGCTGGCTCAGAACTTCCACTGTAAACACATGTATGATGTAGGCTTGGCGCGATAGTCGGTGTTACCGGTGTTACACGGTGTTCAGTCGCAACACCGGTTTCATCACTTGCCCACCGCAGCACCGCAAAAATTTTTTTTTAAAGCAATTACGCAGTATCCATATTTTCTGTCTCCAGTTGACTAGCGTTGTATGATCATGCTCAACCATTCAAGCGTGACAAAACAAGAGACCGCGCTGTAAGTCCTGCCTATTACACACGCACGCACACATACATACACACACACACACACACACGAAAAAGACGCGCGTCGTCAATATCGAGTTCTCTTTTCGGCCTTGAACAAGGATTGGTATACCGGTAGCCTAATAATCATGAATGCACTCTCTTGTGTGCATGAATTAATCTTTTAACACATCTCCGGCGAACTTTTCACGCAAAAGAAAAACTCTTCATAAAGCACAGTGAAATTTATGTGGCGTTTTCTGTTGGAACGAGGTTGTTCGTTAAATTCACACGAGCTCCAAACGAATGCGAGACTGCTGCGATTAGTCAATTTATTAATGAAACAAAATCAGAGGGAATAGTTTCTTTAATGTATTTTTTATTTTATTTTTTTACCGGTTGGCCGGTCACACGGCTTTCATAGTTTACAGTTAGGCTAGTGCGGAGACCAGGGCCGGGTTTCCCGATAACGATGTATCTAAGCTCTTAAGAGCGTTCTCTATGTCTATGTGCAAGGTTACGCTCGTCACACGCCGCAATTCCACGTGCGTTTCACAAAAATGCACTTAACATGAATGCGCGAGAACGCGTTCCTGCTACTTAAGAGTCACTGTCCATTCGCGAAGTGCTGAAATGTAACCTTATGTCACGGGGTGACTAAAAGCCGGAACTTTTCTTTTGTTGTTCCCCCCCGGACGTCTTTCCGGAAACCCCGAGTCTGATTCCGGTGGCTAGTGCGCATGAACTCGAGACAGCTCACATTGATTATGAGAGATTGGCCGCACCTGTGGGAGAGAACAAAGACGCGAGTGATATGCGAGAGAGGGATATAAAAGCAGCGTTCTACAGGAGTGTGGGAGCGTAAGCTGTGACGTTGATAATTTGTGGCGTGAGCTTTTTTTTGTCCCCCCTGTCCACATTTAGAGCAGCCTCCAGTTTTAGAATCATTCAAATAATAAAGTCTTTTAAATTGTTACTCTGTTGTCTGTCGTCTCTGGGCTGTGGGGTAGCTCCTCAGAAGGGCACTGCCAAGGGGTTAACGGGGAGGTCGGTTGGCGCGGTGCCACCGTATCCCCGACCTGTGACATCTGGCGTAGTCGGCAGGGTTGCCCTTCTGAGTTGAGCACCCGTAGCTAGGAGATGGCGGATGAAGAGGGACTGGCCGCTAGACCCCAAGTTATGCCCGTTTTCATGGGAGCACCGTGGGCGCAGCGATTCGGGGGGCCTGGCTCGGAATTGAACTTATACGAGTGGAAGACTCGGACCGAATACTTGGCTGGGTTACAAGGGCTGAGTGAACCACAGAAACTGCAGTTTGTACTGGGGTCCCTTGAGGGGGAAGCCAAGAGAGAGGTCCAGGCCGCACCCAGAGCTGTCAGAGCCACTGCCAAGACAGTTTACGACTTTCTTACTGAACTATATGGGGACACCACTCCCGTTGCTGCGCTCCGGGCCCAGTTCTTCAATTTCCGACAAGGCCCCCGACAGAACCTCCGTGCTTATTCCTTGCGTCTCCGAGAGCAGTATACCCGCCTGAAGGAACGAGCGGATCATGGCTTGGGAGAAGAAGATACCTTATTACGAGATCAATTCCTATTGGGGCTTCGTGACGGACCGATCCGTCAGAGCTTACGGTTGCAACTTCGCCAAGACCCCACGTTGACTTTCGAAGCCCTTCGCCGCGAGGCTCTGGCCCAGGAAGCTGATCACGCCGAGACTCCTGATCCGCCCGCTTGCATGGCCGCGAGCGGGACCTGTCCCCTTACTGCTCCGACGGTGGTCGATTGGAAGCAAGAGCTACGAGCAGAGCTCATGAAAGACGTTAAGGAACAGATGGCCGAACTTTCTAAGACCTTGATCGGTGAGCTCCAACGAGGCCGGCCCCGTGGGGTGCCTTTGCTGCGGGAGCGGTCTTACTCCGAGGAAAGTCGGGAGATGGGACGCCGACCGGGAAGACCGGGCCCAGCTCGGTTCCAGTGGGACGATCAAGGACGGCCAATTTGTAATCACTGTGGAGAGGCGGGACACATGAGTCGCCAGTGTGGTTCACGGCGTGGGTCGCAAGGGGGTTTTTAAGGTTACCGGCCACTGTGGGTCAAGTGGTCGGGACCCCCACAATCGACCCCCCTTCCTTGCCTGTTCCTAGAGACCAGTTAGTTGGACGCTGTCCGACGGTTGAAATTCAAGTCAACGGCACCAAACTTCAGTGTCTGGTCGATACCGGTTTTCAAGTCACCTTGTTCGCAGAAAGCTTGTCTCGAGAACTCTTCCATGAATGTCGCAGCCCGGGGACCAAAGCACCCTGGCTCACCCTTAGAGGGCCGAATGGACTTGACATCCCGTATATCGGATACGTAGTGGCTGACTTCCAGATCAGAGGGGTTGGAGTCCAACAGAAGGGCATTGTCATCGTCCGGGATCAGTGTCTGGGAGCCCACCGAGCCCTTCTGGGCATGAATGTGATATCAGAGTGTTGGGAGGAGTTGTTCCGGAGTTGGCCCGCTCCGAGGCCCCCATCAAAAGAAGCAAGGGAGTGGGAAGGTATAATCGCAGATTGTCAACGGATTTATAGTGCTCGAGCACAGTGGGACTGGGAGGAAACCGGACAAGTGGCCTGCAGGTATGCCCTTTCCGTTCCGGCTAGGAGCGAGGCTTTCGTCTGGGCTCGTTTGCCAGCACGGTCAAGCAGGCCGGATGGCTGGGTTCTTGTGGAACCACACGGGGCGTGCCGGGCCGTCGAAGTCGCCCGAGGGCTCGCCGCCGTCTGCCGAGGCAGAGTAATTGTCAAAGTCAGGAACACCAGTCCTTATCCCGTCAGTCTCTATCGACATCAACAACTGGCTCGAGTAACGGCAGTGGAGCCTCAACAGGTACGGGAAAGCCGAGACGTATGCTTCAGCCGAGTGGATGCAGCAGTTGTGGAGGTGGCTATTGCACCTGAGGGCCAGCGAACGGGTCTGAGCGACCCTGAAGTGCCTGACCATCTGACCAGCGAAGCTCTACAGGGAGAGGGGCTGGAGGAGGAACAACAGCGTCAGCTCCAAGCTTTGTTGAACAAATGGCGGCATATATTCTCCACCCATGAAGAGGACTATGGATGCACGGGCATTGTGAGGCATCAGATCCCTACGGGGGACGCTGCACCCAGCCGGGAGCGCTATCGACCGGTCCCACCAACATTATATTCCGAAGTTCGCACCCTGTTACAGGGGATGCTAGAGAGAGGCATCGTTCGCGAAAGCAGTAGCCCTTGGGCGGCCCCGATTGTCCTGGTCCAAAAGAAGAGCGGAGCGTGGAGATTCTGTGTAGATTACAGGAAACTGAATAGTGTGACCAAGAAGGACGCCTTCCCCCTGCCCCGGATCGAAGACTCGTTGACTAGTTTAACCAAAGCTGCCTGGTACTCCACGTTGGATCTTGCCAGTGGGTACTGGCAGGTCCAGGTAGAGGAGGGGGACCGGGAGAAGACCGCGTTTACGACCCCCTTTGGTCTCTTCGAGTGGGAACGGATGCTGTTCGGCCTTTGCAACGCCCCCGCCACCTTCCAGAGGCTGATGCAGCGGTGTCTGGGAGGTCAGTTGGTGGACTCCACGTTGGTATATCTGGACGACGTAATCGTCTTCTCCCCAGACTTTGCTAGCCATCTACTCCACCTGGAGCAAGTGTTCCAGGCTATGGAAAAATACGGGCTGAAGCTGCGGCCGGACAAGTGCCAGCTGTTTAGGCGGGAGGTCAAGTTCCTGGGCCATTGCGTCAGTGCGGCAGGAGTCTCCCCCGATCCAGAGAAAGTGAGGGCTGTACAGGAGTGGGAGCCTCCGAAGACGGTTCGACAGGTGCGGTCATTCCTGGGGTTTGTGGGCTATTATCGGCGCTTTATTCCAGACTTCTCCAAGATAGCCAAGCCATTAAATCAACTGCTTGTGGGCACGGCACGGTTGCGGGGTCGCGGCTCCCCTTCTGTGACCTGGAGCGACGCATGCGAAATAGCCTTCCGAAGTCTCCAACAACAACTGCTACGGGCCCCAATCCTGGCATATGCCGACTTCTCGCTCCCATTCGTCCTGTATACCGACGCAAGTAACTTGGGGTTGGGTGCCGTACTGGCGCAACGACAACAAGGCGAGGAACGAGTGATCGCCTATCCCACCCGGCGGAACGGAACGACTCCAATTATAGTTCCTTTAAAATCGAGCTACTGGCGATGAAGTGGGCCATGAGCGAAGAGTTCAAGGACTATCTGTGGGGAGCTAAGGTACAGGTGGTGACGGATAATAATCCCTTGGTACACTTGCATACAGCAAAGTTGGGCGCAGTCGAGCAACGCTGGGTGGCTCAGTTGGCTAACTATGACTATCAGATCCAGTATCGGCCAGGGCGAGAACATGCTAACGCGGACGTACTGTCCAGGCTCCCGGTGCACCATGGGGAGAACCTAGGCGAGGCCCCTCCGAGGGAGGACCAAGAGGAATTCCTGGTGGGAATAGTGGAAGCCCCCGGAGCAGGTAACAGCGATGTTCCCGAGAGTTGGGGCTGGGACCCTAAGCGTTGGAAGGAGCTGCAGGGGAGGGATGCTGATTTGATGGTCGTTCGGAAGTGGTTGGAGAAGGGCTCCCTATTGTGGGATGCCGCGAGACAGACGGAGACGGTGAGGTTGCTTCGTGGGCAATGGGAGAGGCTCTGTTTAAAGGAGGGGGTGATCTGCCGGGCGTTCCAGGATCCTGTTACCCGTGAGCCGGTGTACCAGGTGGTAGTACCGGCAGGGCAGGTACAGCCGTTACTCCACGCCTACCATACCCAGATGGGCCATCAAGGCCAGGATAGGACGGCTGACCCATTTCAGAACCTCTTGGTAGTCACAGACTTATTTACTAAGTATTCTTGGGCCATTCCCACTCCGGACCAGACGGCTACTACTACAGCTGCAGCCCTCTGGAGAGCCGTGTTCCAACCCTTCGGATGCCCAGAGGTTCTCCTGTCGGATCAGGGCCCAAACTTCGAGTCACGGGTGATCGCTGAACTTTACGGGTGCCGTAAGACCCACACTACCCCGTACCACCCCCAGGGGAATGGGGGGTGCGAGAGATTTAATCAGACCCTATTGAGTTTGCTGGGAACCTTAGAGGCGGACCAACAGAGCGCATGGGCAGAATGCCTCCCTTCCCTATTACAAGCGTATAACAATAGCATCCACAGCACCACAGGCTTCGCCCCCGCTTTCTTGATGTTTGGGAGGCACGTAAGGTTGCCCGAGAGAGGGATATAAAAGCAGCGTTCTACAGGAGTGTGGGAGCGTAAGCTGTGACGTTGATAATTTGTGGCGTGAGCTTTTTTTTGGGAAGAATTGACAAGTGCAGTGTTGAGAGGACAAGCTCAGTTCATCTGGCCAGTTTCTTCCTGTGAATCCGTGCATGTGGTGATGAATTATCAGCTGTGGAGTTGAGGAGGGAAGGATTATACATCGGAGCTACCACTAGAAAGATAAGTGTTCCACTTTGTGTTATGAGAAACAAGGCGACAGTAGAGGAACATCATTGACTGTTATCAGGAATAAAGCTGTGTTGTTTCACTAGATGTCCGCCATCGACCGGCATGGAAATATCTCGCTGGACTTGAGCATTGTTCTAGTTTTGGGGAACTGGAGTGATACTGCGGTGTCTGCTGAACTTTGCACGATTAATGAGAGTGATATTGCGGTGATTGCACGTGTGGGGCGGAGTACAGTGTTTGCAGCGAGGGAAAAAAGTGCAACAATAACGTGTCGATGGACGGAGGATCCAAGCATCTGAGTTGAACGCAACCACAGCTGAACGCCCATTGTGAGTACTCTCTCTTGAAGTTACACTGAACGTTCTGAATGTTTCCTCTCTTCATGCTGTTGCATTGATACCTATATACTGAGCCACCACAGTCTAAAGCGCTGTCTTCTATCCGGAGCCACCACAGCTGAACGCCCATTGTGAGTACACTCTCTTGAAGTTACACTGAATGTTCTGAATGTTTCCTCTTCGTCATGCTGTGGCATTGATATCTATATGCTGAGTCACCACAGTTTAAAGCGCTGTCTTCTATGCTGAGCCACCACAGCTGAACGCCCATTGTGAGTACTCTCTCTTGAAGTTACTCTGAACGTTCTGAATGTTTCCTCTCTTCATGCTGTCTTCTATACTGAGCCACCACAGTCTAAAGCGCTGTCTTCTATGCTGAGCCACCACAGCTGAACGCCCATTGTGAGTACTCTCTCTTGAAGTTACACTGAACGTTCTGAATGTTTCTTCTCTTCATGCTGTCTTCTATACTGAGCCACCACAGTCTAAAGCGCTGTCTTCTATGCTGAGCCACCACAGCTGAACGCCCATTGTGAGTACGCTCTCTTGAAGTTACACTGAACGTTCTGAATGTTTCCTCTTCTTCATGCTGTTGCATTGATATCTATATGCTGAGTCACCACAGTTTAAAGCGCTGTCTTCTATGCTGAGCCACCACAGCTGAACGCCCATTGTGAGTACTCTCTCTTGAAGTTACACTGAACGTTCTGAATGTTTCCTCTCTTCATGCTGTTGCATTGATACCTATATGCTGAGCCACCACAGTCTAAAGCGCTGTCTTTTATGCTGAGCCACCACAGCTGAACGCCCATTGTGAGTACGCTCTCTTGAAGTTACACTGAACGTTCTGAATGTTTCCTCTTCTTCATGCTGTTGCATTGATACCTATATGCTGAGCCACCGTCTAAAGCGCTGTCTTCTATACTGAGCCACCACAGTCTAAAGCGCTGTCTTCTATGCTGAGCCACCACAGCTGAACGCCCATTGTGAGTACTCTCTCTTGAAGTTACACTGAACGTTCTGAATGTTTCCTCTCTTCATGCTGTTGCATTGATACCTATATGCTGAGCCACCACAGCTGAACGCCCATTGTGAGTACCCTCTCTTGAAGCTATACTGAACGTTCTGAATGTCTCCTCGCCTTATGCTGTTGCATTGATGCCTATATGCTGAGCCACCACAGTCTAAAGCGCTGTCTTCTATGCTGAGCCACCACAGCTGAACGCCCATTGTGAGTACGCTCTCTTGAAGTTACACTGAACGTTCTGAATGCTTCCTCTTCTTCATGCTGTTGCATTGATATCTATATGCTGAGCCACCGTCTAAAGCGCTGTCTTCTATGTCGAGTCATCACAGCTGAACGCCCATTGTGAGTACTCTTTCTTGAAGTTATATACTGAACGTTCTGAATGTCTCCTCTCTTTATGCTGTTGCACGGATGCCTATAAGCGGAGTCATCACAGTCTAAAGCGCTGCCTTCCATGCTGAGCCATCACAGCTGAACGCCCCCTTGTGAGTACTCTCTCTTGAAGTTATACCGAGCCGCCTGAAGGTCCTTCCTCGTAAGCTGTATGCTTTGAAGCCGCAGTTTCGCGCCACTACCTCCAAGAGCCTTGTCCCCTACGTTCAAGCACCACCATTGACGGCTTGACCTGATTACCCGAGTTCGATTCAGATCTCCCGAGGCCAGAGTGGCGGCTCCACGCAGCCTTCGAAGAGGTGTACAACCCGAGTCTAGAGCCCGAGGCCGTTCCGGTGGCGCATTGATCCTGAAACACAAAAGCCGAAGAATAGAGGATATAGCTACTTACTAGGGGTGTGACGAGATCTCGTGTTACGAGATCTCGCGAGATTAAAACGCGACGAGATTTCTCGTCGAGTGAAATTTTGTATCGTGAGTTTAAAAAAAAAAAAAAAAAAAAAAACTTTGTCTCGTGAGTTGTTGTGATGTCAGCGTGAGGGTGAAATTTGTATTGAAGATGCCCCTGCCACTTTTAAATCATTTGTGTGCCGGGCCAATCACACACACACTCCGCACACACACACACTCACTGTCCCTCGCTCACTCACTCACTCGCGCGCACACACACACACACACGCTCACTCGCGCGTGCACACACGCACACTCACTGTAACCGCACTCTCACTCACTCTCGCTCACACTCAACCCGTCGTGGAGGACCGTTAAAATTAAACATGCTAGTCTTTCTGTTGTGAAGCATCACAGACGCGTTGTCGCCCACTATGACACACTATACGAAATGAAACGATCGAATCTTGCGTCCCGACGCCCGTTGTACTTTACGAGTCTCCACGAAACGGATCGTGCCAAAATAGTGTAATCTGAACCAGGCAGGTAATAAACATTTGACCTATCACGCAAAGAACCTATTAAAGCACTAAGACATGGGAACAGTATAGCTAACATTCACATATCACAAGTCATATCGACATCGCAATATTAAACAATGTTATCGCACATCGCAGCTTTTCCTCATATCGTGCAGCCCTAGTTACTGCCCAAAGGTCTCAACTGCTGCCAGAAATCGTCGACATGCTTATATTCTTGAAAAAGAACATGACCATATCTTAGGCTTATCTTAGTTAATTTATCTCTTTTTCATGCTTGAAGAAAAAAATTGTTTCTGTTTGAACTTGTAGTTTTGAGAGAGCAGTACTTTGATTATGGATACACACTTACTGTTTGCATTTAAAGTGTTATTTCAGTTATTTATATTTATTTTATTTATACTGTTTTATTTTTTTATGTTCGATTTGTGGAAAGGAGTTAGATTTCTCATGTGAAATCGTACAGGGAGAAGTAGAGTTTATAGCAAAACATTTTGCAGTGTTTGCATGTCCTTTACTGCATAGAATTCATTAAAATAGAAGTAAAATAACATTAATTACAAGTTGATTTCAAAATGCACATAAATTGTTTTGCATTTTGTGATTTTCAGTTGAATAAAAGACTATTTTCCATTCATATATTTCATCATTGAGGATTTCTTAAAATTGTGTAAAAATCTCGTCTTGTCTCGTTCTCGTGAACCCAATCTTGTGTCTCGTCTCGTCTCGTGGAGTAAGCGTCTCGTCACACCCCTACTACTTACCCACATTGACGTCGTCCCGAACCTCCTGTAGTGCCGTTTCTGTCCAAGTCGACGATCCTTCCCGGCCGTGGTCTAGGCTGACCCTGTGGAACAGATGCTTAATGTTAGTGCATTTACTCTCATCCAACTGCTGTTGTGGAATTAGTACTGCCACTTTCCTGTCCTTCCCTTGCTGGTTCCGGCCCGTCCTCAGAAGAGTTTCCACCTCCTGTAGTGGTGCCTCGCTTGGCTAGCCGAATCCCGATCCTGTGAGGTAGAAAACAACGATAAAGAGTACCCCCATCGAGTTCCCTGTGCCCACCCCTTTGTAAGAGACAGAACGGCCACAAGGAGTGAGGATCTACGCCCCCTGTGTTCGAGAGTCTTTCCCCCAGTGCCATACTCGCCCACCACGGGCCTGACCTTGGTGTCCAGATACTTACCCCCCCCGTCCACATTTAGAGCAGCCTCCAGTTTTAGAATCATTCAAATAATAAAGTCTTTTAAATTGTTACTCTGTTGTCTGTCGTCTCTGGGCTGTGGGGTAGCTCCTCGGAAGGGCACTGCCAAGGGGTTAACGGGGAGGTCGGTTGGCGCGGTGCCACCGTATCCCCGACCTGTGACACTTACATGGTGTATTCTTATTCTTTTTAATAAACGTTTTATGTTTAATATAAGCGTTTGCGTTTTTCAAGAATAATAACGAACCCACCATTCAAACACTGTGGTTGAATCCGAAATCGCGCCCTATACCCTCAAATAGGGCGTTATTGTTCTCAACATAATCTCAAGCAGTGAAAAATAGAGGACACTGACAACACGCTGAAAGACAGGACCAAGCAGATAATATTTAATATGAAACAAAGTCTCAACTTTCAAATTTGGTCAGTCAAACAAAAATAAAATAGGCCTACCGTTTTTTGGCTCTTTAATGTGTTGTGACAGATTGCCTCAGTTAAAGCCAAGTTCAAATCCACCGAAGTTAATCAATAACTCTTCTGACTGCTTTGTCGCACAAAAATGGTGGAATTTGATTGGTCAGATCGCATGTCAATCAAACTCAATACGAATGATGAATTGACGCCATGTAAAAAAAAAATTACGTCACTCTATACCCCCCACCCCCACGATGAAACCGGTAATACCGGTGTTGTCACAAGTCGATTAACCGGTGGGAGAATATTATCACCGTCACATCTCTAGTATGATGTGAAAACAAAACCATCGAGCGAAATACCGGAGTGATCATGGCTGTGAACGACTTTTGCAGATTATGTGAAGTAAATCTACACATCCACGGTACAATCAGCGTCTACGTCACGGCTCTCAGCCCGACCTCTGTTCGTTGATTGGCCGGCTGTTTTGAGCCCGGAGGAAAACTGGGAGATAGGTCGCTATCTCAGACTGAGTACAGAAGCGAACTGAAATTAAGCGGAAGTACGAAGTCTGACGTAGTCAGGCTAAATATTCACATAGGCTATTCGAACTTCCCGGATCAATATTTCTTGAGCTAAACGTTGTTAAAACACAAACAACACCTATTTACAATCACAGTAACCTAGACAACGAGCTACAACCCAATTCTTATCAAAACAAGCTTTTATAATATAGGTTAAATGGATCTCTATGAGCTGGTGGCTGAGAGACAAGTTCAAAGGGACTGTCTCCAAAGTGCAATATAGCCCCAAAAAACGACTACAGCATCAACTCATAGTCAAAAATACAAAAATAGTCATTAACTTCAATGCTACTGTCACAGTGTCTGGTTTGTGTATCCCTGGTGTCCACTAGAGGTCCTCTTCCCCACGGTGTCATCCTGTTCATGAACTGCATTCCCCACAATCAGGTGACCAGCGGTATAATCTGACTGATCGCTGATCGATTGCTCCTGTCTGCCTCGCTGCCTGCTGTGAGTGTGTTTGTGTGCTTCGGTGCGGTAAGCTCCGTCTTAGCCTTATATTTCTTTGTTTTGAACCATCATTTTACTACCATTTCTAGTTGTTTATACTACTACATTTTACCCAACATCTCAGATTAACCTGACATCGCTAGCTTTTGTTATTAGTACTACTAGCACAAAATGCTAGTAATTCGCTAGCCTGTTAACGCGCCACCCGTGCGCTCAGCTATTTTATTTATTTATTTTTCTCTCGCGCGTCCGCGCCTTTGAGTTCATAAAAAGCTCAGGTGAGTAAGAATCAGTCAACAAACACGGTGAGTAATGTCTTGTCCTGTTATTGTCACTTGCACTTCATGTCACATGTTTAGCATAGGCTTCTCTGTCGACAATATAGGATTTATATGTGATAAATGTAAGGAGACAGTTAGGTTGACAGAGAAGATTTCAGAATTAGAAACACGCATCCAAACTTTAATTGAGGATAGTAAGAGTGCTAGTGCTTTAGATGTTTTGGATGCGCATAGAATAGTGAACACTTTACATGGCGTGGTTCCGGCTGAAGTAGAGCCCGTGCAGCCGGGCAAATGGGTGACAGTGAGGGATCGCTCTAGTCGCGGATCTAAAAACCACTCTTCCGTTCCGATTACCATAACAAATCGATTTGCCCCGCTCAGTGAAACACCCACTGAGAATGATTGTGCCCTAGTTATTGGCGATTCTATTACACGGAACGTGAAAATAGAGACACCAACCACCATAGTCACATGTTTGCCGGGAGCCAGAGCGCCTGACATCAAAGCAAATTTAAAAGTGCTGGCTAATGCTAATCGTAAATTCTCTAAGATCATTATTCATGTCGGCACTAATGATGTTCGACTCCGCCAGTCGGAGATCACCAAAATTAATATTAAAGAGGTGTGTGAACTTGCAAGTACGATGTCAAGGACTGTAATTTGCTCTGGCCCCCTTCCTGTTCGCAGGAGTGATGAGATAGTTAGTAGATTGTGTTCGCTTAACGGTTGGCTGTCTCGGTGGTGTCCGCTTAATAATATAGAATTCATAGACAATTGGAAAAGTTTTTGGGGCAGACCTGACCCGTTGAAAAGAGATGGTATTCATCCCTCCTGGGATAGTGCTGCTCTTCTCTCTAGTAATATGGCTCATAGTCTTAGAGCTCAAACATGACAATCTGGGGCTCAGGTCAGGAAGCAGACAGACTGGCTTAACCGACCGTCTGCTAGCGGCCTCACGTCACCAAGGTCAGATAAATCCCATCACATAGAGCCTCTTTCACCTAGCTATCATCATATAGAGACTGTGTCTGTTCCCCGAATTTGGAAATCCAAAAAACGTTTAAACCCAACTAAGGTTAAAAATTTAATTGATGTTCAACAAATAAAAAACAGCTATAATACAGATGAGCAAATGCTAAAGCTTGGGTTGCTGAATATTCGATCGCTTACTTCAAAAGCACTCGTTGTTAACGATATGATTTCAGATAATAACCTAGATGTGCTGTGTTTGACAGAAACCTGGCTAAAACCAAACGATTACATTACTTTAAATGAATCAACCCCGCAAGATTACTGTTATAAACATGAGCCTCGTCTGAAACGCAAAGGGGGTGGTGTTGCTGTAATTTATAGTAATAGTTTCAAAACCACTAAGAAATCAAGTTTTAAATATAATTCTTTTGAAGAAAGAATACAGACTATCAAAGAATTTGCGGACTTTCTATCAGAATTAATATTGACTGCAGATAAAGTACTAATTGTTGGTGATTTTAATATACACATCGATAATGAAAAAGATGCATTGGGATTGGCATTTAAAGACATTGTAAACTCTATTGGAGTTAGACAACACGTGTCAGGACCTACTCATCGTCGTAATCATACTCTAGATCTAATATTATCACATGGAATAGATGTTGATGCCGTTGAAATTCGGCAGCAGAGCGATGAAATCTCAGATCATTACCTAGTCTCGTGTAATTTGCATTTAGCCAAGGCTGCAAAGCCGACTCCGTGTTACAAATATGTTAGACCTATCACTTCTGCTACTAAAGATTGCTTTATTAATAATCTTCCTAATCAGTTTCATCATCTCAGCATCTCAGATAGCTTAGAAGAACTCGATATTACAACAGAAACGTTTAACTCTCTCTTTTCCAGCACTTTAGACACAGTTGCTCCGTTGCGCTTAAAGAAGATTAAAGAAAATAGTCTAACGCCGTGGTACAACGAGCACACTCGGGCCCTTAAGAGAGCAGCCAGAAAAATGGAGCGCAACTGGAAGAAAACAAAACTAGAGGTATTTCGCATTTCATGGAAAGAGAGCTCAATTACTTACAGAGAGGCTTTAAAAGCTGCTAGATCTGCTTATTTTTCAACCCTATTAGAAGAAAATAAACATAATCCTAGGTATTTATTTGAAACGGTGGCTAAACTAACGAAAAATAAAGCTTCAAGCACCAAAGTTTCCAAGCAACACAGCAGTAATGACTTTATGAACTTCTTCACTTATAAGATTGATAATATCAGGGACAAAATTATAACTATGCAACCGTCTACTACAGTATCGCATCAGGCAGTGCATTGTAATCTCCCTGAGGAAAAAATTGATTCATTCGTTGCTATAGAAGAGGAAGAATTTACTAAACTCATTAAATCATCTAAATCTACAACATGTATGTTAGACCCTATACCGACTAAGCTACTGAAAGAGATGCTTCCAGAGGTCATAGATCCTCTTCTTAATATCATTAATTCGTCTTTGTCTCTAGGATACGTACCAAAAAACTTTAAGCTGGCTATGATTAAACCGCTTGTTAAAAAAACGCAACTTGATCCTTCAGAATTAGTCAATTACAGGCCGATCTCGAATCTACCTTTTCTGTCAAAGATATTAGAAAAGGCAGTATCCTCACAACTGTGTTCCTTTCTTGAAAGAAATGATATCTGCGAGGATTTCCAGTCAGGATTTAGACCGTACCATAGTACCGAAACAGCTCTCGTTAGAGTCACAAATGATTTGCTCTTATCATCCGATCGTGGTTGTATCTCGCTATTAGTGTTACTCGATCTTAGTGCTGCATTTGACACCATCGACCACAACGTTCTTTTAAATAGATTAGAACATTATGTTGGCATTACGGGAAATGCACTAGCATGGTTTAAATCATACTTATCTGACCGTTATCAATTTGTAGCAGTAAATGATGAGATGTCTCATCGATCACAAGTTCAGTATGGCGTACCACAAGGCTCAGTACTAGGACCGCTGCTGTTCACTCTGTACATGCTACCATTAGGAGATATCATTAGGAAACATGGCATTAGCTTTCACTGTTATGCCGATGATACTCAGCTCTATATTTCTTCAAAACCTAACGAAACTTATCAATTCACAAAATTAACGGAATGCATAGCGGATATAAAAAATTGGATGACTTGTAATTTCCTACTTCTAAATTCTGAAAAAACAGAGTTTCTAATTATTGGACAAAAAACTTCCTCACGTAATAATCTAGAATACTGTCTAACACTCGATGGCTGCTCTGTTAAGTCTTCGTCGTCGGTTAGGAACCTGGGTGTGCTCTTTGATACCAATCTTTCATTTGAAAGTCACGTGTCTAGTATCTGTAAAACTGCATTTTTCCATCTTAAAAATATATCTAAATTACGTCATATGCTCTCATTGACAAATGCGGAACAATTGGTTCATGCGTTCATGACCTCAAGGCTAGATTATTGTAATGCTCTACTGGGTGGTTGCCCTGCACGCTTAATAAACAAACTACAGCTGGTTCAAAACGCAGCAGCTCGAGTTCTTACCAGAACCAGGAAGTATGACCATATTAGCCCAGTTCTGTCAAAACTGCACTGGCTCCCTATTAAACATCGCATCAATTTTAAAATATTGCTGATTACTTACAAAGCACTGAATGGTTTAGCTCCGCAGTACTTGAGCGAGCTCTTAACGCATTATAGTCCTTCACGTCTATTACGATCTCAAAATTCCGGCCAGTTGATAATACCTAGAATATCAAAATCGACTGCTGGCGGCAGATCCTTTTCCTATTTAGCACCAAAACTCTGGAACAGTCTTCCTACCATTGTCCGGGAAGCAGACACACTCTGTCAGTTCAAAGCCAGATTAAAGACACATCTCTTTTACCTAGCATTCACATAATACATTATAGACTTCTATAATTTAATGTTAGGCTGCATATAGTAGGTCAGCCGGAACCGGAAACACTTCCCAAAAATCCTGATGTACTCGTTACATCATGAGAAGAATGGCATCTACGCTAATTTTAGTGTCTGTGTTTATCCCGAGGTTTTCCTGCAGCCTGCCGGATCCAGGCCGTATCCAGATCTGACGAAGGACCTTCGCCTGGACCGATGACAACGCAGTGCTGAAGTGCCAACTAGTCTCTCCCTATGGAGGATCCCTCTACCACTATACAGATAAGGCGTTGTCGGGAAAATTCGTCTCGCGGTCCTACCCCAAAGCAACAAATAAAATATAATTCCTTATCAAAATTTATAAGGAAAGACAAGTATTTTGTTTAGGCTTGGCTTGTAGGGAATTCCAAACCTGCGTATTTTCAAACGCACATAACTATAGAACCCATTCTAAATGCGCATGTGAACGCCATCAGCGTTTCTCACAGGTTCGCGTTTAAAGTCTGTGTAGAGAGAATGGTGTCGTCTTAGCGGCCCCTAATTTGATAACAAATGATCGTTGCGACAAAAGCAAATCAATTAAAACTAACTTTAGATGGAAATAACTTAACTCTGCTATAAAGCCAAAACAATCTCTGTTACCTTAAATTATACGCTTATCTCTGTAAAGCTGCTTTGAAACAATCTACATTGTTAAAAGCGCTATATAAATGAAGATGACTTGACTTGACAATCCTTGTCTGTACCAATCACTGTTCATTGCACTCAGCTGTTCCCTGTCATCATTGTACCCAGCTGTTCCCTGTTATTCATTGTTAGTTCTTTGTTATATATGCCCTGCCTGTCTAGTGTTTGATACAGTCATGGTTGCAATCTGCCATAAAGCGAAAAGAAAGAAAAAGAAGAAGAAGAAGAAGAAGAAGTAGTAGTAGTAGTAGTAGTAGTAGTAGTAGTTACGGATTCCTTGTCTATTATCACGCCACTTCTGTTCCCTATGTTTCCTGTTTGTGTTCTTGTTTTTGGATTTATGATGACGACTAATTGCCTGGACTGGATTTATGCTTACGGAATTCCCCAATAAAATAATTACTGCACTTGGATCTTCCCTTTTCCCGTTCCTTCGAGTGTGGATCGTGACAGAAGGAATCTGTCCCTACAAGATCCAGCAGTATGGATTTTCGCGGGTTTTCCTCAACCACGAGGTCAGAGAAGAGGCAGCAGAGGGGGAGTTCAAGAGTTGAAGAGGTTCTCCCTCGTATGAACATTTTTCAGTGCCTGGCATTATGGATACGCCAGACTCAGGAGGCTGTGGCGGTCAAGTCCCCTGAGCAGCCTTCCACCTGGGACAGAGAGCCTTTTAGGGGAACCCGTCTGGTCAAGTTTAGGGGAACTCGTGGAGGACGTAGGGGAGGAGATACTAGAGGTGAGCACCGACAGCATTCTCCGTTTCGCTCATTCTCTGACCATGGGCCGGTGATGTTCAGCCCTGAGCGTCCTTCACTGCTAGTTCCGGTGGTCCCGAGTCCTGTGGTCCCTGTTCAGGTGGTCCCGAAACAGAGGAGGAGAAGGAAGACCGGGACTCCGTGACTGTTCCGGTGGACCTTGTTCCGGTGGTCCCTGTTCCGGTGGTCCCGAGTCCGGTGGACCTTGTTCCGGTGGTCCCTGTTCCGGTGGTCCCTGTTCCGGTGGTCCCGAGTCCGGTGGACCTTGTTCCGGTGGTCCCTGTTCCGGTGGTCCCTGTGCCGGTGGTCCCTGTGCCGGTGGTCCCTGTGCCGGTGATCCCTGTGCCGGTGGTCCCTGTGCCGGTGGTCCCAGTTCCGGTGGTCCCGAGTCCAGTGGTTCCAGTGCTGGTGGTCCCGAGGCCGGTAGTCCGGAGACTGAGGAGGAAAAGAAAGGCCTCCTCAACGACTTGTCCGGTGGCTCCTAACCCAGAGACCATCCTGGAGGTGACTGCCATCCCTGACGCGCCGCCCAGGCGCCCTGCTCTGCCCACGCCGCCCAGGCGCCCTGCTCTGCCTGCGCTGCCCTGGCGCCCTGCTCTGCCGGTCCCACTCGAGCTGCTCGCCCTGCTGGCCCTGCTCAAGCTGCTCGCCCTGCCGGCGCCACCCCAGCGACCTGGCACGTCTGCCGATCCAGAGACTGTTCACGTCACGTCTGCCGATCCAGAGACTGTTCACGTCACGTCTACCGATCCAGAGACTGTTCACGTCACGTCTGCTGTTCACGTCACGTCTGCCGATCCAGAGACTGTTCACGTCACGTCTGCCGATCCAGAGACTGTTCACGTCACGTCTGCCGATCCAGAGACTGTTTACGTCACGTCTGCCGATCCAGAGACTGTTCACGTCACGTCTGTCGATCCAGTGTCTCCGGACAAGATGGCCGCTGCTGAGCCTGTGTCTCCGGACAAGATGGCCGCTGCCGAGCCTGTGTCTCCGGACATGATGGCCGCCGCCGAGCCTGTGTCTCCGGACAAGAAGGCCGCCGCCGAGCCTGTGTCTCCGGACAAGATGGCCGCCGCCGAGCCGGGGTCTGTTCCTGAGCCGGTGACTGTTCCTGTTCCTGAGCCGGTGACTGTTCCTGTTCCTGAGCCGGTGTCTGTTCCTGAGCCGGTACCTGTTCCTGTTCCTGAGCCATGGCCTCCTGAGCCTGTTTCTGTGCCATGGCCGCCTGAGCCTGTTTCTGTGCCATGGCCGCCTGAGCCTGTTTCTGTGCCATGGCCACCTGAGCCTGTTTCTGTGCCATGGCCGCCTGAGCCTGTTTCTGTGCCATGGCCGCCTGAGCCAGTTTCTGTGCCATGGCTGCCTGAAGAGTCATCTTCTCACTGGCCTCCTGATGGGTCGTCTCCGCCCTGGCCGCCCGAGGGAAAGTCTCCGCCCTGGCCGCCCGAAGGGTCGTCTCCGCCATGGCCGCCCGAGGGAAAGTCTCCACCCTGGACGCCCGATGGACTGTCGTCTCCGCCCTGGTCGCCTGATGAGTCATCTGTTTTGCCCTGGCCGTCGGCTAAGCCGTCAACCTCTGTTCTTGTTCTCCTTCATGGACCTGGCCCTCCATCCCTCCCCCTGATCCTCCACCATTCCACCTCCCGCCTGGACTCTTGTTTTGTCTGTTGTTACGTCTTGGAGTGTCTGGTAGCCGCTCCGTAGAGGGGGGGTTATGTCACATTGTCTGGTTTGTGTATCCCTGGTGTCCACTAGAGGTCCTCTTCCCCACTGTGTCATCCTATTCATGAACTGCATTCCCCACAATCCTTGTCTGTACCAATCATTGTTCATTGCACTCAGCTGTTCCCTATTATCATTGTACCCAGCTGTTCCCTGTTATTCATTGTTAGTTCTTTGTAATATATGCCCTGCCTGTCTAGTGTTTGTTACGGATTCCTTGTCTATTATCACGCCACTTCTGTTCCCTGTGTTTCCTGTTTGTGTTCTTGTTTTTGGATGGATTTATGATGACGACTAATTGCCTGGACTGGATTTATGCTTACGGAATTCCCCAATAAAATAATTACTGCACTTGGATCTTCCCTTTTCCCGTTCCTTCGAGTGTGGATCGTGACAGTTACAAAGTGTAGTGCCACCCAATCCAGATTACACATCAATGGTGACCCACTGGTCATACTACACTGCTTTTGCACATTTTATATTATGAAAAATATTTAATAACTTTACTGCAACACACCAAATTTAGTTCACACATCACTGCTCTAATGTTGGTTATAAGCCTACAACACTTAGTTTGGGAAGTAATTGCACATAAAAAATAAGTAGGTCTTTACACAAATTTTATTGGTACTGTACACAGCTTTTGCATTATATTTGCTTACTGAATTTGATGACATTACACTGTATAACAGTGTGAAGTTATTTAATATTTTTTCTAAAAAGGGTGAAGTTATTGATTTTATTTCATAATAAATAATAATAAAAATTATGCATTTTTTATCAAACTAAGTAATGTAGTATAACCAGCAGGAAAGCAGTGCTGTGTGAACTGAATTTGGTGACAGTATGTGTGTCACAGTGAAGCTATTGAATATGTTTAATAATATAACATGTGCAGAAGGGTTTTGGGATTTGCACTTTGCAGACGGCCCCTAATTCAGACTTGTCTCTCATTCGTCTGGTTAGAGACAAAATATTATAAAGCTTGTTTTGATGAGAATTGGGTTGTAGCTCGATGTCTAGGTTACTGTGATTGTAAAGGTGTCGTTTGTGTTTTAACAACGTTTAGCTCAAGAAGAGGGAAGTTTGAATAGCCTATGGGGTGTCAAACTCAGTTCCTGGAGGGCCACAGCCCTGCAGAGTTTAGCTCCAACCCTAATTAAATACACATGATCAGCTAATCAAGTCCTTCAGGCTTAATTGAAAACTGCAGGTGTGTGTGTGTTGAAGCAGGGTTGGAACAAAACTCTGTAGGGCTATGGCCCTCCAGGAAGGGGGTCCGTAGGTTTCTCTCAAGGTTTTTTTTCTCTGTTTCTGTCACATGATTGGGTTGTTTGGGTTCCTTGCCGCTGTCGGAAAGATGTAAGGTAAGAAATGTATTTTATATTAATGTTATTGTTGCATAAACTTCACATTGTAGTTGAACTGTTGCTAGATATATGCTGAATATTATAATGTTTAGACCTGTGTTCATTGTTAAATACTGTGGTCAGGCACACCTGGATTAATCAGTTTGTCCAATAATGGCAGACAGGAAACAAAGGACCTGCCTGAAGTTCAGGAAGTAGTGCAGCTGTGCATAAAGCCCATTGCACAATCTTGACCCTCGAGACCATCGGTTACGCAGGGGGGCCTGCCGAGCAGAAAGATAAAAATGAAAAACAGAAGCAAATTATTAACACACAAAACTATTATCTTACATACTGCGGGATGATCCCGGCACACAAACCGCTTCGCAGTCGCGCACCATATTGCAGTACAGCAGCTCAGACAGGAACACATGCTATCAATGACATGCTATCAGTGCTACCGAAAACAAAACGTAAATCGTAAATAACCAGCCGCGGTCAATTTCTTCTTGTTATATAAAAAAACGGCTACTCATACCTGTGAGGCGTGGGCAGCCAGCACACAGCAGACGAGGAAGCCAGCTTACAGTCTAAGCCTGCAGCAACCATGGATGACGTCACAAGGGCGATACCAAGACGCATGCCATGTGGCAACCACACATCCCTTATATCAAACAAGAAAGGGGCGGGGGCTTAAACTAAGCACAGGTGAATGAGATCCTCATTAGTGGATTCAGTCACCCTGCTACATTCATATATATATATATATATATATATTTTTTTTTTTTTTAAATGATCGATCATTTCGCTAGATAAGACCCTTATTTCTCGACTGGGATCGTGTCGAGACTTTGAAGCTGCATTGAGACTGACATTTGAATCGTCTTTGAACATTGGAATATTTGGTTGCAATTGAAGTCCATTATATGGAGAAAAATCCTGGAATGTTTTCCTCAAAAACCTTCATTTCTTTTCGAGTGAAGAGAGAAAGACAAAGACATCTTAGATGACATCGGGGTGAACAAATTATCAGGAAATTTTAATTTGAAAGCGAACTAATCCTTTAACATGTGATGGTCCATACTGGTATAATTCTTTAGCAAAATGGAAGACATCTGAAGCCATTCATTTAAATACATTTAAAACTTAACAAACAGAACTAAACAAATTTTAGAAACATTTTATTCATCGGTTTTCTAAAAAAAAAAAAAAAAAAAAACCCATAGCAACCCTTAAAATGTCTGGAAACACTTGCTATTAAACATGACTGAACTGAGATATTTATCTGGTTGGGTGTGAATCCTCCCCCAACCTCAGTTAGTTTCCGCTCACACATCCGTCTCCTTTAACATCACAGAAAATCAACAAGCTTTTGCTGATCTTACATTTTCAAATGAATTCTGGCCCTGAATGAAAACTAATAGCAGAAGAGTGAAATATTGGATTAGATATCTGTATCTACTGGTGTGTTATTTAGTGCTGTGAGCTGTCAATCATATTTGACCTCTGACCTGTGACTCTTATTTGACTGTTGATGGATTCACTTTATTTCAGTGTAAAGATGTTTTGTGTGGAGTGGAAGATTGTGAGCTTCTTATTAGCAGGAGAGAAAATGAAGAAACGCTTCAGCCACAAACTACTGACACACACAGAGACGACAAACATCCAGCAGAAGCTGTTTATCCGCCGACAGATCAAACCACACACACAGATGTTTCTACAGATAAAATAAAAGAGAAAAACCATTGCAGGGTTAATTTGATGCAAAAGCCAGTAAATTACGTCATTAAGTAATATTTGCTTGTGTTGCTACAACAAAATTCACGAGTCAGAGTTAAATGAACACACAGTAACCTGTAAATGTAATTGTTCATTTAGAGGAATTAGCATTTGGTTACCTGCGAGATTTAGTCTTTTGGTCTTTTCTTCTGAAGAAACTGAGAAGGCCTGGATCAGTGTTTTCTGAAATAATGATGAGCTTATATAACAACTTTCATATTTCAACAGTGACGGTACAAGGACTTGAAAAACTACACTGAAAACATTCAACATTTTAGTGCACAAACATCTCCAACAAGACCACCATGAAGTCAGCACTCACAATTATTGAAGGAGGGGAGAATATCTCTGATGATATTATTATACTTGCTCCAAACCAACAGACACATGATCAGAGACGACATGCAGTCTAGCGGAGGCTCATAGACAGAGCCGTCGCATAGACTGTGCAAACTGTGCATCCACACAGGGCCTCGCGCCACTAGGGGGCCTTGCAATCCTGCTGTTTTTATTTATTATTATTATTTTTATTATTATTAATACATTAGTTATGTGTGTTTTTTTTATCAATGACATGTCTCTGTCAAGGTCACATATAAAAAAAAAATCCAACAAATTAAGCGGGTTTTTCATTGCGCTGTTATTACGTAATGCGTCCTCACTGAAGACGGGAGAGGGGGAAAGCTAAAGCGAGGGAAAGCCAACATGTCAGCTGCAAGAGAACGCGACTGATTTCTCAAGCACGAATCAGGTTCTGAGAAAAGGAAAAAAAAATAAAAAGGAAGACTTTCATAAGTCACTGCAGGGATCGCTGGATAAATTTATCAGCACTTCCAGAGATGCGGTGGCAACAGCTAGCATCTGCATAACCCACGCCGACACTGTGGCAGAGCCTAGCGGGTTCATTAACAGCAGGACGGGAACGTGGGCACTGAGGATGACGGTGAAGTCCAAGGTGAGGGATGAGGATAAATATCTGTGGTCATAGGCGTAATTTGCGGGTGGGGCGGGTGGGACATGTCCCCACCACTTTTTGCCAGGGTCGATACTGTCGATACTTAGATTTACAGCTAAAAAACGTAAACTATTTACGAATATTTCATATCATAAAGATATCTGTATAATTTCCTTTTTTACCATTTTATAGATTATAAATGTAAGATCCCTTAACCCTACTCCCACACCTAAACATACCCATTTTATTGACAATATTAAAAGGATAAAACGTAATGGACATATGTGTAGGGAAATGGCAGTTGTATTAACAATATAGCATTCAAAAATAGTTTGAGCCACTAATCCTACGCCTACCCCTAAACCTAACAATTTCTTAAAACTACGTAGGCTACAATTATAAAGAAAAACAACAGACAGACACGTATAATCACAATAATTTATTTATTGAGAAAATGTCAAAACCGGTAGGCTACCAAAAGTCGTTCACATGACGATGTGTCGCAGTCCTCTCTGGCAGTATATAATAGTTTTGTATGAGGTAACGTTACAGATCAGAATTTAAGTTATTAATTAAAATGTTAACCCGGTTTCGGTTCGCTGTTAGCTCTGTGAAGGCGCGCGCGCTTCTCCATTTCAAATTAGTGATGGGTCGTTCGCGAATGAGCCGGATCTAAGAGCCGGCTCTTGTAGGTGAACGACGGGAGCCGGCTCGCATATATGAAGAGCCGACTCTATTTTTAAAAATATAGCCTATAGAAATTAAATCATTATGTAGGCTAATAATGAAATAATGAATGATTTGAATTGTATTTAAAATAATTGACTAATTCAAAAACCAACAAAAACATAATTATATAGGCCTAAAGGCGCACACACATTTGTTTCGACTGTCTGATCAGCCTCACATTCTGTTCCTGTCAATCATACACGCGATGTTGTCAACCAATTAAACTGCATGAGGAAGGGCCGAGCCAACTCACACACACACACACACACACACACTAGAGATGCGGATAAACCGCGGATCGGGCGGATGACGTGACGAAAAATAATATTTTAATTAAATTCGGGCGGGTGGCGGTTGAACCAGTCAAATGAAAAAAGTTTGCCACTAAGCAAACCTGCAAGCTGAGCCCAGCTGTCAGTAGGCCTACTATTGGAGGAGGCCTAAACGTCTCTTAGATGAGACTGCATGCCTGGGTTATTTTGTTGTTTTGTTTCGATATTAGTTATATTTTAAAACAGCCAGTCGTCGGTTCACCTAAACATAAATGTTAGATAGGAGAGAAGACATTTCTTTACAACATGTCATGTTCACACACAACTCAGTTGATGGCACTCATTGTTTAACCCCTTCAATTCCCATAAATGGTTTTTCCAAACAATATCCAAAGCAAACCTTTAAAAAAAAATTTTTTTTATCATCCCCAATATGATGCATGGTTCAACCCTTGCATCATTTATCATAGTGGCTGAAGAAATGGCTTTCCTCCAAACAAACTTCTCTGTGTCTTAATGAAAACACTGCATGCTCTGTAAGGAGTCAGAAAAAGGTTACTTTTGTTGGAAAATTTCCTTTGCCTCATGTAAAAGTCTGAATGCAGTAATGCCAAGCAGAAAGTAGGTCACAAGGATAAGAGAATAGAAAAGTACCCGAAAACCTGTAGAAGGGATTGCAGGTGTTGGGAAGCACTGGAAGAAAAATGTTATATAAGATGTTTTGAGATGTTCCACCAATAGAAGAAGGTCTAGACTCTAGAGGGAGATGTTCTTAACAGGGGCGAGGACACAAGGAGGGGCAGAAAAGAAGAGATAGATTTGAGGATGCCCATTGGGCACCTAGCGATAAGAAAAAGGTATAAGACATGAAGTCTGACAACGGTAACTTTAGACGGCCAGCTGGCATCTCACTTTGTTCAATAAAGTTAATTCTTCTGAGACCTGGAACTTCGACTCTGAGAAATTTATTTGAGACCTGAACCAAGGACTTTGAATTTGCCATTAGGGCTGCACAATATATTGAAACATTATTGTTATTGCGATATTAGTATATGCGATATAGGTATCGCAGAGAGGTGCGATAATAAAAAAATAAAAATAAAAGTATGTGCCAACTTCTGCCAAGCATTTGTGCGTTGCATGCATAGGTTGTTTATCCAAATTTGACCAATCAGATGGGGCCTTACTATCTTTATACCCGCCTCCCCAGTAAGAGGAACCTATGGCTCAGAGCGCTCAGAGAAGATGGTGGAAAACTAAAACTAATGGCTGGTGTTGAGACAAGCGAAAATGACAGTAGCGAAGAACTTGTGGCTAAAAAGAACTCCACGTCAGAAATATAGCAATATTTTGGCTTCCCGAGAGGAGATGTGTCACAAGTGCAGGTACTGTGTAGGTCGTGCCGAACAATTGTGGCCACGTCGAGAGGAAACACAACGAATCTCCACTCTCACCTGGAACACAACCACAGGGAGCTATATAACGAGTTCAAAAGTAAACCCAAAACTGCTAACGAAATACCAAATAAAAAAAACCAGAGTCTCACAGACAAGCATTGATCAAAGTTTTGCAAATGTAACTCCATATGAAAAACGTTGAAACGCCACAGGGAATTAACAGAAGCTATCACGCGCTTTTTAGCTAAAGACATGATGCCTGTTAACACAGTGAGCAGAGAAGGCTTTGTGAGTCTAATTAACAAATTGGACCGGAGATATCAGCTGCCATCGAGAAATAATTTTTCTCAAATCGCAATTCCACAGATGTACGACACATGCGTGAAGACCGTGAGTTCTGAGCTGCGCCAAGTGGACGTCTACGCTAGCACCACTGACCTGTGGTCCAGTCGTACGACTGAGCCCTACATGAGCTTTACCGTTCACTTTCTTACTCAAGACTTTGAATTAAAAGCACGTTGTCTGGGCGTTGTATATTTCCCCGAATCCCATACCAGTAAAAACATAGCCCATGAACTGCGGGAAGTTTTAGCCAGCTGGAACTTAAAAGAGGAGAATCAAGTGTCCATTGCTACAGACAACGGCGCTAATGATGTGAAAGCTACCGAACTTAACAACTTGGTCAGACTACAATGCTTTGGTCACCGCTTGCATCTGGCCATCAGTGAGTGTTGAATGTTTATATTTGCAATCATTAAATGAAAACAGAAAAGGGTATAGTTGTATGTATAGTTGAATGTAGTATAGAGGCATGATTTTGGACATTATAAATTATAATATCTTATATTTATTTTTTTATAATATAATATTTAAGATAATGTGTTTAATTAGGAAATATATAGTAAATTGTAGCTCTTCTGTCTTCTGTTATATAAAATTGTAATTATAATATTGCAATGTTATTTCACCCTGTATGTCCTTGTTTTGTTTTGTCTTCTCTCTTCAGAAAATGCTGTTAAAAGTGATGAGCGCATTATTCGAGCTGTTGGTCTTTGCAAAAGATTAGAGGGACATTTCTCCCACAGCTGGAAGGAGAAGATGGCCCTAAAATGCACAAAAAGAGCACAACCTCCCGGAGCACTTCCTCATCACAGAATGCACTGCAAGGTGGGGTTCGAGACAGAAAATGATTCAGAGAGTTCTGGAGCAGCAGCGGGCCATAAGTGACGTCCTGTCAGCAAACAGAAAGTCAAGACATTTGGTTCCTTCTTGGCAGGACCTAGATGTACTTGAGTCTATAAACCAGGCATTGCAGTCTCTGCAAGAATTTACAGATGCTCTGTCAGGTGAAAGTTACGTAAGTGTTTCGTATGTGAAACCTGTACTTCACTTGATGAACATCTCAGTTCTTGCTGCAAAGGAAGAAGACCGTGATTTAACAAAGTCCATAAAGATAAAGATTCTAGACTACATGAACAGTACGACAACCCAGCAACTCAAGAACTTCTGGACATGACCTCCTTTATGGACCCCAGATTCAAAGTCGGCTACATTAGCAGTGACAAGGTGTCAGACATCAGAGCCAGGGTGATGTCTGAAATTGAAGCAACTGTGTCAAAGGTAAATGTTAATATCACAATAGAAAGTGATAAAATACACTATTACTAGATTTGATTGCAATATTTAATCGTGTGGCGGCGGGACATGCTTCTACATCAACGAAAGGTGGTGTACAGATGTAACACCACTGAGGAAGATGATCTAGAAGCACTCTTCATCAACTGTAAGCCTTTCTACTCGCCGCAGGAGTTTTCCTCGTTCATTCTCGTGATTGTTTACAGCATGGTACATGTCCAACCAGAGACAGTAATATACTGGACCACTGTTACACCACAATAAAGGATGCATATCACTCTGTCCCACCGGCAGCTTTGGGGCTCTCTGATCACTGTTTGGTTCATCTTATACCGACCTACAGGCAGAAACTGAAATCAGCTAAACCTGTAATAAGGACTGTAAAAAGATGGACTAATGAAGCAGAGCAGGATTTACAAGCCTGCTTCGAACTGTCTGGAGTGTTTTTGAGGCTGTTGCCACCGACCTGGACGAGCTCATGGATTCTGTAAAATCATATATCAGTTTCGGTGAGGATATGTGCATCCCTACCAGGACTCATTTAACTTACAACAATGACAAACTGTGGTCCACTGCAAAACTCATACAAATTCGCCAGGCCAAAGAAGATGCCTACAGATGACCTGCATCAGTGTGGAAAGGCCTGAAAGACATTATTAACTACAAGACACCATCACCAGCACTGTGGAGAATCAACAACTGGCCGACGATTTGAACGAGTGTTATTGCAGGTTTGAAAAACCCTGTCTCACACCCCACACCATTCTGATTTTCTCTCCATACACCCATCAACCCCTCCAGCACCCCCCCCCCCCCCCCCCATCTGCTTATCAAGCAATCAGGTCTGTGGATGATGCAGTCAACTTGGTTGTTTTAGATTGGAGTTCTAACTTCATTTTCTACCAAGATCTGAGATCAGAGGATGTCCTGAAATGTACACCGCACTGTTCCCTCAAACAGTGCCATAAGGTGATTTCGGACACAGCCATGATCAAGACGATCTGCTGAAGTTCAAACTGAGCGTCAGAACGGGGAAGAATGGTGATTTAAGTGACTTTAAAAGTGTCATGATTGTTGGTGCCAGACGGACTGGTCTGAGTATTTAATTAACTGCTGATTTACTGGGATTTTCACACACAACCATCTGTAGGGTTCAGAGAGAATGGTCATGGTCAGAAAAAGAGAAAATATCCAGTGAGCTGTTTTTAGTTTGAGTTCACTCCTGGTATCAGGTTTTGTTCAGTGATTTGAATAAAATATTTCTCAGTGCAGTTTCAACATGTATGTTTATTTTCTCTGAACACTTCAACATGTGGTTTTATTCTTCTTTGTTACTCGTTTCACAGTATTCGTCACATAATACTGAACACAGCGCCATCTAGTGGCTTTCTTGAGTAACAGACACAATCACTGGTTCCCTTTCGAATGGTCACTTCGTATTGCGTAGCTATACGCAGTTGGGGAAACTCCTTTTCCTCGATTTACTGAAGCTTTTATTTAAAACGCATTTGCAGCTGCACAGCTAGCACATTGAGCGTCTGGCTCACTCATAGGCTGTGCTGCAGCAACTGCACAAACCAATGGCGCGGGCACCTCTGACCTGTAACCAATGAGCATCACTACACGTCAGAGCTCCCCAAAGGGGCGTGGCCTAAGCCTATATCAGAGCCCCGAATTCGCCATTATAGCAGATTTCACTCCTTCAGCGACAACTGCATGTCCCTGACCGAATACTGCAAGCTTCGTCGTAGAAAAGCCCTTCAGTTTGAGCGAGCATTCTTCAGCGGACTACGCCCTTCTGTCATTTTCCCCTGACGCCGTCTCACCTGTGGCCATGCGGCGACGACGACCACGTGGCGGGCCTGGTCTCATTCGGAGGATCGAGCGACCACGAGGACAGCCTGTCGATCGCTGCTTCCGAGGAGGAATGGCCGGGCTCTCTCGACCCCGCCAGGACTTCTCAGTCTTCTGACAGCATTTCAGCGACCAGGACCAACTCCGACGCCGAAATGCTTCGGATCCTGACATAGGCCGTCGCGGACCTCGACCTCGAGTGGGCCTCGCCCGAGGAGCCGCCCCATAGTTGGTTGGATGGCTGGTTTCTCTCGGGGCACCAGCAGGCCCCTCGGCATAGACCAGCGCCATTTTTCCCCGAGGTCCACGAGGAGCTGACTAAGGCGTGGCGTGCACCTTACTCAGCGCGGGTGGGTTCATCTGTTTCCGTGACACTCTCTTCTGTAGACGGTGCAGCGGAAAAAGACTATGAGTGTTTGCTGCCCCTCGAGGAGGCCGTGGCAGCTCATTTGTGCCCGAACACGGCGGCTAGCTGGCGAGCTAGAGCTACCCACCCCAACAAACCCTGTAGAACCACATCAGCCCTCGCTGGACGCGCATATTCCGCCTCTGGCCAGGCTGCAGCGGCTCTACACACCATGGCTGTGCTACAAATTTACCGGCAAAGCTCCTCCAGACAATGGACGAGGTTGGGCCGAACCCCGAGGCCTTCAGCGATCTGAGAAGCACGACGGACCTAGCCTTACGAGCTACAAAGGCTACAGCACAGGCCATAGGTAAGAGCATGGCGAGCTTGGTTGTTTTAGAGCGCCACCTCTGGCTTAATCTGACCGAGATTAAGGAGACGGACAAGACGCGTTTTCTTGACGCCCCCGTTACCAGCGCTGGCCTCTTCGGCCCTGCGGTTAAGGGGTTTTCGGAGAGATTCACTGAGGCACAGAAGGCGTCCCAGGCCATACGACACTTCTTGCCGAAGCTCTCCAGCTCAGCGTCCAGCAAGACCAAGCCAGCTTCTTCGCCGCATCCAGCCAGGCCGGCGAAACAGGTATCTCAGCCCCGCCCTTCGGCGGATACCTTCCGCCAGCCGAGACCGGCTAAGCGCTACCCGATGCCCCGGCGCCAAGGCCCGCGGCCCAGCGGAGTGAGCGATCTGGTTCCACCGAAGTCGTCCTAGAAAGGAGAAAGAGAGAGGGTTCGTGTCTCGTGCTTGCCGGACCGCCCTCGAAAAAGCTCTCACTACTTCCTGCAGCTCCCTGTTTAACTCAGGCGGCTGGGGATTTTACTATTGTAAACAGGCCCGCAGCAGTGAGCACGCCTATACAAACAAACGCCGTTTTCACGGCGACCCAAATAAAGCACAAAAAGAGTATGTTTCACAATCACAACCCATGGTTTCACGGTCCCCCTACACTAGGCGGCCCCCTTCATGTTGTAACACTGTCTTCCCCACTGGCAAAAGCTTATACAGTCAGTCAAACACTCAATATGTGCACAAATCACAATATAAGGGTAATAAGTCCCCTCACGGTAGGCGACTCATCCCAAACAGTGGTTCGATCCCTAGCCACAAGGGTGCAGGCCTGGCAAGCCATCCCCGGTGTGTCGAGTTGGGTTATAAACACTATAAAGCGAGGTTACTCGCTCCAATTTGCTCGCAGACCCCCAAAATTTCAGGCGGTTGTCGAGTCTTCAGTAAGAAGCAGCATGGGTCACGTGTACTTCGAGCCGAAGTACAGAATCTGTTAGCAAAAGGGGCGATAGAATTAATCCCTCCCGTGCAAACAAATTCGGGGTTTTACAGCCGTTATTTTCTGATTCCGAAAAAAGACGGCGGTCTCAGACCCATATTAGATTTGCGACACTTGAACAAAGCTCTCATGAAACGGCCGTTCAAGATGTTGACTATCAAACACATCCTCGCGCAAATTCGCCCGGGGGACTGGTTCTGAAAGACGCATACTTTCATATTCAGATAGACCCTCGTCACAGGCCATTCTTGAGATTCGCCTTCGAGGGGCAAGCTTATCAGTACACGGTTCTGCCTTTCGGCTTGGCCCTGACACCCCGTACATTCACGAAATGTATGGATGCAGCGCTTTCTCCCCTGAGACATCAGGGAGCTCACGTTATCTCGACGACTGGCTGGTGCTGGCACAATCGAGAACAGAGCTAATAGCGCACAGGGATTTGATTACCCATTTGAAATGCCTGGGTCTCACAATCAATGTTACCAAGAGCAAACAGACACCCAGCCAGAGTGTAGTCTTTCTGGGCACAGTTTTAGACTCCGTGACGATGACAGCGCGGCTCACGTGAGAGCGCCCCTGAAAAAATTTCAGAGACTTCTCGGTCTCATGGCAGCGGAATCGTCAGTACTCTGTATGGGACTACTGCGCATGCGCCCGCTGCAGCACTGGCTGAAGCGTCGGGTGCCAACTCATGCGTGGCAGTCCGGCAGCCTGCGCATCATGGTGAATCACGGTTGTTTAAGAGCCCTGGTTCCCTGGCGAGCTCAGGACTGGTACCTCAAAGGTGTGACTACGGGAGTTGTTTCCAGAAGGAAAGTGGTGTTCACAGACGCATCCAACCTGGGTTGGGGTGCTGTGCACGAGGGCAAGCCTGTCTCCGGCCTCTGGTCGAGCACGGAGCAGAGCTTACATATCAACTGACTGGAGATGAAAGCGGTTGGTTTGGCCCTGAAAGCTTTTCTCCCAAACCTAAAAAGTCATCATGTCCTGGTCTGCTCGGACAACATGTCAGTGGTGGCTTACATAAATCGCCAGGGCGGCATCAGGTCGGGAAGCCTGTATGCCATGGCGAGAGACCTCCTCATATGGGCACAGAACAATCTGTGCTCTCTGAGAGCAATGCATATCCCGGGTGTTCAGAATCTGGGCGCGGATATGCTGTCACGGGGCAACACTCCCCCAGGCGAGTGGTCCCTGAACTCAGAGACGGTTTGTCTGATATGGAGTGTGTTCGGAGAAGCCGAAATAGACCTTTTCGCTTTGAGATCCAACACTCATTGCAAAATGTTCTTCTCGAAAAACAGGGACGCGTTGACCCATCGTTGGCCCAACCGCCCCCTTTATGCCTTTCCCCCTGATAATTCCACAAGTCTTAAAGAGGGTCAGGGAGAGCGGGTGCCCAGTCCTGCTGGTGGCCCCTCTCTGGAGATCCAGACCGTGGTTTCCGGAGCTGATTCAGCTGTCAGACACAGCCCCTTGGCCTGTTCCATTGAGGAAAGACCTCCTCTCTCAGGCCAAGGGGACGATATGGCATCTGCGACCCGATTTATGGGCCCTCCATGTATGGCCCCTAAACGGGTACCCGGGGACCTCCCCGGAAAAATTCTAAACACTATCTCAGAAGCCAGGGCCCCGTCGACTAGGCGCTTATATGCTTTGAAATGGTCAGTATTTTCCAGCTGGTGCTTGAAAAACTGTATGGACCTGGTGTCATGTGAGGTGGCTGTGGTACTCTCCTTCCTGCGGGAGCTGTTGGACGCGGGTCGCTCCCCATCCACGCTCAAAGTGTATGTGGCAGCTATTGCAGCGCATCATGCTCTGGTGGCTGGCCACTCGACAGGAAGAGATGGGTTGGTGGTGAGTTTTTTGAAGGGCGCAAGGAGGATGAACCCCTCCAGACCCCCTTCGGTGCCTCTCTGGGACCTCTCATTGGTCCTGAGGGCCTTAAAGGGGCCGCCATTTGAACCGCTTCAGTCGGCTGATTTGAAGACTCTCTCGCTAAAGACTGCTCTCCTGTTGGCACTGGCATCTATCAAGCGAGTAGGAGATCTGCAGGCGCTCTCTGTGAGTCCTTCATGTTTAGAGTTTGGTCCAGGTGACACGAAGGTCATCCTCAAACCCAGGCATGGTTATGTTCCTAAAGTGCTCTCAACGCCGTTCAGAGCACAGGTCATTACATTATTAGCTCTTCCCCCTTCTGCGGAGGATGGGGAGGTTAATCTTCTCTGCACTGTCAGAGCACTGAGAATCTATCTAGAGCGTTCTGCGTCTTTCAGACAGTGTTTGCTTTGGTGGTCGATCCAAGGGCGATCCAGTCACTAAGCAAAGATTGTCTAGATGGATTGTGGATGCTATCTCTATGGCTTATACCTCGCTGGGTCAGGTTTGCCCTATAGGTATTAAGGCCCATTCGACTAGAGCCATGGCTTCGTCGTGGGCGTGGTCATATGGGTTTCCCATTCAAGATATTTGTGATGTGGCCGGCTGGTCCTCGCCTTCCACATTTATGAAATTTTATAACATGGAAGTGCCTTCGTTGCAAGCGAAGGTATTGGCGATATGATGAAGGCCTGGCGGTTTGCCCGGTCTCATCTACATTGTACTGTGCGTAATCATAAGCTCACACATATATAAACCCGCTTGCTGGTTATATTTTTTATTATACTGATGGCCCCGACAGTGTCTGGGTTCATTTGGTATATTATATTAACACATATATTTTATAAGGCCCGACGGTGTCCGGTCTAATATATATATATACATATATAAATGGTTTCGGGCTTCTCCTGGACTTGGAGTTCCTGAGTTCAGTGGCGGCCGGTTATTTTGGTGCGGCGTTTTGCAGGGCGTCCCCACTGCGTATAGCTACGCAATATGAAGTGACCGTTCGAAAGGGAACTACTCGGTTACTATCGTAACCTCAGTTCCCTGAGATAGGGAACGAGTATTGCGTAGCCAGCCGCACTGCAATAACCGGGGGTGTTGTCGCTTCAGTCGTGAAACCTGCTATAATGGCGAATTCGGGGCTCTGATATAGGCTTAGGCCATGCCCCTTTGGGGAGCTCTGACGTGTAGTGATGCTCATTGGTTACAGGTCAGAGGCGCCCGCGCCATTGGTTTGTGCAGTTGCTGCAGCACAGCCTATGAGCGAGCCAGAAGCTCAATGTGCTAGCTGTGCAGCTGCAAATGCGTTTTAAATAAAAGCTTCAGTAAATCGAGGAAAAGGAGTTTCCCCCACTGCGTATAGCTACGCAATACTCGTTCCCTATCTCAGGGAAATGAAAGCTCTTGCATTAAGTTCTGCCAGGAAGACTTAATTGTTACGTCACTCTACTTTTTATCTATCCAATCACATTCCAACACTTGTGGTATAAAAGATCGGTACTTACTCATGTTTGAGTTTGCAGATGCTGACGCTTCAATTCACCACCATCCTCCCCACCTCATCCAAATTGAATCCTTCCCTCCATCCTCCTCACCACCACCACCAGGATGGTCCCTTCCATACCTCACGGGGGTCGGCTGCGCCCCTGCCTTGATCTTCAGGCAGGATATGCAGAGTCCGGACCCTCAGATTGTGAGCTACGGATGGGGCCTACGCCAAAGAACTTTATTGCTTGCTGGGTTGCTAATAAATGGATAATTGTCACAGTATTTATTCTCCCGAGTCTTTCTGGTAGAACTGAGGTTACGATAGTAACCGAGTAGATCTCATTACAGATTCATAAATAACTCCTGATAACATGTGAGTTCAGGGTGAGCCACTAGATGGAGGTGTTGCTCCTCAGACGAGACCACAGAGACAAATCACACTAGAGATTTAAAGGGCACCTATTATGCAAAATTCACTTTTACATGGTGTTTGAACATAAATGTGTGTTGGCAGTGTGTGAGCAAAACCACCCTAGAATGATAAAAATCCACCCAGTAGTTTTTTTACTATCTCAATAAATCATAAGCACTGTCTCAGAACGAGCTGTTCTAGATTTCCCTCATTGTGACGTAGAAATGAGCTAAGCCCCACCGACGCGGTTTGATTGACATCTGGTTTTGGCATAGACCCCGCCCTCGGTGATCTGTTCTGCACACCATCGCCATTGTTTCAACGACAGCCGGTAATGTCTCCTAAGAAGTGTAGGTGTTCTGTTGTGGGATGTAAGAATGGACATACTAGTCTTCACTGACATCAGAGCCACTGAAAACGCAGCGGATGGATTTTATCTATGAAGAAAAGGCACCACTTAAACTTCCTAAATACGAGAATCATTTTCTGACTGACTGTTTAGTGAACGAGGGTCAAAGTTAATCCTCAAGTGTGGATCGTTGCCTACTGTTTGCGATCCAACGTCACCTCCAGAAGAAGTAAGTGTATTTTATCATTTTTGAGCAAATAGTCATTTCAATCGATGTCATGTCAGCCAGTTCAATAACAAATGCGTCTAAAGCTATTTATTGTCGTCGTCATAGGATGTCTCAACAAACAACGTCAGACAGTTTTATGTCACGTACATTATTTTTTGCAGCAATAAAAAATGTAAAATGAATACCTCTATCTCCATAGACAGTATAAACGTCTATCTCCCTGCAGCATTTGTTTTCTGGTTCTGCAACGTTAGCCATCTTCTCATATTTGCCACATAAGCGTGTGTATAAGTTAGTTTAAAAAAATTGCGCGAAAGTTATCACAATTTGTTTGTGTGTGTGTGTGTGTGTGTGTGTGTGTTGCACATCCATAATTGCAAAGGGGACGCGATTAAAACTCTATAAGTACATAAATGTATCAAATAACCTTTCCGAGACGTTTAGTCCATTCTCATTCGTGTTTATTCTGTGCCGGACTCTCTTCATCATCTGGGTCCAGCAGGGCGGGGATATGCAGCTCATTTACATTTAAGGTGGTATAGACCAAAAACAGCTCTTTTTAAAACAGGCCCCAAAAATGACATTTTCAAATGGTTATAATAAATTAACTGTGGGGAATTTTGTGCTGAAACTTCACAAATACATTCTGGGGACACCCAAGACCAATATTACATCTTGTAAAAAGGGGCATAATAGGTGCCCTTTAAAGACTTTATTGTTCCCTGTTGGAGGAAATGGAGCATCGATATGTTGTGTTTATGTATTTCACTGTGATCTCAAAGTATATTATAATGTGTCCCAAATCAGTATTTTCTAGGGATAAAGGAGAAGCTGGGGGAAGTTGTTTGTTTATTATTGTGGATAGAAGAACAAAAATAAATGAATGAGCTAATAATGTAAACATTTACAAATAATGTTTTAAATAATATTTTAATAATGTAAAGCTTTATATATTCCACACTTCTGAAATCTTTAAACTATATATAAAGTCTGTATTCCTCCAGGAGTCACTCAACATAATAAATAATAAATCATGAGAGACTCTTGAACCTCAGAGTGAGAAACTTTATTGATAAAGGCAAAAAATGCATACAGCAAATATACAGCAGTAGTAAAGTGAGATCTGTGTGTCACTGCATTCACTTTTTTCTATCTGAGAGAAATATAAACAATAAAGTGAAATATAAACAATAATGTGACACTGTTAAAATCTGACACTGAAAGAGAGCACAAACTCAAATAATCATCAGTATTTATTATGAAAAAACACAACAAGAACAAAAACACACTTGAAGAACCTTTAAAGTTCAGCATTCTGCTTTAGATTTCGATACTTCCTGAAAAAGATGAACATAAAAAGCGATAAATTAATACATTTCACAGATATTTATATATGCAAAATCAGTTTGTGAGAAATTAGATCATCAATCATGTACCTGATGTGTTAATGTTAGATGTGTGATTACACTAAAAAACACTAGAGGAACAAGAACACAATTGAAGTTCAGCGTTCTGCATTAGATTTCAATACTTTCTGAAAAAGATAAACTTATAAAGGCATAAATTATTAAAACTCACAAATATATATGAAAAATCGGTTTGTGAGAAATTACATCAATCATGTACCTGATGTTTAAATTTGTGCTTGATCTTTTTCAGCTCTTCTGGATCTGATCTCATAAACCACAAGAATGACAGTAGCCACGCCCACCAGAGCAGAGAGGACCAATCGGATCACAGCTCCAGTAGGACCACAACAGTGGACAGAGTTTGAGGAATAAACACATCAAACTGAGATCAGATCAGTCAATAAACACTAATATCAGCGCTGACATCAACTAATATTTCTGAATACACAGAAATATGATCAAATCTAATCAACAATCTTATATTCGGTTCCAAGTGAGTTTTTATATGGTCTGTCATCTCAAACTGTAAACGATTCAACAATTCAATATGTAAATAGTAAATAAGAATATTTGAAGGAGAAGAAAACTCACCATAGACAGAAACTCTGAATGATTTTGATGAGAAAAATCTTCCTGAAAACTTCAGTAGTTTATAATCTCCAGTATGTTCAGCTCTGGTGTTTGTGATGGTCAGATATCCAGTTTGATTATCCAGCTTCAGTCTGTCTCTGAATCTCCCATCAGGAACATCATCATATACAGTGATTCTGTCGGCCCGTTTATTGATTTCAGCTATTAAAGTCCATTCATATCCAAACCTCCACTGAATCACATCATCATCCTTCATTTCAGTAAGATCAGAGTTTAGAGAGACTGAATCTCCCTCATTCACTGACACTGACTCCAGGACTGAATCATCAAACACACATGCACGCACGCACACACACACAGAACAAACAGAAACACAGATTAAGACTATCACTTGATGGTTTATAAAAGTAAATATTTTGAATATCATCATTAAACACCAGCAACAAACGGAGTTTGAATTAATAATTGTATCTTTGTGCTGATTAAAATATAAAACATGTGAAACTGATATTTAACTCACCAAAGACATCGAGAAAGAATCTCTTGATCTCACTGTTGATCAGTAGATTATAACGTCCAGCATGTTCAGCTCTGGTGTTTGATGGTTTATAAAAGTAAATATTTTGAATATCATCATTAAACACCAGCAACAAACGGAGTTTGAATTAATAATTGTATCTTTGTGCTGATTAAAATATAAAACATGTGAAACTGATATTTAACTCACCAAAGACATCGAGAAAGAATCTCTTGATCTCACTGTTGATCAGTAGATTATAACGTCCAGCATGTTCAGCTCTGGTGTTTGTGATGGTCAGAGATCCAGTTTGATTGTCCAGCTTCAGTCTGTCTCTGAATCTCCCATCAAGAACATCATCATATACAGTGATTCTGTCGGCCGTTACATTGATTTCAGCTATTAAAGTGTTTTCATCTCCAAACCTCCACTGAACCACATCATCATCCTTCATTTCAGTAAGACCAGAGTTTATAGAGACTGAATCTCCCTCCTTCACTGACTCCAGGACTGAATCACCAACCACTCCTGAAGAACAGAGTTTTTCACAGATTAAAGCTTTAAAATCACTTGACGTTGTTTTGATGAAGCTTCACTAAAATACTTTAATTTATTTTATTGTGAAAAAATTATATTTTTTTCTTTAATTAATTTAAATGTGAAATTAATAATATTCTGCAGTAGCCTGGCAAGCCAGACCTACATCAAGATGTTAGGTCTGGCAACTCTCCATAGACACGGCTCAATCCGAGGGGCAGGATAAACGGCTTTCTTTCAAATTCCCTTTGCACGCAATAGGACAGCCAACCAGAGCGTTTTCCAAACAGCGGAGCTAGTTGATAGATTCAACTTTTGCCATATCTGGGCGGCAAAACTACGAACACATCTTCCTTTTTTTAAGAATGATTTAAGTGCCGTTCTTTGCTCTTTTCTCAAAGAAAAACGTCTCGGTTACTGATGTAACCCTCGTTCCCTGAAGGAGGGAACGGGAGACGTAACGTCGACGTGACGACGTAATTGGGATCCCTTGAGGGAGCCCTATCAACTTCGAGTGTCTACAGAACGAGCCAATGAACGTTGGCGTGCGTGAATCGCGTCACGCGCCCCCGCCCCGCAGCGCGGGTATAAACAGGAAGCGGGCGCACGCACACATTGTTTTTCGCTGAGGAGCCGAGATTTGTGACGGCCATGCAGCGATGGTCAGCAACGGTGGCGACGGGACGTTACGTCTCCCGTTCCCTCCTTCAGGGAACGAGGGTTACATCAGTAACCGAGACGTTCCCTTTCAGTCGCTCACGTTCGACGTAACGTCGACGTGACGACGTAATTGGGATCCCATGGAAAACGCCACGGTTGCTGCCACATCCAGCGCCCTACGCAAGACTCTCAGACCCCCAACTGCTGAGGCGGAAGACCTGCATAGAGGGAGTTCAACTGCTGTTCCATTATACCCCACACAGTGGAACTCTTGGATAACACTGGGAAAGCGTACCTCTCCAGGGGAAAGAACGCTGCGGAGCCACATCCTGCCCGAAGGGAGGTAACATGTGGAGAATACACATATGGACTGGCCGAGGGGGCAGTGCGACATATGGAATGTCACTGGGGTGGCTCCACCCGAAGGGGGAGACACACCGGACAGTGACGGCAGAGCAGACTCTGCCAAGGGAAGACACGGGCTCACCGCAGGGAGCTGGTCGTGGAAGAATACACATATGGGATCGCCGCGGGGATCACCACATATGGAACCCAGCCTAGCACAAGTTACACAAGCATACGAGCACTAGGCCTGACGTCGGACGCTCCGCAACGTCCGACTGCCGAAGGGGTGCGGAGGAACTCACAGGGTTCGCCAATGGGGAACTCGACTGGAGTAAAAAGCGCACGTATCCGTTCCTAGGAAGGGAGTGGCGCAGCAAGCCGACACTAGAGCGGGAACTTCGGTGTTACCGGCTAGTAGAAGCGAGCACACAGGAAGAAACCGGCTCAACACGTAAGCTATAAAACCTAGCGAACGTGTTAGGTGTCGCCCAGCCCGCAGCTCTACAGATGTCTGTCAGCGAGGCGCCGTGAGCCAGCGCCCAGGAAGAAGCGACACTCCTAGTGGAGTGGGCTTTCAACCCAGGCGGGCAGGGCACGCCTTGGGCTTCGTAAGCCAAGGCGATGGCATCCACTATCCAGTGGGCCATCCTCTGCTTGGAGACAGCCTTCCCTTTCTGCTGGCCTCCGTAACAGACGAAGAGCTGATCTGAGGTCCTGAGGCTTTGCGTTCTGTCCACGTACAGACGCAGAGCGCGAACGGGACAGAGAAAAGCCAGGGCTGGGTCTGCCTCCTCCGAAGGCAGCGCTTGCAGGTTCACTACCTGGTCCCAGAAGGGAGTGGTAGGAACCTTGGGCACGTATCCGGGCCGGGGTCTCAGGATGACGTGAGAGTTATCCGGGCCGAATTCTAGGCACGATTCGTCGACCGAAAATGCATGCAGGTCCCCTACCCTCTTGATAGAGGCCAATGCAACCAGGAGTACTGTCTTACAGGACAGAATTTTTAACTCAGCTGATTGCAGAGGCTCAAAGGGTGGTCTCTGAAGTGCCGAAAGGACCAGAGACAAGTCCCAAGAGGGTATAGAGAGTGGGCGAGGAGGATTCAGTCTCCTCGCTCCCCTCAGGAACCTGACGATCAGGTCATGCTTTCCCAAAGACTTACCATCAACAGCATCGTGATGTGCGGCAATAGCGGCAACATACACTTTAAGGGTGGAGGGAGACAGCCTTCGCTCCAGCCCTTCTTGCAGGAAGGAAAGCACGGCTCTGATCGAGCAAGATCGGGGGTTCTCCTCATGAGAGGAGCACCAGTCAACGAACAGGTTCCACTTCAATGCATAGAGGCGCCTCGTAGAGATGGCGGGCGAGTTGTGACATGCGGCGGGAGCGTAGACCACCTTGGCGGTTGATGTACGGAACGGTCGCAGTGCTGTCCGTACGGACCAGTACGTGCTTGCCTAGTAGCAGCGTTTTGAAACGGCTCAAAGCAAGACGTACTGCTAACAACTCGAGGCAGTTGATGTGCCAATGCAGTTGAGGCCCCGTCCACAGACCTGAAGCTGCATGCCCGTTGTACGTGGCCCCCCAGCCGGTGGTAGAGGCATCCGTGGAGACCACAGAGTGCCTGGACACTTGTTCCAGGGGAACACCTGCCCGCAGGAACGAAGGGTCCGACCACAAGCTGAGAGTTTGGCAACAGTGCGGAGTCACTTGGACCCGGCACGAGCCGCTCTGCCACGCCCATCTCGGGACTCGATCGTGGAGCCAGTGTTGGAGCGGCCTCATATGAAGCAATCCGAGCGGCGTAACCGCGGCTGCAGATGCCATATGCCCCAGGAGCCTCTGAAACAGTTTCAGTGGTGCCGCTGTTCTGCGTCTGAGCGTGCTCACGCAGTTCAACACTGACTGGACACGGGCCTCGGTGAGGCGCGCTGTCATGTTGATCGAGTCCAACTCCATACCGAGAAAAGAGATCCTCTGCCCGGGGGTGAGTTTGCTCTTTTCCCAGTTGACCCGAAGCCCTAGGTGGCTGAGGTGACTGAGCACCATGTCCCTGTGTTCGCACAACTGCTCTCTCGACTGGGCCAGAATAAGCCAGTCGTCGAGGTAGTTGAGGATGCGAACACCACGCTCGCACATGGGAGCAATGGCCGCCTCCGCGACTTTCGTGAAGACGCGGGGCGACAGGGCCAGCCCGAAGGGTAAGACCTTGTACTGATATGCCCGTCCCTCGAACGCAAAGCGGAGAAACGGTATGTGTCGAGGGAGAATCGAGACATGAAAGTACGCGTCCTTCAGGTCGATCGCTGCAAACCAATCTTGGGGACGGATGCATTTGAAAATGCGTTTCTGCGTAAGCATCTTGAACGGTAGCCTGTGAAGGGACCGGTTCAGGACGCGCAGGTCCAAGATTGGTCGTAACCCACCACCTTTCTTGGGTACAATGAAGTACGGGCTGTAGAAGCCGGTCTTCATATCGGCTGGAGGGACCGGCTCGATCGCGTCCTTCGCCAGTAGGACTGCGATCTCCGCCCTGAGCACGGGGGCATTGTCCGCCAGAACACGGGTGAACAGGATGCCCTTGAAAGCAGGGGGGCGCGGGGCGAACTGAATCGCATAGCCGAGTCTGATGGTACGGATGAGCCAGCAAGACGGGCTGGGAAGCGTTAACCAGGCTCCCAGAGACCGAGCAAGCGGGACTAACGGCACCACAGACGTACCCGGGGTGGGGCAGCGTGGCGGAATGCAGGGACCCGACTCGGACGGCACAGCGGCCCGAAGTGGGGTCTGAGTGTGTGGTGCAGCACATACCTGCTTCCGTCGAAGGGCAGAGTGAGTGTGTGGAGGCGACAGCACGTCCGGAACACAGCCACTGCTGCTCGCTGGCGATGAAAGAGGGGCTCGGGAGTGACAAGGCATGGCGGCGTCGTCGACTGCCAAGCGCGCCCTCTTGGGGCCCAGAGGTTTCAGAAATTGCTCTTTTTTTGAAAATGTGGGTACCCCTGACCCGTGGGTCAGTGGCGGAACAAAAAGAAAAGGAAACAAAAGATTCTCCGCCCGGCCCTCCACCGGGGGAAGGAGTGGCGCCTTCGCCATCTCCTGAAGAGCAACTTGATCCACCTCTGGGCCGCCCGTCTCAGGGTCGTTTGAACCGTCGCTTGCCTCCTGGTTTGGCAGCGGCCTGGACGGGCGGGGTCGACTTCCTGCGGCTTGCTCCGCGCTGAGGCCTGAATGATGGCTGCTGGGGCCTGGCGGGAGCGGAGGACGCCGCAGAAGGCCGACCTCGGCGACGAGTAGACGGAGGGTCTGCGGCCGGCGGACGGGTGGGAGCGGCAGCGGTCCGCCGGGGCAGGATGTGTCGGATGGCCTCCGTCTGCTTCTGTGCGGCCGAGAACTGTTGGGCAAAGCTCTCGACCGCGTCGCCGAACAACCCAACCTGGGAAAGAGGGGCATCCAGGAACCGATATTTATCGGTGTCCCTCATATCTGCCAGGTTGAGCCAGAGGTGGCGCTCCTGGACCACCAAGGTGGACATCGCCTGACCGACTGAACGTGCGGTTTCCTTCGTCGCCCGGAGAGCAAGGTCGGTTGCCACACGGAGCTCCCGGAGGAGCTCTGGGTCAGAACCACCCTCGTTCATGTCCATGAGCGCCTGGGCCTGGTGGACCTGCAAGAGCGCCATGGCATGGAGGGCGGAAGCAGCCTGTCCACAGGCCTTGTAAGCCTTCGCCGTAAGACCGGACGAAAACTTACAGGCCTTGGACGGGAGGCGTGGATTACCCCGCCAAGAGGAAGCGGACGCCGGACACAGTTGCATCGCGACGGCCCGCTCCACTGGGGGGATATCCACATACCCCTTAGCTGCCCCGCCATCGAGGGTGGCGAGGGGTGAGGAGCCACTAGAACGGCTTCGGGCACTATACGGTGCCTTCCACGTCCTAGAAAGCTCCTCATGCACTTCCGGAAAGAAAGGTACCGGGGTGGCGCACTGAGAACCAGCACGGCCCGCCCCGAGAAACCAATCGTCCAACCGAGAAGGTTCGGGACGTGGTGGAGGATTCCACGCAAGCCCGACCTTCTCGGCGGCCCGGGAAAGCATAGCAGTCCATTCTGGATCTGGCTCGGACAACGCTACACACCCCGAGGGGGGCAACGCAGCCGAGTCGTCATTTCCAGAGGACAGCTCCCCCTCCGATGCTGCGATCGACATCTGATCGTCAGCTGGGGCCCCAAAGGAAACGGTTGGTCGTTCCGGGGAAGGACCAAGACGTTCACTAAGGGGCTCCAATGGCAGCAGCGTATGTGAGGCATGAGGGGCCCGCGGAGAATGACTCGACGGGGAAGCCCTCACGGTAATCCTCAGATCACCCTGGTCATGCGCCAAAGTAGGTCTATTCTGCGGGGCTGCGTAATGTTTTAAAATAGCACATACGTAATTAGATTATGCTCCGTTTGTCCATAAGATTCAACAGGACATTATACCACAACAGATCTAAACATTGGGTATAGCCAAATGAAAATGTCCTGTTGAATCTTATGTACTTTCACACTCTCGCACGCACGCACGCACGCACGCACGCACGCACACACACACACACACACACACACACACACACACACAGGAACATTTGTAAGGCTATAATTTGTCAAATAAAATTATCCAAAATGCAGTACCACCACAAAAATAAATTGGTGACACTGACACATTGAAAATGTAAACACACACACACACACACACACACACACACACACACACACACACACACACACACACACACACACAGGAACATTTGTAAGGCTATAATTTGTCAAATAAAATCATCCAAAATGCAGAACCACTACAAATATAAAGTGGTGTGGTGACACTGGCACATCGACAATGTGTACTCACACACTCTCTCTCTCTCTTCTCTCAGACACACACACACACACACACACCCACACACACACACAATTGTGTGTGTCTAGAATCTAGAATTAGATTAAAAATAAATGATTGAAATAAATGATAAAATCTTAAGACTCCAACATTTCTCTTTGTAACATTTTGTTCAGGTTTGGTTCTAATCATAATGTAACATTATTGAAAAACTGGGTTTTTTTGGTACAAAAAAAAATGCTAAACTTTGACAAAAATATTTAATTTTTGTTATAATTGTGATTTTATAATATTTAGATATGAATCCAACTGAATCCAACTTGTGAAAAGATATCTTTCAGGTAGTCTAATAGCAAATAGCATATACTGGAGCTCTATAGCCATCTAGTGGTTAAAATTATTATTTTTTATTTTAAAACTGCATTTTCCAAAAAATGGGCAAAATTTTTACATTAAACCATTTAAAATTATCCATGTTATCCCCATGAATGAAAGTTAGAAATCTGGGTCTTTTATAAAGTGAATTTTACATCAAATGCTGTTTTTTTGTAAAAAGGCTATTTAAATATTTATTTATTTATAGAAATTTAAAAAATATCATAAATTCTCCAAAAACTGCACAAATGTTGAGTAAAAACATTAACAAACAGAATAAAATTACATTTGTAAAAAAAAAAAAACTATTATCTTGTTACAAAATTAAATGTTATTGTCTGGGGTCTCTAGAGACCCCAAAAACCCAGAGTGTAGACATAAATAAAGACCATCAGAGGGTTAAATGAGTCCACCCCGCAAGATTACTGTTATAAACATGAGCCTCGTCTAAAACGCAAAGGGGGAGGAGTTGCTGTAATTTATAGTAATTTTTTCAGAACCACTAAGAAATCAAGTTTCAAATATAATTCTTTTGAAGCATTGGTGCTTAATGTAAAAATATATAGTGTAAACGATAAATCACGTTTGAGATTTGTACTGGCTACTGTATACAGGCCACCAGGGCACCATGCAGACTTTATCAAAGAATTTGTGGACTTTCTATCAGAATTAATATTGACTGCAGATAAAGTACTAATTGTTGGTGATTTTAATATACACATCGATAATGTAAAAGATGCATTGGGATTGGCATTTAAAGACATTGTAAATTCAATTGGAGTTAGACAACACGTGTCAGGACCTACTCATCGTCGTAATCATACTCTAGATCTAATATTATCCCACGGAATAGAATAGATGTTGATGCCGTTGAAATTCTGCAGCAGAGCGATCACATCTCAGATCATTACCTAGTCTCGTGTAAATTACATTTAGCCAAGGCTGCAAAGCCGACTCCGTGTTTCAAATTTGTTAGAACTATCACTTCTGCCACTAAAGATTGCTTTATTAATAATCTTCCTGATCAGTTTCATCATCTTAGCATCCCAGATAGCTTAGAAGAACTCGATATTGCAACAGAAACGTTTAACACTCTTTTCCAGCACTTTAGACACAGTTGCTCCGTTGCGCTTAAAGATTAAAGAAAATAGTCCAACGCCGTGGTACAGCGAGCACACTCGGGCCCTTAAGAGAGCAGCCAGAAAAATGGAACGCAACTGGAAGAAAACTAAACTAGGTATTTCACATTTCATGGAAGGAGAGCACTATTACGTACAGAGAGGCTTTAAAAGCTGCTAGATCTGCTTATTTTTCAACCCTATTAGAAGAAAATAAACATAATCCTAGGTATTTATTTGAAACAGTGGCTAAACTAACGAAAAAGAAAGCTTCAAGCACCGAAATTTCTAAGCAACACAGCAGTAATGACTTTATGAACTTTTATTAAATAAAATAGGGGCAAGGGGATCTGGAATGGAGAGTCTTCTAGGCAGGGTCGTTCCGTCCTGCGGATCACCAGGAGACCCACAGAATACAAGGGAAGGGGGGAGGTGTTCTGGTGGTTAGCTTCACTGTCTCCCGACGGGCGGAACAAGTCGGGACTCACGGCAACAGGAGGAGGCTGCTGGGAGGCCGGTCAGATGTGTGTTTCAAGTGTCGTACTCCGCTTCTCTTGCAGGTGTCCGGCAAATAACTTGTGGCTGAAGGGCTTTACTGAACTTACAGCTGAAGGGCTTTACTGTAAGCAGACGAGCGAGTATACAGGCACGTAATCCTCTTCTTCCACAGTTGACAGACAGAGAACTTACGGCTGAAGGGCTTTGCTACAAAGCAGACAGGTGAGTATACAGGTATGTAATCCTCTTCTTCCACAGTTGACTGACAGAAAATATACAGCTGAAGGGCTTCACTGTAAAGCAGACAGGTGAGTATACAGATACGTAACCCTCTTCTTCCCCAGTTGACAGACGGAGAACTTACAGTTGCAGGGTTCCGCTGCAAAGCAGGCAGGTGAGTATACAGGTGCGTAATCCTCCTCTTCCACAGGTGACAGGCCGAGAACTTACGGCTGAGGGGTCTCGCTGCAAAGCAGACAGGTGGACACAAGTATGAACCCCCTTGAAGAGCTGGCGGACACAGGGTTTACGACAGGAAGGCGTTGGACTGAAGGGCTTTACTGCAAAGCAGACATGCAAGTATATGGGTACGTAATCCTCTTCTTTAGTAGTGACAGACAGAGAACTTACGATTAGAGGAACTTCACTGCAAAGCAGTCAGGTGAGCATTCAGGTATGCACTCCTCTTCAAGGGCTGACAGACACAGAGCTTGCAACAGGGAAACGTTACTGCAAAGCAGACAGGTGGGTACACAGATACGTAATCCTCTTCTTCAGTAATGACAGACAGAGAACTTACGGCTGGCGGAACTTCACTGCAAAGCAGTCAGGTGAGTATTCAGGTATACACTCCTCTTGATGGGCTGGCAGACACAGAGCTTGCGACAGGGAAACGTTACTGCAAAGCAGACAGGTGAGTATACAGACACGTAATCCTCTTCTTCAGTAATGACAGACAGAGAACTTACGGCTGGAGGATTTTACCGCAAAGCAGTCAGTCAAGCATTCACCTACATGTCTCTCTTCACAATGGGCTATCAGATAGTACACTCAGGTCTCTGTGGAGTACAACAGTATTAGCCTTTTCTCACATCTTTAGAACATGATAGAACGCACAGGTGAGTGATGGACATCCAGCAGGTTTAAGTTCACACTTCACACATCAAACAGTGCACCACATCACTTCATCACTGCAATTCAACACTCAGTGGGAAATACATATGGCCGTCGCCCATTTCCTGACCTGGCATCCTCATCAAGAAATCCCATAGACAGAGAGGGAAAAGATGGAGATCGGTTGAACTACTCACAAGCTTTCACAAACGATCTTACTGTCCAGCGTTTTCCTCCTTCTGATTGAGTCAGTGCGTTCTTTCTCCCAAACACATTGCCGCACTCGTTTGCCAGCCCCACTTCCTCTTCTCCGCCGCTCGCGCTTCCCCTGTGATACACAGTCTCCAAAAACACCCTGCTTCAGCCCGTACTCTCTCCTTATATCCCATCCTAATAACAACGTGTCTCATAGTGCACAGCAGGCGGCAATTTCGGCTAATTATCCCGTTCACGGGGATTTTGCGCTTGCCCGGAACTAAGCCGGTGTTCTCTTGGTTTGGGTCCGGCGGGAAACAAATCCCGGCGGACATTAGTTCCGCCTTGAATTTTCGTCACCCCGTGACATATCTCTCTCATGGCTGGACTGGCCATTGGGCATACCGGGCATTTGCCCGGTGGGCCGACGTGCTTTTTGGGCCGATATATATATATATATTTTTTTACGGCCCATAAAATTTGTACATCGGCGGCCCATTCGTTTTGTTTTGTTTTGCTTAATTGGCGGCGCTGGGTTTGTGCCGGTGTAATGCATTCGTCAAAGTCAGTGTTAGTTTTTTGTTTTCTGACAGACCAGCCCATGAAACACGTAGATCAGCGGCCCATTGGCTCTTTTCTTGATTGACACTGGGCTGGCCCAATCACAACTTTAAACGAGTGAGCGAGCGTGCAGCAGTGTCAGTGTGTATCTATCAAAATAGATGGAGAAGAAACGCAAGGAATGTGCAGATAAATAGCGTGAAAAAATAGAAACAGGCCCTTAAAGCAGACACTGTAAACTGTGTCAAAATATATGTTTTCTGACCTTCATCAGTTCCTGTGGCAGATGATGATAGTGAGGACGGAGGATCAGGAGAGAGATGAGTGAGTGTAGAGTCCGCGGTAAGCAGAACTACTTTCAAAACACTTTAGGCTATGTCATGAGTGTAGATTATTTCCACATCTGCATAGTAGACGATTACCGCAATTCACTAGAAATTTAATAAGAGGTGTTTGTAAACCATGTTTTCCGCCAAAATAAAAGCTTGATGCAGTTTGCGTCAAAATAAAAGATCATGTGCATATCTCTTTCAAGTATAGAAATCGGTACAACACTAATTATGAAAGTTTCCTTTATTTTTTAGTGCATTTGTTTTACAAAATATGGCTTTTACTGTCATTAGATTAGTATTATAACTATTATTATGTAGTAGGTGTAATGTAGACACTGTAACTAAAAGAGGTTTGAATTTGTCTTTGTTTAATTTGCTGAATATGGGTTGGAGCTTTTAATTTTGAACTCTCAAAGTGCACCAGATTGATGGATTTAACATTAAAATGCACAAAAATTTCTCACGGGGGGGCATGCCCCCGAACCCCCCTAGAAGGACCGAGGTCACACCACCATAGTTTTAACTAAAATCCTGTGAGAAACACTTGTATTGCTATGCCAGAGCCGCTTATAGCTTGTTTTAGGATTCACCACTGTGTAGTATAGTTCAACTGTATTAATAAATATCAAATTTTGACTTATTTCATCTGTTAACTCTCACTCGTTCCTATACCCAGATAGCACACGTACGTCGGGCCGACGTTGGCCCGATGTACAAAGTTCCATCGTCACGATGTCGCTCAGAGATCGTTTGCTCATCGGCAGTATGTCTCCTCGACGTCGGCCTTTGATCGCAAATGATATCCTGCCGATGTTTGAACGATACAAAGCTGTAAATCTTTTGGCTGCTCAGCATGGGTTTTATAGGACCTTTATGTATAGGTCGGACCTTTCGGGCTACTCTTTACATTAGACACCATGCGCTGCTTTCATTGACGCACGCACTTACGAACACACACACACACAGAGCGGAGATCGCGCTGCAACACTCACTCAGCAGCACATAAACTGTAGTCAACATTGCCCCGAGACTTAAATTGATAAAAAAAGTAGTTTTACACTTCCATCTTACCTCGCACTCTTTCAACGTTAAACTGATGAAACACATGCTCTGCTTCTGTGAACAGTAAACCCCGCCTTCTATGATTTGATTGGCTATTTATTTGGATGGTCTCTGTAAGGTAGACCAGCCTAAAATGTAACTTTTAAACCTTTTTGCCATCCTAAAAACAGAGTGGAGCAAGAATTTCCAATATTGAATTTCCAGTTTGGCCATTTCTAACTATTGACATACTATTGTTATTATTGACATATAATTATATTATGTTTTCCAATTGAATCAAGATTATTTTTTCTTACCCCACTGGCAGATAATTTAGCTTGTTTTAAGCAAAAATTACTTAAATTACTCTGTTTATCTGAAAACAAAATAGAATTTCTTATGTTATTTTACTTCTCTAGTAAATGCTTCTTGATTTAAGAATTTTTAGATATTTGGACTGGAAACAACACAAAAATACTAAGTAAGAAAAGCATGTTTTGCAGTGTAGGACTTGTCCCCCTCAATGTCTATGTACATATATACAGCCCTGGAGTTACTTGACTATCCAATATGAAAAAAGTAGGCTCTACTGACATTGAAAAATATCTTCTTAATTTTGTGTGTAACTGTCTCTAGTATAATGAACAGACACAATTCAAGTTAAGACATTTTAATGACACCAGAAAGAACTCCAGGAGAAAAGGGATAAAAAAGGAACAGCAACAATGTAGAGAAGGATTCTTCCTGGCAACCTGTAACAGAGTGAAAAACATTGAGAAAAAGCAGTTAGGACTAAAGCTAAGAATAAAATTGTCATTACACTGGATAATATAATTAAAAATCTAACAACAATCAAAGGTACATCAGCTGGCAAACCATTTAATAGTTTAATAGGTTTAATAGTCTATTTAAAGGGAATGATTGTTGTGGAGAGTTTGCTCAAACTATGGCAGCGATACAGCGAATAGTTGTTCTAAAAGACGGCGCCGTCCGCGGAGTGCTTTCAAAGGCCAGTGAAAGCATACTGTCAGTTAAGTTGTAAGTAGATGCTAACTGTTTCTCATGGGTTCGTATGGTATTTTAAACATTTACAGGGGTAAGTCTGTGATTTTATTGCCATCCGAATCCATAATGTCAGTGTTTATTTTCACCCAACCCGCGTACATTTCTTAATTGCTTTTATAAAGAACACCGCTTTCTCAGTTAACGCAGTGAAGCAGCCCCTGCACGAGTGAATAATTGATTCTCGAGCCATCGATATCAGCAGATTCAGCAGCATCGCCACGGGCAGCACTGGGTAACGTCACACGGAAGAAGGAATATCTTTAGCAGCTTTCCAAGTTATGGTTCGGGGAACACGCCTATAAATGTTATACCTTTAGTTAAGTTATACCTTAAGAGTCTTCGTAGCACGCTAAGAGACAACGCTATCGGGAAACCCAGCCCAGGTGTTTATGAATGAGACACTGAATGAATTGGTTTTAAAAGTGTTTGAATTAATGATTCAATTGAGTATCTTTTTTTTAATTAGACTGAAACATGTTATTCTGATGTATGTTATCGTGATCTCCATTTTAAACAAAACAAAAATGATTTTAAACCAAATAGATTCTCAGTTTATCCTGAATTAGGGGCCGTTCACATATCGCGTCTAAAAATGTGTGGAAAGCGCTCTCTCCTTTCTACAAGCACTTGCGCTCCCGTGGCGTCTGTCGTTGCTATGCAACCATGAACTGCGCTCTCCATGATGACAAGGAAGTATCAGCAAAGGAATAATTGATTTCTAGCCCTTGCATTAGCTTTACTACTAGATATATTTATGGAGATGAGAAATAAAAACTCGCCCTGTACAGCTATGATCGGCTGTTCGGCCGAGTTTTCCATGTTGTTACGGAAAGGCCAAAGCTGATCGGTTAGTTTTTGTCACATGACCTGCGGTGCGGTTGTGGCATTCTGAAAAGTTGAGATGTTTTCATCTCGCTGTGGCATATGCATGCCTGGAAAAACGAGCACGCTGCATCGCATGCGCGTCACTTCTATTATGGTATTACCGGTGTTGTCACACTTGATTAACTGGTGGGGAAATATCCGAACGTATGACTTACAGAAGGTACAATTAACTAAGAACGTTTCGGGAAACACGTATTAACGATAAGGTACAGCTTAAGGTATAACTTAGGAATGACGTAGCATTAAGAGGGTTTCGGGAAATCCAGCCCTTATCATAATTAAAAACGTGTTTCCTGAAACGTTCTTAGTGTTGCGCTTTTATTGAGCAGGTCATGCAATAACATAAATTAGTTATTTACACCAATAAGGTGATGCGGCTGCTGGGCAATCTGGTGAGTTTTGGAGGTGGAGCATTGAAGAGAGGGGTGTGTTTGTTTGGGTTCATTCCAAATATCAACTATGTCCAACAGCGTTTTTGAAATATCGCTTACCCCACCTTAATATCTGGCAGTTTTTTTATGTCCATCTATAGTTGCCATCATCTGAAGTCTTCACAAGTGAGGCTGGATCCAAACTGGAGCTGCTATAATCTCTAGTGAACTTGCTGAGCATCCTGAGATAGAAACAGGGAAGCAACAGGAGAAACATTAGCATAGCTGCAGTTCATATTATTTCAGGCAAAAGATGATCATGTGCACTTTTTACTATTTCATCACATATTAACTGTAAAACAAGATTATGAGATGTGTTAATTGAATGCTTGGCTAAAGAGTTGTGTCTTTAGTCTAGATTTAAATTGGGAGAGTGTGTCTGAGCCCCGAACATTATCAGGAAGGTTATTTATGAAAGTAAAAGAGTAGCAAAACTCAAGAGCATAAAAATGTGAATTTGAGAACTTGTCCCCTGTAAAATACCAAAGTTCAAAGTTGAATTTAGAGATTTGCACTTGCAGAACGTGACTTAACGCATAGACAGTGATATTAAAATAAATAAATGATAACTCTGTAAACACCATACTAATTAAAAATAGACTACTATGTACAGTTAAGCGTTTTCCTCACATAGAAAACTGGTATAAAACACTTAAAGGTTGCATGGTATGAAAATGTCACTTTATGAGGTTTTTTAACATTAATATGAGTTCCCCTAGCCTGCCTATGGTCCCCCAGTGGCTAGAAATTGTGATAGGTGTAAACCAAGCCCTGGGTATCCTGCTCCGCCTTTGAGAAAATGAAAGCTGGTAATAATCATACATTTTTCTTGAGCGTCAAATCATCAAATTAGAATGATTTCTGAAAGATCATATGAAGCTGTGATGCTGAAAATTCAGTTTTGATCACAGGAATTAATTACATTTTACAATATATTCACATAGAAAACAGTTATTTAAAATTTGTTATATTATTTCACGATATTATTGTTTTTAATGCTGTCTTGGTGAACATTAGAGACTTCTTTCAAAACATAATTTTTTTACCAACACAATTAGTGTATGTTTGACATTAGTGTATGTTTGAAGTTTTACTTACTAATCATATGGTTCATAGCGCCTTAGAGATGATGATCCGCCCAACTCTGCTACGGTGGAGGCCAGGGCATCAACATTGAAGGATCTAGGAACACAACAAACCATTTGTCACAGAGCCAACAATATTATTATATAATGCCAGGTTTATTACAAGTAAGAAGCTATAGCTAAGCTATATTATATATAAGCTACAGCAGAGGTGAAATGCTTTTCTGAGATGAGTTTCTGAATCTATTTGACCTGCATCTGGGCATGGAGTACCTACGGCCTGAGGGAAGTAGCTTGAACTGGCAGGACAAAGGATGACTAGGGTCAGCTGCAATAGATAGTGCCTTCTTTGCCACTCTGTTGGAGTAGCTGCTAAATGTGTGAGAGAGGGGGAAAGTTAAAGCCTGCAATCTTGCTACACGTCCTAACAATACTCTCTAATCGTTTTTTGTAGACAAGGAACCAAACCAGCAGATAAAACAGAAGGTTAAACAGACTGAATAAAACATTCTCATCAAAGTGGGGTCAATGTTAAAATTCCTGTCTACGGTAAAAATACATTCGCTGCTGGGCTTTGGCACAAACAGCATCAGTGTGTGATTCAAAACATATCTTACTATCAATTATTGTGCCAAGGTTGTATTCTTGTATTATCTCAATAGGTTATGATAGTGAGGGGAAGAGGGGGACTCTGTTTCCTAAAATCAGTCATTAATTCTTTAGTTTTGGATTTCCTAACGTTAACGTTACCTACCTGCCTGTATTTCCTACTTCTCCGGCAGTAGCTTTCTTCAGAAATGTTGAAATCGTGGAGCTTTCCCTCTGTTATGGGTTATTTTGTTGCTGCTGAAATCACAGAACATTTTTTCAATCAATATTTGTTTACCATTGAGCTAGTTTCAACCATGTAACGTAAGTGTAAGTTCTCCATGTAAGTGACGTCACCGATTACATACGTTTATGTTTACGTTTGTGTAAAATAAATTAGCTCACTTCCAAGTAAAACCTTTATAAAACCTCTCATATACACATAAGAGGTGATTAAAAGCCCAAACTTACATAAACAAAAGCTCAACCGAGTTAACGTTAACTTAGCTTAGCTTAACTTACCTCTTCTGAAAACAGTTGAGATGCTAACGGACTTTTTCCGAAGACACAAAGCCATATAAAAGTAAATATTCACCATAAGCGTATCAATTACAAGTAAGAGAAGTGTCAAGAACAGTTGTGTGTATTATCCGTGTGATTTTAGAGACTAATATCACCTGAAAGCAGTGAATTTGAAAACAACAGCGAGAGAGGGAGTTTTCCTGCTTACCAGTCGCAGTGGTCCCGCGGCGTTTCCATGGCAACTCTGCGCCCCGGCCGCTCCAGTGTTTGAAAGCGACTTGAAAGTTCACAGGCACAACGCGACATCGGCCTCCCGTATAGTGGGCCGACCTAAAGCCGACGTAACGGAGCTGGGAAATAGAGCACTGACTGACAAGAGATCTGCCTACGCCTGGCCGACGCCTTTGCGATGTTATAGGGAGGGAGGCTGACGCTCGATGTTGGGCCAACGTCGGCTCGACGTACGTGTGCTATCTGGGTACTCACTCATTACATGGCATTAGTGGTTTTAATGAATAGGAGTTGGTATGCATATAATTAAGGGCGTGCAAATATGGGTGGTGTTTATGATCATATAGTGGGCCGGTCTGGCCAAAAATGCCCGGGCCGATTTTTTGTCCCAGTCCAGCCCTGATCTCTTGTGTTACTCGATCTTAGTGCTGCATTTGACACTATGTATTGACCACAACATTCTTTTAAATAGACTCGAAAACTATGTTGGGATTTAGGGGTGACCCCGAATAGTTGAAGATTCGATGCTTCGATACGAGGAGCATGATTCGACTACCGATCTCACGGTCGAATCTTCGCAGAGGTGTTATGAAACGAGGATCATGCCACTTTGGCTTGAGGGCGCTCAATGTCTGATTTCACATAAAACTAGCTTTTATGTCAATACGTTAATATTCAGCCTATTATGATAATGCTGTATATAAAAATGTGCAAAGAAAGAAGCTTTTAATAAATATTTTTAACGTGCGTGAAAAATCCAAACACCCCGTGACAGATTTAAGTTTCACTTTCAATCCGTGACCGACAGAGGAGCGTCTTCGCGGCAAAGATTTAAATCTTTAACAATGTCAGAAAATCTAAAGTGTGGATGTACACCATCAGAAAGGATATTCTCCAAGGCTGGATTTAGCATCAGGAAAACCATGATCGCACTTCTGCCGGCCAACGTTAACACGTTTCACGCATAGACAGGGTTTCACGTTAGAATGTATTTTATCCGCGCGCCCAATTTGAAAAAAACTCCAACGGACACAGACAGAGTGAAAGACTGGATTTGTTCTCTCGATCAGGTACAGTAGGCTACAAGCTACCGGTTCTAATTAGATTTTTGGATGCTGTGAACATTTTTAGCTAAAAAGACTGCCTCTCCAGTTTAGCATTTATTGTTGTTTCAGTTAAAAAGACAACGCTGAAAATTCTGGCTACTATCGTTATTTTAATAATTTCTTTATTTTAATTGTATTTATTAATCTGTCAGGGTTATCTAATCTAACTATTTGTGGCTTGTGTTTTGAATATATGTTCCCCTGCACTTTAGGCATTTTGCACACATTTGATCCTCATCTTGTGACTTGATTCTGATTTATTTCGTTTTGTATTTTTATTTATTAGAAAGGTATATTCTGTTCTAATTTAATTTAGTAAATTAATTGTTTATTTTTTCGGTGCATCGATGTTGTGCGGTAGGCTGGCCTGCTTGCACAGGTAATTTAGCCGATTTAATTTGATTTGCATGTGAAATGCAAATCCTGTCTGCAGTGTGGCCTTTCTGGAGTTATTTATGTTATTTCTTAGTTTTATTGATCCAAAATGTTTTTATACATTTTCTTCTATATCTTTGTGTGATTTTCTGTACATCGCGATTTTGAAACGTTAAAGCCCCCCCCCCCCCCCCCCCCCCCCCCACATACACATGATTCGACTAATAGTCGACTATAGGCAAGACATGACGATTCTGATTCGACTATGAAAATCCATAGTCGGGACAGCCCTATTGGGATTAGTGGAATTGCTTACTTATTAGTGGAATTGGCATACTTATCTTACCGTTATCAGTTTGTAGCAGTAAATGAAGAGATGTCTCATCAATCACAAGATCAGTATGGCGTACCACAAGGCTCAGTACTAGGACCGCTGCTGTTCACTCTGTACATGCTACCATTAGGAGATATCATTAGGAAACATGGAATTAGTTCTCACTGTTATGCCGACGATACTCAGCTCTATATTTCTTCACGCCCAGACGAAACTTACCAATTCACAAAATTAACGGAATGCATTGCTGATATAAAAAACTGGACGACTAGTAATTTCCTACTACTAAATTCTGAAAAAACAGAGATTCTAATTATTGGACAAAAAACGTCCTCACGTAATAACCTAGAATACTGTCTAACACTTGATGGCTGCTCTGTTAAGTCTTCGTCGTCGGTTAGGAACCTGGGTGTGCTCTTTGATACCAATCTTTCATTTGAAAGTCATGCGTCTAGTATCTGTAAAACCGCATTTTTCCATCTTAAAAATATATCTAAATTACGCCATATGCTCTCATTGACCAATGCGGAACAATTAGTTAATGCGTTCATGACCTCAAGGCTAGATTATTATAATGCTCTACTGGGTGGTTGCCCTGCACGCTTAATAAACAAATTACAGCTGGTCCAAAACACAGCAGCTCGAGTTCTTACCAGAACCAGGAAGTATGACCATATTAGCCCAGTTCTGTCAAAACTGCACTGGCTCCCTATTAAACATCGCATAAATTTTACGCGACCTACGCCTGGACGCGACGACAACGCAGTACTGAAGTGTCAACTAGTCTCTCCGTTTTCTGAAGTGAGGTGGACTCCGGCTGTATCCAGATTAGATGGTGGATCTGCACCTGGACCCAACCATGACGCATCCCTGAAGTGTCGGCTTCATCGACACGACCAATCTGACTTCTGCCCTGTAATGCTGGCTGGATCATAATCATACACTGTTCGCTCGTTGGCAAGAGGAGAACTGGCCCCCGACTGAGCCTGGGTTCTCCCAAGGTTTTTTTCTCCATTCTGTCACCTGATGGAGTTTTGGTTCCTTGCCACTGTTGCCTTGGCTTTGGCTTGCTTAGTTGGGGACATTTAATATTCAACAATATTATTGATCTGCCTAATTAGGGTGGACAATGATGCAATTTTTCTTCTAGAAACAAACTTTGTTGTATTATTTTCATTTTATCAATGTGAAGCTGCTTTGATACAATCTGTATTGTAAAAAGCGCTATATAAATAAAGGTGACTTGACTTGACTTGAATACATCCAACTTTCAAACTGTTAAATTTATCGTCTTAATAAAATGTGTATCGTTTTTCTTGATTTTTGTAGTCATTTCAGTCCTTCGGGTCTGACGACTGGGCGTGGGAGTCATGTTTATATTTTTTTGTTACGATTAAACCTAGACGAATCGTAGTAACTGTCTGGAGATTTCTTGAGGCTGTTGCCACCGACCTGGACGAGCTCACGGATTCTGTAAAATCATATATCAGTTTCGGTGAGGATATGTGTATCCCTACCAGGACTCATTTAACTTACAGTACAACAATGACAAACTGTGGTCCACTGCAAAACTCAGAAAACTTCACCAGGCCAAAGAAGATGCCTACAGGAATGGGTATGAGTCTTGTTTATACAGGCCAAATACACACTGTGAGATCTGAGCAGCTAAGAGGAACTATTCTGAAAAGCTGAGAAACCAGTTTTCAGCCATTGACCCTGCATCAGTGTGGAAAGGCCTGAAAGACATTACTAACTACAAGACACCATCCCCCAGCACTGTGGAGAATCAACAACTGGCCGACTATTTCAACCATTTTTATTGCAGGTATGAAAAACCCTGTCTCATTCTGACCTTCGATCCATACACCCATCAACAGCTCCAGCAATGGAGGATCGATATGTTGTGTTTATGTATTTCACTGTGATCTCAAAGTATATTATAATGTGTCCCAAATCAGTATTTTATCAGGATAATGGAGAAGCTGGGGGAAGTTGTTTATTACTGTAGATAGAAAAACAGTATCAATATCAGTATAGTTAAATAATATTTTGATAATGTAAATATTGATTCTGAAATCTTTAAACTATAAAGTCTGTATTCCTCCAGGAGTCGCTCGACAAAATAATTGTAATAAATCATGAGAGACTCTTGAACCTCAGAGTGAGAAACTTTATTGATAAAGGCAAGAAAATACATACAGCAAATATACAGCAGTAGTAAAGTGAGATCTGTGTGTCTGGGTCTGTTCTTTAAATTTTTTTGTATCTGAGAGAAATATAAACAATATAGTGACATTGTTAAAATCTGACACTGCAAGAGAGCACAAACTCAAATAATCATCAGTATTTATTATGAACAAGAACAAAAACACACTTGAAGAACCTTTAAAGTTCATCGTTCTGCTTTAGATTTCGATACTTCCTGAAAAAGATGAACATAAAAAGCCATATATTAATACATCTCACAGATAATTATACATGCAAAATCAGTTTGAGAGAAATGACATCAATCATGTACCTGATGTGTGAATATGTGCTTGATCTCGTTCAGCTCTTCTGGATCTGATCTCATAAACCACAATAATGACAGTAGCCACGCCCACCAGAGCAGAGAGGACCAATCGGATCACAGCTTCAGTAGGACCACAACAGTAGACAGAGTCTGAGGAATAAACACATCAAACTGAGATCAGATCAGTCAATAAACACTAATATCAGCGCTGACATCAACTAATATTTCTGAATACACAGAAATATGATCAAATCTAATCAACAATCTTATATTCGGTTCCAAGTGAGATTTTATACGGTCTGTCATCTCAAACTATAAAAGATTCAACAATTCAACATGTAAATAGTAAATAAGAATATTTAAAGAAGAAAAAATCTCTCTACTCACCATAGACAGAAACTATGAATGATTTTGATGAGAACAATCTTCCTTTTGTAAACATCAGTAGTTCATAATCTCCTTCATGTTCAGTTCTGGTGTTTGTGATGGTCAGAGATCCAGTTTGATTGTCCAGCTTCAGTCTGTCTCTGAATCTCCCATCAAGAACATCATCATATACAGTGATTCTGTCGGCCGTTACATTGATTTCAGCTATTAAAGTGTTTTCATCTCCAAACCTCCACTGAATCACATCATCATCCTTCATTTCAGTAAGACCAGAGTTTAGAGTGACTGAATATCCCTCATTCACTGACTCCAGGACTGAATCAACACACACACACACACACACACACACAGGGTTCATCACAGATTAAGACGGTCACTCAATGGTTCATAAAAGTAAATAGTTTGAAATTTAAACTTGAAATGAATATCATCATTAAACAACAGAAGCAAAATGGAGTTTGGATTAATAATTGTATCTTTGTGCTGATTAAAATATAAAACAAGTGAAAAATATTTTACTCACCAAAGACAATGAGCCTAAATCTCTCAATGATCTCACTGTTGATCTGTAGATGATAATCTCCATCATGTTCAGTTGTGGTGTCTGTGATGGTCAGAGATCCAGTTTGATTGTCCAGCTTCAGTCTGTCTCTGAATCTCCCATCAAGAACATCATCATATACAGTGATTCTGTCGGTCGGTTTATTGATTTCAGCTATTAAAGTGTTTTCATCTCCAAACCTCCACCGAATCACATCATCATAATCTATTTCAGTAAGATCAGAGTTTAGAGAGACTGAATCTCCCTTCTTCACTGACACTGACTTCACTTCATCTGTCAAACACACAGAGAACAAACGGAAACAGGTTTTGCAAAACTTAATACTGTTAAATCACTTTATAATGCTTTACTAAATTGAATAGTTTAAAATGTACATTCAAAATAAACGATGTAAATAACAAAAACAAAATCGTGTATGAATTCATTTACATTTTTTCATAAAAAAAAAAGGTGTAAACATTTTTAACTCACCAAAGACAGTGAGAATGAATTTCTTGTTTACAATGTTGATCTGTAGATAATAAACTCCATCATGTTCAGTTGTGGTGTTTGTGATGGTCAGAGATCCAGTTTGTTTGTCCAGCTTCAGTCTGTCTCTGAATCTCCCATCAAGAACATCATCATATACAGTGATTCTGTCGGTCCATTTATTGATTTCAGCTATTAAAGTGTTTTCATCTCCAAACCTCCACTGAATCACATCATCATCCTTCATTTCAGTAAGACCAGAGTTTAGAGAGACTGAATCTCCCTCCATCACTGACTTCAGGACTAATTCACCAAACACACACACACACACGGTTCGTCAGAGATTAAGACGGTCACTCAATGGTTCATAAAAGTAAATAGTTTGAAATTTAAACTTGAAATGAATATCATCATTAAATAACAGAATCAAAATGGAGTTTGGATTAATAATTGTATCTTTGTGCTGATTAAAATATACTACAACATGTGAAACTGATATTTAACTCACCAAAGACAGCGAGAAAGAATCTCTTGATCTCACTGCTGGTCAGTATATCATAATATCCTTCATGTTCAGTTGTGGTGTTTGTGATGGTCAGAGATCCAGTTTGTTTGTCCAGCTTCAGTCTGCCTCTGAATCTCCCATCAAGAACATCATCATATACAGTGAATCTGTCGGCCATTACATTGATTTCAGCTATTAAAGTGTTTTCATCTCCAAACCTCCACTGAATCACATCATCATCCTCTATTTCAGTAAGATCAGAGTTTAGAGAGACTGAATCTCCCTCCTTCACTGACACTGACTTCACTTCATCTGTCAAACACACAGAGAACAAACAGACACAGGGTTTGCAAAAATTAATACTGTTAAATTACTTTATAATGCTTTACTAAATTGAATGGTTTAAAATTTACATTAAAAATAAACAATATAAATAAAAACAAAATCGTGTATGAATTCATTTAAATTTTTTCATTAAAAAAAAAAAAAGTGTAAAAGTTTTTTAACTCACCAAAGACAGCGAGAATGAAACTCTTGCTCTCACTGTTGATCTTTAGTTCATAAACTCCAATATCTTCAGTTGTGGTGTTTGTGATGGTCAGAGATCCAGTTTGTTTGTCCAGCTTCAGTCTGTCTCTGAATCTCCCATCAAGAACATCATCATATACAGTGATTCTGTCGGCCCGTTTATTGATTTCAGCTATTAAAGTGTTTTCATCTCCAAACCTCCACTGAATCACATCATCATCCTTCATTTCAGTAAGATCAGAGTTTAGAGAGACTGAATCTCCCTCCATCACTGACACCAGGACTGAATCACCACACACACACACACACACACACACACACACACACACACACACACAGGGTTCATCACAGATTAAGACAGTCACTCGATGGTTCATAAAAGTAAATAGTTTGAAATTTAAACTTGAAATGAATATCATCATTAAACAACAGAAGCAAAATGGAGTTTGGATTAATAATTGTATATTTGTGCTGATTAAAATACAAAACAAGTGAAACAAATATTTAACTCACCAAAGACAAAGAGCCTGAAAAACTTGGTCTCACTGTTGATCAGTAGTTTATAATATCCATCATGTTCAGTTGTGGTGTTTGTGATGGTCAGAGATCCAGTTTGATTGTCCAGCTTCAGTCTGTCTCTGAATCTCCCATCAAGAACATCATCATATACAGTGATTCTGTCGGCCCGTTTATTGATTTCTGCTATTAAAGTGTTTTTATCTCCAAACCTCCACCGAATCACACCATCATCCTTCATTTCAGTAAGACCAGAGTTTAGAGAGACTGAAGCTCCCTCAATCACTGACACTGGCTCCAGGACTGAATAACCAAACACACACACAGAGAGAAAGAGAGAACAAACAGAAACAGGGTTCATCACAGATTAAGACTGTTACGTGATAACTAAAGAAAACTAGGTGAGGACTCAATTGCAAAAGATTAGTGATTTATTTAATAAAAGAAAGATAAAGTAAAACAAAAACCCACAAGGGGGAAAAACATAATATAAAACAAAACAACAACTTAAAAACCATACTGGAGGGTCACAGAAAAACAGGAGACGTATACAAAACAACAATCCGACACAGACTACAAACACAAAGGAACTTATAAAAGGGACAAATCAGGCAGGTGATAAGGGAACAACAGGTGGGGCAAATGAAACCAATAATGAGATAACAAGGAGGGTTGGGATCGAGACAGAGACAGGAACACAAAACACCACATGTGCTACACGAGATAGGACAGGCATGTGACAAAGACGGTCACTAGATGGTTCATAAAAGTAAATAGTTTCAAATTGAAATTTGAAAAGAATATCATCAGTAAACACCAAAAGCAAAATGGAGTTTGAATTAATAATTGTATCTTTGTGCTGATTAAAATATAAAACAAGTGAAACAAATATTTAACTCACCAATGACAAAGAGAATGAAACTCTTGATCTCACTGTTGGTCAGTAGTTTATAAATTCCACCATGTTCAGTTCTGGTGTTTGTGATGGTCAGAGATCCAGTTTGATCGTCCAGCTTCAGTCTGTCTCTGAATCTCCCATCAAGAACATCATCATATACAGTGATTCTGTCGGCCCGTTTATTGATTTCAGATATTAAAGTGTTTTCTTCAAACCACCACTGAATCACATCATCATCCTTTATTTCAGTAAGAGGAGAGTTTAGAGAGACTGAATCTCCCTCCATCACAAACTCCACATCATCAGCAATCACACCTGAAGAAAAGAGTTTTTCACAGATTAAAGCTTTAAAATCACTTGATGTTGGTTTGATGAAGCTTCACTAAAATACTTTTAATCATTTGAAAAATATTTATATATGGAATGTTTTAATGTTTAACGTCACACTAAACCTAATGCTGTTGAGTATCTGAGCTTCATATTTATATTCTTTTATTTAATTAATCCATAATAACCGAGTTTAGAGCTGAATTTGAACTTGATCTGACAGTAAAATCACGGTTTAATTATTTATATGAGAATAACAGTGAATGTGTTGATACTCTCAAACTAATTTAACCAGTAATTTATCACATTGTACCAGAACAGAAACAACTAAAACCATAAAAAAACACATTTAAAACTCACCATCCAGACGCCACAAACACAAACAGAGCAAAACTAATTTGAGGAACATTTTCTTCATCGGTTCACTGAAAAGCCCACGATAGTAACTCTTAATGTCTGAAACACTCAGATTGATCTGAAACACGACTGAACTGATGCTGTGTGTGTTTGTGATCCTCCCTATAAAGACTGAACCTTCGTCACAGTTTATTCTCAAAACCATTTCCTGTAAAACAGGAAGTCATGAAAGAGTGAAATATTAGATTAGATGTTTGTATCTAATGGTGATGATCAGATGTCAATCTTTAAAATTCATCAATGATGTACAGTATGATAATGATAATGTTTGATTTCATAATTGGATTCATTTTATTTAACTGTAACAATGTTTTGTATGTAGCGAAAGTCAGATTACCGGTATTTGGTTAATTTAAACAGGAGAGTTAAAGAAGAAACGCTTCACCCACAAACTGATAGACTCACTGACCTCATTAATTTAATAAAAGACACTGATGTTGAAGCTGTTTGTCTACCAACAGGTCAAACCACATTAGATGTAGGTAAATCAGACCACAGCAGGTTTCACTTTGACTCACAAAACGAGCTGCTTGCGCTATACATTCAGTGTATGACTTTCATCATTTTTGCCATGTTGCTAAAATAGTCAAACAGTGCAAGTTAATAAGAACAGAAGCCTGCAAATCTGATTTATTCAGTTGAAACCAAATAAGACTTAAGATTTGCATGTAAGATTTGGTCTTGAAAAAGTATAAGAAATGCTTGAGTTTATAACTAAATCTCTGACTTTTGATTGTAGATTGCAGCAGCGAGATGCCGTTTTGGCTCAACCGCTGGAAGGGTTCAAGCTGTGGTTGAGGCCAGAGAACCAGAGGAAAACAGAAGTTCACTTTAACAACAAAGCGTCGACTAAAGCGAGCCTGGTAGGCATAGAGGCTGTTGTGATTCAAGAACATAATAGATAAATCATTCCCATAAACACTGTACAAAATTATAAATGCAACACTTTTGTTTTTGCCTCCATTTTTCATGAGCTGAACTCAAATCATTTTTCAATGTACACAAAAGGCCTATTTCTCTCAAATATTGTTCACAAATCTTTCTAAATCTGTGTTGGTGAGCACTTCTCCTTTACTGAGATAATCCATCCACCTCACAGGTGTGGCATATCAAGATGCTGATTAGACAGCATGATTATTGCACAGGTGTGCCTTAGGCTGGCCACAATATAAGGCCACTCTAAAATGTGCAGTTTTATCTCACAGCACAATGCCACAGATGTTGTAAATTTTGAGGGAAAGTGCAATTGGCATGCTGACTGCAAGAGCTGTCCACCAGAGCTGTTGCCCGTGAATTGAATGTTTATTTCTCTACCATAAGCCGTCTCCAAAGGCGTTTCAGAGAATTTGGCAGTACATCCAACCGGCCTCACAACCGCAGACCACGTGTAACCACACCAGCCCAGGACTTCCACATCCAGCATCTTCACCACCAAGATCATCTGAGACCAGCCACCCGGACAGCTGCTGCAACAATGGGTTTGCATAACCAAATAATTTCTGCACAAACTGTCAGAAACCGTCTCAGGGAAGCTCATCAGCATGCTCGTCGTCCTCATCGGGGTCTCGACCTGACTGCAGTTCGTCGTTGTAACTGACTTGAGTGGTCAAATGCTCACATTCAATGGAGTCTGGCTCTTTGGAGAGGTGTTCTCTTCACGGATGAATCCTGGTTTTCAATGTACAGGGCAGATGCCAGACATTGTGTATGGTGTTGTGTGGGTGAGCGGTTTGCTAATGTCAACACTGTGGATCGAGTGGCCCATGGTGGCGGTGGGGTTATGGTATGGGTAGGCGTATGTTATGGACAACGAACACAGGTGCTTTTTATTGATGGCATTTTGGATGCACAGAGATACCGTGATGAGATCCTAAGGCCCATTGTTGTGCCATTCATCCACGACCATCACCTCATGTTGCAGCATGATAATGCACGGCCCCATGTTGCAATTACTTGAATGGCCAGCATACTCACCAGACATGTCCCCCATTGAGCATGTTTAGGATGCTCTGTCTGGATCAGCGTATATGACAGCGTGTTTCAGGTCCTGTTCAAAATAGGCCTTTTGTGTACATAGAAAAAGTCTTAAGAGTTTGAGTTCAGCTCATGAAAAATGAGGGCAAAAACAAAAGTGTTTATAATTTTGTTCAGTGTATAAAGTTATGGCAAGGGCTGTAGAGGAGATAGGTGTTAATTTTTCTCAAAAAAAACAAACAAACATACAGACAGCCCTATCAGCTGGCAGTATTAAAGGTTAAAAATAACTCAAATTAAATATAATGCTTTTTTTTAATATACATATATCAAATCGATGCTATTGGTCAGTCCCCACGTGGTTCTGTTATTTTACAAATTATTAACTAATCTTAAGTGTTGAAAATAGCTTGAGCGCAAATCTCTTAACTCCATTGGACACTTCAATTGTCTGAGAATCCTCGTAACCCCACCTCTTCACTCCGCGGCATTTTGTCTCCTCAGGATTGAAAGTCGCAACGATTAAGAAATCCTCGTCGAGCAACACGTAAAGCAAGCCTTAACTCTGATTCTGTGTTAAACTATATCAGTTATTGATGTATTTAAAATGTCTACTTCTAGGCTTATTATAAGTGTGCATTAAAGTTTTAAAGGTGCACTAAGTAACTTTTTTACCTTAACCGAACAGCTTCGGAGTCATTGGAATAGTTATATGACTTGTTTCGGGTTGAATGGTGGTCGTCGCGCATCCCCCGAGCGCCTGTGAGCGGAAAAACCACCCTTGCAACTTTGGGCCGGCGGGTCGCGTCAGGAAGTATCGCGTGATATCAGGTCTCGCGATGTAACAAATTGCTTTACGGCACTGCACACAAAGCTAGGAAAGCTTTGTCTGAGGACGAAAGAAAGGAAACGGCAGACTGACCGAGCAAGGAGTCAGACTCGAGTAAATATCGTTCATGTTGATGGACTAGTAGACATCTTCAGATGTTATCTGTGCCTGTTCGATGTCCGACGCTTTGTAACGCATTCTGTCAGGAGGAGAAATAGGGATAGCTCACAGATGAAGTTATTACCGAGAGCCAGACAGACTCACGGAGGCGATTGGCATCTCACAACTTGCACTTTATTCCCCAGTCGAACTCGTGTAACTGTCTGTCACCCGTTCTACCATCCACATCTTTACTTGATAAACAAAAGTAGGATAAGAATGAGCATCAAACTGAAATAACCCGCATACGGGTGTTCGAGGTGCACATGATACAACACAGACTGCCGATGACAGTTCAACAGGGCGCGCGCAGCTCTTAAAGGGGCCATACCTTATTTCCACTCATTACAGCTTTCATCCTATTGAACAGGTACCGGTATAGAGGGCGGAAGGGTTCAGGCCGTGAGCAGTGGCGGATTTAGCAAATCGGGGGCCCAAGGCGAAGGTAGGCTATGGGCCCCTACCCATCCAAGTAAAAAAAACGTCCCCTTTAAACCCTGCATAGGCTACACTTCTTTACTCCTAAACAGAAACATGTTACAATGTTTACATGGTACAATTTCTGGTAAGCTATGTTTTTTTTTTTTGTTTTTTTTTTGATTGGCAAATTTCACTATTTCGATTCAATTCTTGTGATTTGATTCAATATTGACTCATTTGGATAAATATTAGGTAACGTTTCACAAGACAGGCGTTACTTTTTCTCAAGAAAAAAAAAAAAAAGCCCTATCATCTGGTATAATTTAAGGTTAAAATAAGTAATATAGTACACATATTTAGCCAAATACTCTCTATAGCTCTTTTTTTCTAGCCAATTAAATGGCTTTACCGAGGTAAATGTTATGTTACGATTGTTCTCCAGCTGTTTTACCTCTTTCCGCGGTTGAAAAACACTTATTGATCGATATTATGAATGAGGAATATACATTTCGGTAAGTTATACGGTATCTTTCAACATTGTTAATTCGTGTTTATTTACTATTAGGTAGAGATGATCAGTTCACGTGCCGCTATAGGAATCTGTCACGTCACATTAAAACGGCAAAACGGTATTTATTGTTTGAATTTCGTAATAGAATTGACAGAATCTGAGAGCTGAGATTTTTTTAAATATCATGATTCATAAACTGCTCAGTTTTGTCTGTCGATCTCCGTGTCCTCTTTGCTTCACGATTTTTCTGTGCGTTGGACGTTGTTGTTCCTGATCTGTATCCCCAACAGTAGCCGTAAAAAAGTTTGTCATCTTTGGCAGCGTTCCAAAATACTTATCAGCGTCTTTTCACTTTTTTTCTTTTATTTGAGCCGCTTGGGTAACTTCGAAACTTTAAATTTTCGCGTTTAGACTCGTCTTGCTCTGTTTGTGTATTTCCCAGTCCTCCTGTTACTGCGTGTTGTTTATCTTTCGCGCCGCGCACTTTTTCGGACTTTTTGCTTTCCTCCCGCTTCCTCCTTTTTTCAGCACCGCTTGGGTAGCTAGCTTCGCTTCATTTTTACTCTGTCTACTACTCTGTACACTCTGTCTGTCACTCTGTACACTCTGTCTGTCAATCACGTTCAGTTTTTTGGCACAGCCTTGTCACTTTCGCAGATGCGCATTGCGCAGTAAAAGTGAGATAATGGAATAGTCCAATGTAGTGAGGCGGGGGGGCCCCCTCCTGTCTGCGACACTAATGATGGATGCCATTTTTCGCAAATGGAGTTTTAGAAATATATAATAAATAAAAAAACAAAAACAAAAAAAAAACTTAAGCATAAGTTAATAGGGCATTTTGGGGGCCCCTAGGTAGCTCGGGGCCCAAGGCAATTGCCGACCTTTGCCTAATGGTAAAGTCCGCCCCTGGCCGTGAGTGCAGAGACGGCTCTGTGCGAGTGGTATTTACGACAGTAACGTTAAATACAAGTACTCCACAGCGACTCTAGGGGTTGCTGTTTGACAAAAACGGAAAGCTGCCTAGTGTGCCTTTAAAATGTATAGGCTAATACTTGAATTGAATTAAATGTTTTTTGATACCAGCATTAAATTATTGTTTTTATTATTATTTTACTGACTCGAAGTTGGCACTGTGCATGTAAAACACCCCAAGTAGCAAGGTTTTATTTATGGGAGAAAAAAGGTCTGTCTACTGGTGCCAAGTAAGCCTATCTTTGGATAACTCTGTTTGTTTTTTAGACAATAGCGAGTGAAAATGGTTAGGTTAGATACATTTGAGTAGGCCTGTTTTGTTAAAAATCGATAGCTGTAATGCTTCGGTGCAGAAGGAAGCCCGTGTGCCACAAAGTTAAGTTTGCGTGCAGATTAGGCTAATTTCCGCCTATTAGACAGCCTAGTTACCTCATTGTTTTTTGTTCTGCTTCACTTATAGCTCTTAAACCTTTAAAATGGAGTTTAGGAAGATGTATGTAACCACAGTCGTTCGCTTTGGTTAACTATTGAAGCCTTATCTCTTGTCAAAAGGCTCAACGCGACCGCAGACTTTGAACACTGCCGGCAGCAGCGACGTCTGTGTCCGTACCATTCTAATCAAAGACAGCGTAACCTTGTATCTCCCTGGACCCTGCTCCCAAGTCATAAATCTCGTATCTCCGATTAAACATGATTTTGGGGAAATGTTGTGTTAATGTCGGTAAACGACAGTATATGATAGCAATATAAGGTATAATACCAACTGTAACAATACAATGTTTAATAACTATATAGTCTGTCGGTCTCCTTGTCTTCTTTGCTTTGCGTTTTTTTTTTTTTTTTTTGTGCGTGAGAAAATGGATGTGTGGCCTGAGAGCGTGTAAAAAGTGTCAATCGCGTGATTCTCACGGTGAATGCGTGAGAGTTGGCAGCTCTAATTCACTCTTATTTTCCGCATAATGGATGCACACACAGATTCACTGGCTTCCTCCACTTTCCTCAGAGTCTGATCATGTGACTATAAGCGCACCAAACGCGATCACAGAGTGAGCTTCAAGAGATCTTTAACGGCATCTTTTAACTCTTTTACACGAACAAGTAAACATTTTTTTTAACACAACAATAAGTAATACAACAACACTATAGTTAAATATAATGATCACTGGAGCATATTAAACAATTTTCTTCATGTTAGAGTGAACATCATAAATCAAGAAAAACAGCACGTCCTCGAACTGCTTCACCAATAACAGTTTACTATGGAAGTTTTTTCCTAACATAATTAAAATGATTTATCATTTGAGCATCTGATTCATGATTTGAGCATTGACCTTTATATTTAATTATGACAGGTTTATACTGGGTTGATGATGAAAATTAAAAATAAAATCCGAATGAGGAAATTAAATATGGTTTGAGCATTTAATTTATCATTTCTGCAGCCATTTTTAGAGTTTGATTTATTATTTTATAATTTGACCATTTGATCAGTTGTTTTGATACTTTGCTTTATTATTTGATCCTTTTAACCATTTGAATTTTCATTTTAATTATGTTAGGAAAAAACTTCCATAGTTTACATTCACTGTACATTGTAATAGTGCAATCACTGCTCCATTTTTCAGTTATACGGTTCTGTATTATCTCTGTATTATAATACGGTTCTGTATTCCCTTGTGAAAAAAAAGTGCACTTAAGTGTACTTTTATAAAGTGTACTTATTACATAAATAATATACTTTAAATATATACACTTAAGTGTGAATTAAATGCCATCTTTTCGGCGCACTTAATGCACATTAAGTGTAATTAATTTCAAATATATCATATATTAAGTTGAAATAAAATGTAATAAGTTGCCATTAAGAGTGATTTTTTGGAACAACTTAATTGGTACTTTATTACAACTTTATATATACTTTCATAATTGCTTCTAGTGTTTTTAAAATATACTTAAAGTGCACTACAAAATGTATTAACACGCAATTAATGTGATTTAAAATATACTTTAATGTCAGTTAACAATACACTTAAGTGTGAATTAAATGCAATGTTTTCGACACACTGAATGCACATTAAGTGCAATTAATTTCAAATATATCACATATTAAGTTGAAATAAAATGTAATAAGTTGCCATTAAGAGTGATTTTTTGGAACAACTTAAAATTGGTACTTTAATACAACTTTATATCTACTTTCATAATTGCTTCTAATATCTTCAAAATATAGTTAAAGTGCACTACACAATATAATGACACGCAATTAATGTGATTTAAAATATACTTTAATGTCAGTTAACAATACACTTAAGTGTGAATTAAATGCAATGTTACAATCAACAAAACTAAATGTAAAACCCTCTAAATTTACTGACAAAATAATCTCTAAAAGAAGTACATAAAAACCTTTCTGTTGATGCACAATAAAACCCCAAGAAACACTATGCATAAACACAAACAGTTTTGGAAAGAGACCTTTGGGTAATGCTTTACAAAAATATATTAGTTACCTACTTCAGTTAACATGAACTAAGAATGAATAATACTTTAAGCATTTATTAGTCTAAGTAAGATAATATTAGTCTTGGTTAGATCATGTTGGCTAAAAAATAAACTAATATTAACAAATGAGACCTAATTAAAAGTTACCGAACCTTGTTGTTTAGCTCTTAAAGGGATGTTCAGCAGAAGAAAGAAATTCATACAGGTTTGAAACAACATGAGGGTGAGTATATGATGACAGAATTTTCATTTTAAAGTGGAGTATCCCTTTAAACCTTTACCAGCACCAACATTAAACAGGACCAAATGCTTACTCCAGCATTACAGTGAATCTAAGTTTGTCTAAAAAAAAAAAAAACACTAAAAAAAACAAAAAAAAACATTGAAGAACTCCAAAAGCACAAAAACCAAAATGATTTGTCACCCAATTTTTTAAGTTGTTGGAAAGTGCTGTTTATGTCAATGTCCCAGATGCTCTCCAGAGTATATGTAAATGGAAATGTTTCAAAGATTCAGGAAAGTCAGAAAAAATGCCTTTGAGAAAAAAAAACAAAAAAAACAGAAAATTTGTTTATAATACAGATCCAGTCCATTATTATATTTGGCTCAATTGAATGAAAGAGATAGATATACAGTTGCGCTTCAAAGTTGATATACACCTTGCAGTATCTGCAAAATGTTAACAATTTTATCAATAATAGGGATCACAAAAATGTGCGTTTTATCTTTATTTAGTACTACCCTGATGAAGCAGTTTATTCTGCAAGGTGTATGTAAACTTTTGACTGTTAACTGTTGATGAATGTGTGATGTGATTGATTACCTCAGTCACCAGGGCCACATCGTAGTAGAAAGCTGGGCAAGGTTCCTTTTATTTCCCACAAACAGCAGGATTCCACTGACTACGCCATCTTTACTGACACTGGGCTTAAAGTGATTAAAAATAGAGAACCTTTTTATTGCTACTTTACAGGGAATTAAGCATAACTTTATCAATTACACAAATATAGATATATGACCCATGCAAACCCAAGACCAATGCAAATTAAGAAAGGTATTCTTACATTTTAAGCTTGCCCCACATAGCTATCTTCATGAAGGATGTTCCTGTTCCTGTATTTACCACGGTTGACACAGCAATGCTGCAAGCCTTCTTCCTTTGGTTTGTTACCTATAAAATATATGATGATTATAGGGCAGGTGTAAATGCACAGGTGGGAATTTATTACTTGCACATGCAAAAGATTCAAAGCATTTAAAAGCTATAGGGATAGTTAGAGACTTGAAAGTAGTGTTTTAGCTTGATCAGGATGTGCTGTCATGATAAATCTTGTAAAATCACCTCATCAATACAGGTCTGTGATTCCACACCGCTTGCACTGTATCTCCAATAACAAATATGAACTGATCCTGCAAAATGAATGTTTAAATCCAGATAAACACAAAAATATTACATATTCCAAAACAAATAGTAATTGAACAACTCTTTAAATACAAAATGAAATTGAACACATTACAAGCATTTTTTATAGAGGTGGGTAATATATTAAATATTTATGGTGGTTATAAGATTGATTATTTGTATTAAATGTATATAAAAGTCTTCGAGTGTTACAATATTGGATCAGCATTCAGCAAATGTTTAGTAGCTTGTTTAAAATAATTTAAAAAGTCGGTTTAGTTTTAAAAAAAATCAGCAACCAAATTCCTCGAACACGACCACACACGCCTTCCTCACATTACAATGTAAGACATTATTAGAATGCAATCATATATAAATTATTGAAAACATGATTAATTCACCTCCCGAGTCTATTGAGTTTATAATATATGCGATTAAAATGCACTCAGCAACTGACATGTTACGGTGAAAAAATAATTAACTAAAGAAAGCATCAATATACTTACTTGACTGATTATTTGCAGCATAACGTCTCATCTGCAAACAAACATCCAAACGTGGTGCTCCTTTTGTTCTCTTGTTTGGCTAGCTTCAGTATCATCACGCATCGCAAACGGATCGCAAAACATAGCGCATTTTTCAAACTCTAGTGAAGTAGAGCGTCATAATGACGTAGTATTTCTCGCGCATGCGCATTAAACAAAATATTCATATATCATGCATGGTTAAATGTTATTTCAGCTTTTCTGTTTAAGTTGAAGTTGTTCTAACTCATTGTGTTGTTAAACTCTGTAAGTTTACAAAACTTTACTCATTAAAGGGCACCTATTATGCCCCTTTTTACAAGATGTAATATTGGTCTTGGGTGTCCCCAGAATGTATTTGTGAAGTTTCAGCACAAAATTCCCCACAGTTAATTTATTATAACCATTTGAAAATGTCATTTTTGGGGCCTGTTTTAAAAAGAGCTGTTTTTGGTCTATACCACCTTAAATGTAAATGAGCTGCATATCCCCGCCCTGCTGGACCCAGATGATGAAGAGAGTCCGGCACAGAATAAACACGAATGAGAATGGACTAAACGTCTCGGAAAGGTTATTTGATACATTTATGTACTTATAGAGTTTTAATCGCGTCCCCTTTGCAATTATGGATGTGCAACACACACACACACACACACACACACACACACACACACACACACACACACACACACAAACAAATTGTGATAACTTTCGCGCAATTTTTTAAAACTAACTTATACACACGCTTATGTGGCAAATATGAGAAGATGGCTAACGTTGCAGAACCAGAAAACAAATGCTGCAGGGAGATAGACGTTTATACTGTCTATGGAGATAGAGGTATTCATTTTACATTTTTTATTGCTGCAAAAAATAATGTACGTGACATAAAACTGTCTGACGTTGTTTGTTGAGACATCCTATGACGACGACAATAAATAGCTTTAGACGCATTTGTTATTGAACTGGCTGACATGACATCGATTGAAATGACTATTTGCTCAAAAATGATAAAATACACTTACTTCTGGAGGTGACGTTGGATCGCGAACAGTAGGCAACGATCCACACTTGAGGATTAACTTTGACCCTCGTTCACTAAACAGTCAGTCAGAAAATGATTCTCGTATTTAGGAAGTTTAAGTGGTGCCTTTTCTTCATAAATAAAATCCATCCGCTGCGTTTTCAGTGGCTCTGATGTCAGTGAAGACTAGTATGTCCATTCTTACATCCCACAACAGAACACCTACACTTCTTAGGAGACATTACCGGCTGTCGTTGAAACAATGGCGATGGTGTGCAGAACAGATCACCGAGGGCGGGGTCTATGCCAAAACCAGATGACCGCGTCGGTGGGGCTTAGCTCATTTCTACGTCACAATGAGGGAAATCTAGAACAGCTCGTTCTGAGACAGTGCTTATGATTTATTGAGATAGTAAAAAAACTACTGGGTGGATTTTTATCATTCTAGGGTGGTTTTGCTCACACACTGCCAACACACATTTATGTTCAAACACCATGTAAAAGTGAATTTTGCATAATAGGTGCCCTTTAAATCTCTAGTGTGATTTGTCTCTGTGGTCTCGTCTGAGGAGCAACACCTCCATCTAGTGGCTCACCCTGAACTCACATGTTATCAGGAGTTATTTATGAATCTGTAATGAGATCTACTCGGTTACTATCGTAACCTCAGTTCTACCAGATTGTGGATTGTGATGTCACAAGTGGCCGTTTAACATGCAGCCAAGTAAACACTGGCTATATTGCATGGCCAAAAATGGAAGTTCACTCACTAGGGTAGGTAATCCTGTTCAGAAACACTTTTTTTATACTGGGTGAAATGGTCCTTCCATCCTGAGAGTAGTCAATACATTATGTGTTCAGAAAAAGGAATGAAAAAAATCAGACCTCTGTAGCAGCTGCAGGACAGTAAAAACTCTGACCAATCACTGCCATTCGGTGCGAATGTAAAGAACCAATCAGATGCCTTCATGTCTCGTGCCCGAGCCCCACTGCGTGCGCTGCCCTGCGTGCACTCATCACATGTCACCATTCCCGGAAACATTCAGCTCACTACACCGAGTAAGCAGGAGTTTGCGGCACAATGGAAGAGAAAATGCAGCAAAATCTACCAATGTTAGCTTTGCTGGTAACTGCTCGCCCTGATAAAAAGCCTAAAAAAAAAAGAAAATCGGAGGCAGAAAAGGCTGCAACGAAACAGGCACTGGATAAAGCCAGAGGACAAACTCGCGTCAACATTGCAGCATTTGAATGGTGAAGACAACTGAGGGAGCAAAAGTGATGAAAAGCGATGCCGAGGTTGCGTTCTTTCTGCTGAACAGGTAATTATTTGTTTTGCTTCGGGGGGATTTGTTATTTCCATGATATATGTTACGTTAGGCAACGTAGCTACTTTTGTAGCTAGTATTAGCCCAATGCTAACATTAGCTTCTCTGTCGGTGTAAGCCAGTTGCGTTACAGGTCTGCTTATCTGACTTTTAGGACATGCCATTTTGAACATATTGCACAGCCATAGTCGCAAGTGTCTGCATTATAATTGTGATAAAATGACGTTAATATTGCTTATAAACGGGACAACTGTGGTGATGTGGCATATGTGTTTTGTTAGCTACGAGAAGAAATGTTTGTTACTGTGTGAAATGGAAACAAAGTTTTGTTGTCATTCTTTGTGTGTCTTTGAGATGCAGTAATTATTGTCAGATGTGTAATTGTGATATTCTTCCTAAAGGTAAATCACTGCCAAAGGAGTAGATCACCACAGCAGACGACGCCTCATGCAAAGCCTGACCTGTCAGCCATCCCTGGACACTCCTTTTCTTATATATATTTATTTCTTATTTATTATATGTAAATACAGATTGTTTATGACAATCAAAAGCAGCGAAAGTACAGATACTTGTGTAAAAAAGTATTTCTCTTAGGTCTCTCTTGTTCGTTTAAAAAAAAAATAAAAAAATAAAGTGATATACCACATTCATTGTCATTATTCATTTAGCATGTAAGGAGGTAAGAAAAGTAATAGCTTGTTTATGCTGAAATGGTAAAGGAAAGGCATTTATCGTTTCAAAATATTTATTCCAACATGACAAAAATACTCTGCTTTCCTGTGACCTGCAGCTGACTCCGACTGTGGATGCGCGTTCATGTTTGTGGGGGCGTAGCTTTGGACGGAGTACTGACGGGACGGGAGGGGGTGGAGCTTAGAAGAGGTGCCGCTTTCAAATCTTGCTAGCTCTCCAACATTACCTACTATAGCTTTAAAGTATATTGTACAAAGTATAGCTAAGTAATATTTGTTTATTAATGTGCATTTGTTATTGAAGACAAAGTGTGCTATTTGTAGTATTTGGATTAAGCCAAAGGTATTACGGAGAATATCATTTTTACTCAAAAATAATAGACTTGTATATTGCTCGTAATGATTTTGTAATGTACTTGTAACACAGATAAAGTACACTTTATTATCACTTATCAAGTATGTAAATAGTCCCTACACAGGTATATACTTAAAGTATACTAAGTATACTTGAAGTTGTTCCAATTTAGCACACAAAAGTACACTAAATAGACTTAAAGTTATGCTTTACTACAATTTAAATACAACTAAAATATTCTTAGTACAAAATTAGTTGTTTCAAAATAGCACACTTAAAGTTAACTAATCCTTAACACACTTGAAGTATACTTATAATTAGTGTGGCTGCAAGTATACTTAGTATATATTTTTAATAAATTTACGGTATATTTCTTGTATGTTTCGAAGACACTTGTAATTAATTTGTAATGTACTTGTAACACAAATAAAGTACACTTTAATACACTAATCAAGTATGTAACTAGTCCCTACACAGGCATATACTTAAAATATACTAAATATACTTAAAGTTGTTCCAATTTAGTACACAAAAGTACACTAAATACATTTAAAGTTATGCTTTACTACAACTTAATTACTACTAAAATATACTTAGTACAAAATTAGTTGTTTCAAAATAGCACACTTTAAGTTAACTAATCATTAACACACTTGAAGTATACTAATAATTAGTCTGGCTTCAAGTATACTTAACATATTTTTTTTTCACCAGGGAAGCTTAATTAGACATTATTACAAAGTGCATTTTTAAAAAGTGTACTTAAGTGTGTTAATAAATATTGTGATGAAAGTGTACTTACTTTAAATTAAACTTAATTAGATATTTTTACAAAGTGCATTTGTAAAAAGTGCACTTAAGTGTGTTTATAAATATTGTGATGAAAGTGTACTTTCTTTAAGTTAAGCTTAATTAGACATTATTACAAAGTGCATTTTTAAAAATGCACTTAAGTGTGTTTATAAATATTGTGATGAAAGAGTACTTACTTTAAGTTAAACTTAATTAGATATTATTACAAAGTGCATTCGTAAAAAGTGCACTTAAGTGTGTTTATAAATATTATAATAAAAGTGTACTTTCTTTAAGTAAAACTTAATTAGACATTATTACAAAGTGAATTTTTAAAAAGTGTATTTAAGTGTGTTAAGAAATATTGTGATGAAAGTGTACTTACTTTAAATTAGACTTAATTAGATATTATTACAAAGTGCATTTGTAAAAATTGTACTTAAGTGTGTTTATAAATATTGTGATGAAAGTGTACTTTCTTTAAGTTAAGCTTAATTAGACATTATTACAAAGTGCATTTTTTTAAATGCACTTAAGTGTGTTTTTAAATATTGTGATGAAAGTGTACTTACTTTAAGTTAAACTTAATTAGATATTATTACAAAGTGCATTTGTAAAAAGTGCACTTAAGTGTGTTAATAAATATTGTCATTAAAGTGTATTCCCTTTAAGTACACTTAAGTGGTCTTTAATTTTAATTTTATTATATTATCTGCAAGTGCACTTTTCAAAAAGTATACTTTGATTATTTTAAGCACACAAAAAGTACACTTTCAATACAATTAAGCACACTTCTTTTTCACAAGGGTTATCTCTCTTTTGTCCATGTATTTCAATGTACATTCGTTATTTTACACATCAGCTCTGCATAAAAGAAATAAAGCAGCGTAATTAGTGAATAGCAATACTCAGAAAAAAAACATAATAATTTGTGTGTATCACATGACACTAGGCTACATTATGTTATATTACCTTGGCATTACAAAGCACAAGTAGCCTACACTTCTGTGAGGGTGTTTATAATACAGATGCTGAGGGAGTGACAGTGAATTAAACATCTTTCTCTCTTCTGACTCAATCTAATCAATCTTTCTATATCTGTCTCTGTTTTTGGAAAGTCAATTAAATTGTATGTATTGTTGGTTTGTTTATGTGTATATGTGTTTTACTCCAGAAAATCTGGCAGAGGCACAACATAACAATTTAATAATAATAATAATAAAAAAAAATGTTTGCAGTGGTAGAACAAGTATTATTATTAAATAAAAACTATTTATTATTATATTATTTCATTTAATTTATATTATTTAAAGGTGCATTGCGCAAGTCTCTGAGTTTTTGCAGAACTATGCCCCCTTCTGGCGACACGCGAAACTGCAACCAGAGTTGTGCACGCGGTTACATGGAGTTTGCGTTGGGGTTTGGGATGAACTAGAAGCCGGTCTCTTTGAATCCATCTTCTACTTTTGCAAAAGTCGCTTGAGTTGTCTTCGCTGATGCGGATAATGGCGGCGAATACACAAACCTGCCAGACATAACCAGGTGAGCGTGAACGCGCATGACGTCACGCCCAGTCGACTCCGTCCCGAATCCCTCTTATTTATTTTACTGTACAGGATTATAGAGGCAATTGCAGTGATCATAGAAGGGCTCATTCAGCCCATCAGGCAATTGTTTAAGCATGTATGGGTTAGAAAAACGGTTATTTTTAACATGAAAAGTTGCTTAATGCACCTTTAACTAAACTATTTCACTCAATGTCAACATTTACCATGTTTCAAATAATGTTTTAATAATGTAAAGCTGTATACAGTGTGTGGAGCAATGCTGAAATCTTTAATGCTACATAAAGTTGTATTTTCCTCCAGGGGGCGCTCGACATAATAAATGTAATAAAACATGGAGAGACTCTTGAACCTCAGAGTGGGAAAACTTTATTGATAACGACAAGCAAATACATATACAAATATACAAAATATATACAAAAATATGCAACTATGCATTGTGCAACAATCAGTGTAACAGTCAATGAGGGTAATGTGGAGTGAAGTGGTTAGTGTCTCATGTATTGTTTAGGAGTATAATGGCTTGTGGATAAAAACTAAGTCTTTTTGTCCTTGTATCATCTCCCAGACGGCAGGAGTGTGAAGAGGTTGTGTTGTGGATATTTATTGTCCCTGATGATGTTGTGGGCCGTCCTGATGACCCAGGAGCTGTAAATATCCTGAAGTGATGGGAAGGCTACTCCACAAATGAACTGTGCCTAGTGAAATGAACTAGTTGCTCTTATCACACGCTGGAGAGCTTTCCTATCCTGATCAGTGCAGCTTCCAAACCACACCGTGATCGAACTGTCAATCACACTTTCAACTGAACATCTGTAAAATCACTGAGGATTTCGGTTTCCTGACAAATTTCCTCAGCCTTCTCAAGAAGTTCAGTCGCTGTTGGGATTTCCTCAGGATCTGCTGAGTGTTGTGAGACCAGGTGAGATCCTCGCTGATAGGTATTACTCATTATCTATGTTATTGTTATGTCTATGTCATCAACTATGTTGCAGACATAAACTGCACCTGCAGACCAAAGTGCTGTATAATCAGCAGCATAAAAAAATCACATAAAAACATAAAAACAATACAACTTACTATACAGATACTATAGCCACCCTCTCAAAGGCTAACAAGAACTTTAAAAACATTTAAAAACATTTAAAGATGTCATCTCTCTAACTTCTGCAACAGCAAAGGCCTGATGGCCTTTTTGAGATAGAGGGACAGAAAGCAATGACTTATTTGATCATAAAGACGTAGGTGCTTGATGAAGAGCAATAAGCTCAGATACATAAGCAGGAGACATCCCATGTGTCAGAGGGTTAAAAAATGTTACTATAACTGTCTTCCACCAAAATTACTGGATCATCTGCCAGTAGACACTGCTTCAGACTTTTCTGATATTCAATTTTCTGAGAGCAAATCTGCACGATCGAGCCTCTGTTGATATATGAGTGGAAACACAGAGTTGGCTGTCACACACAAGCCCCAGGATCCTTGCTGTCCTGGTTGGTGTTAGTGTTGTGGACCTCAGTTACACAGTGAGGTTGTGGTCAACTGATGGGTCTGTAGGAGATACAAGGATCTCCACCTTTGCACGGCTGACCTGTAGATGATGCTCCTTCATCCAGGCAGAAATGTCTGAATACAAGCTGACGGGATCATCAGGTGGAAATTACAGATAGAGCTTCATGTCTTCTGCATAGCAGTGGTAGGAGAAGCCATGCGCATGTATGATCATTCCCAGTGAAGCTGTGTAAATGGAGAAAAGAAGATGAGCGAGCACTGAACCTTGAGGCACTCCAGTGACTAGATGATACCCTTCCTCTCCATGAAACCTGGAAAGATCTTTCTGTGAAGTAAGACTGAAGCCACTGAAATACCGTACCAGTGATGCCCGAGTCAGAAAGGACGGACAGGAGGATCTGGAGGTTTAGTGTCAAAGGCAGCTGACAGGTCTAGTACAATAAGGACAGATGATCTGGCGTTCGCTCTTCCCAGCCGTAGAGTTTCAGCAACGGTCAGCAGGGCGGTTGTGTCCACTTTTGAAGCCAGACTGGTTGTCATCAAATAGGTTGTTCTGTGACAAAAATGCAGAGGGTTGATTGAACACAACTCTTCCAAGAGTCTTTGACACAAAGGGAAGAAAAGAGACTGGTCTGTAGTTGAGGGTCGGCTTACAGTTTTAACTAAATGTTACACTGGTTCAGTTCTATATAGAAGAGAACATGTCAAGTCAAGTCAAGTCATCTTCATTTATATAGCGCTTTTAACAATGTAGATTGTCTCAAAGCAGCTTTACAGAGATAAGCGTATAATTTAAGGTAACAGAGATTGTTTCGGCTTTACAGCAGAGTTAAGTTATTTCCATCTAAAGTTAGTTTTAATTGATTTGGTCCGTCGCAATGATCATTTGTTATTAAATTAGGGGCCGCTAAGACGACACCATTCTCTCTACACAGACTTTAAACGCGAACCTGTGAGAAACGCTGATGGCGGTCACATGCGCATTTAGAATGGGTTCTATAGTTATGTGCGTTAGAATATACGCAGGTTTGGAATTCCCTACAAGCCAAGCCTAAACAAAATACTTGTCTTTCCTTATAAATTTTGATAAGGAATTTTATTTTATTTGTTGCTTTGGGGTAGGACCGCGAGACGAATTTTCCTGACAACGCCTTATCTGTAGAGTGGTAGTGGGATCCTCCATAGGGAGAGACTAGTTGGCACTTCAGCACTGCGTTGTCATCGGTCCAGGTGAAGGTCCTTCGTCAGATCTGGATACGGCCTGGATTCGGCAGGCTGCAGGAAAAACCTTGGGATAAACACAGACACTAAAATTAGCGTAGATGCCATTCTTCTCATGATGTAACGAGTACATCAGGATTTTTGGGAAGTGTTCCCGGTTCTGGCTGACCTAATCTATGCAGCATAACATTAAATTATAGAAGTTTATAATGTATTATGTGAAAGCTAGGTCAAAGAGATGTGTCTTTAATCTGGCTTTGAACTGACAGAGTGTGTCTGCTTCCCGGACAATGGTAGGAAGACTGTTCCAGAGTTTTGGTGCTAAATAGGAAAAGGATCTACCGCCAGCAGTGGATTTTGATATTCTAGGTATAATCAACTGGCCGGAATTTTGAGATCGTAATAGACGTGACGGACTATAATGCGTTAAGAGCTCGCTCAAGTACTGCGGAGCTAAACCATTCAGTGCTTTGTAAGTAATCAGCAATATTTTAAAATTTATGCGATGTTTAATAGGGAGCCAATGCAGTTTTGACAGAACTGGGCTAATATGGTCATACTTCCTGGTTCTGGTAAGAACTCGAGCTGCTGCGTTTTGAACCAGCTGTAGTTTGTTTATTAAGCGTGCAGGGCAACCACCTAGTAGAGCATTACAATAATCTAGCCTTGAGGTCATGAACGCATGAACTAATTGTTCCGCATTTGTCAATGAGAGCATATGACGTAATTTAGATATATTTTTAAGATGGAAAAATGCAGTTTTACAGATACTAGACACGTGACTTTCAAATGAAAGATTGGTATCAAAGAGCACACCCAGGTTCCTAACCGACGACGAAGACTTAACAGAGCAGCCATCAAGTGTTAGACAGTATTCTAGGTTATTACGTGAGGAAGTTTTTTGTCCAATAATTAGAAACTCTGTTTTTTCAGAATTTAGAAGTAGGAAATTACAAGTCATCCAATTTTTTATATCCGCTATGCATTCCGTTAATTATAATTCCGTTAACATGACATTTTCTCTGACAGTAGATGGCGCTTATGGATCAGCAGAAATAAAGCTGTTTCACTGGTAACCTTTGAACACAATGCAGCGTTGTGCTTATAAAAACACAGTCCAGCTCAAAAGATTTCTTTAACTTCACTGTAGTTTGCCAACATACAAGCTAGCTATAGTTGCAATGTGTTATTTAGCTAACTTCTAAACTTCTAGGCTTTCATCTGAGGACGTTTCGCCCGATGCCATTTCATTGTTGGTGCCAGACGGACTGGTCTGAGTATTTCAGAAACTGCTGATTTACTGGGATTTTCACACACAACCATCTCTAGGGTTCACAGAGAATAGTCAGAAAAAGAGAAAATATCCAGTGAGCTGTTTTTAGTTTGAGTTCACTCCTGGTATCATGTTTTGTTCAGTGATTTGAATAGAATATTTCTCAGTGCAGTTTCAACATGTCTGGTTATTTTCTCTGAACACTTCAACATGTGGTTTTATTCTTCATTACTCGTTTCACTAGCCTGGGTGCCAGCCCGAACCCCGCCCACAACATTTTTTGGTCGTGAAGTTCGGTCTGGACTCGATCCGTTGAGGAGTAATTATGCTGGGCTCCCAGAAGGCCGAGCCAATCAAATTGTCAGGGCGGGCTTTAATCGATGATGGACAGATGATCTGCGGTTACGTAATCACCACGTCATTAAATAGCGCTTGGGTTGAATTCGTTTACAACAAAGACGACTGCAGCAGGAGAATTAAGATTTTACGAGTTCACACTTACAAATAAGTCATTTAGAATAAATGCATATTTGGCGTAGGCCTACTGTCCGAGGAGAGGCTCCGTGCTCGCTATTCAGCCCGAACCCAAAGTACTCCCCCCTATTCCTGGCTGTGGAAGAACAAGCCGAGAGTCAGTGGAGGGATGCTGAAAACTGTCAAGGAGTGTTAGGTGAGTTGACAGAGTTAAAATAATATATGCTTCCTCTCATGCAGATAGTGTAGCCTAGACGGTAATTGTTTGATGACAAGTTGATTGGATTGATTATTTGATCGTGCTCCTCCCGAACTTTGTTTATAAAACATCATGTGTAGATTCCGCCATCGCGTCTGTTATAGAAGATATCCACAGTGCATTCATTTTAAAAGAGGAACAGAGAACCGCGATCAAGGCATTTGTCGATCGGAAACATGAATGAAGAACATACGTCACTTACTCCGTTGCTCTGATTGGCTGTAGGTCTATCCAATAGAGTGCAGAGGCATTTTCCTTCCTGGTTCGGTTGAAACACACCCCATAATCACAGCTCAATGGAGCAGTATCAGACTCACATTCTGACTAGAATCTGAGTATGATGACGTCAGGCTATCGTTTTACAGTATTCATCACATAATACTGAACACAACGCCATCTAGTGGCTTTCTTGAGTAACAGACACAATCACTGGATCTCATTACAGAGACTGAGTAAATAACTCCTGATAACATGTGAGTTCAGGGTGAGCCACTAGATGGAGGAGTTGCTCCTCAGACGAGACCACAGAGACAAATCACACTAGAGATTTAAACACTTTATTGTTCCCTGTTGGAGGAAATGGAGCACCGATATGTTGTGTTTATGTGTTTCACTGTGATCTCAAAGTATATTATAATGTGTCCAACATCAGTATTTTCTCAGGATAAAGGAGAAGCTAGAGGAAGTTGTTTGTTTATTACTGTAGATAGAAAAAAAAATATCAATATCAGTATAGTTAATTAATTTTTTAATAATATAAAGCTTTACATGTTCAACACTTCTGAAATTTTTAATATCTATATAAGTTAGTTTTCCTCCAGGAGGAGCTCGACATAATAAATGTAATAAAACATGGAGACTCTTGAACCTGAGAGTGAGAAATTTTATTGATAAAAGCAAGTAAATACATACAGCAAATATACAGCAGTAGCAGTAAAGTGAGATCTGTATATCTGAGAGAAATATAAACAATAAAGCCTTTGAAATAAAATCTTAAAATAATCAAGCTCAAATATTCAGTTTTATGAAAAAAAAAAAAAAACACTAGACGAACAAAAAACACACTTGAAGAACCTTTAAATTTCAGCGTTCTGCTTTAGATTTCAATACTTCTTAAAAATGATAAAAAATATAAAGCCATACATTAATAAATCTCACAAATATTAATATATGCATAATCAGATTGTGTGAAATGACATCATCAATCATGTACCAGATTTTTTCTCTGTTTCTGTCACATGATGGAGTTTGGGTTCCTTTCCGCTGTCGCCTCTGAATACTTAGTTATTAATATTATTGACTTGAATGCACTGACACTATTGGATGAGAACTGAACTGAGCTGGATGATGACATCACTGTTTTGCTTCATAGCTGAAATGAACTCATTTCACAATTGATGAAATTAACTGAAGTGAATCAACACTGAACTGACTTCAGCTGAACAACAGCACTATTGTCTTTTTAGAGCTGCTGTACAACAGAATTGAATTCTGTTTGCATCATTGAATCATTATTTTCTTATTTAAAAAGCTGCTTTGAAACAATCTTTTATAAATGCTATATAAATAAAGGTGAATTGTCTTGTAGAAGTGTAGAAGCCTAGATCAATGCTTTCAGAATAATGGTAACTTCTGCCATTTGTATCTGTGGAATCGGCAGGCCGTGGAATGAGGTTACAGGACTTAGTTCGGCATTAGCCCACCACGTTTTATGGTGTGTTCATCAGGCAAGAGCCTTTTTTTGGGAGCAGGGGCCTTTGCCTAAGTTCCCCTCCTAGAAGTCTACAGTAATATGGGGGATGTGGCCGTAGACACACACTTTCAAGTTTGCTTTGGGGGCAAAAATGTCTGGTATGAAGTCTAGTTTAGCCTAGTTTAGGCCAGGACATATTGGGCATATCCATATTCTGGATACTAAGGAGCAGAGACTTCCCTCTGAGCAACTATCTGTGAGATATAAGGGTTACGCACAGATGCTTCATACTCTTTCTCTGTGGAAGACTCTGGTATCACCTCGAGCCCCACGCTTGTGTTGCCGTCGCAAGACTACCTCGACAGACACCACTGTCACGGGTTGGGCTGCGGTTTTAAATAGCCGTCTAGATCATGAATGCAGGGAAGGTCTTCATCTCCCAGATCTGAGGAAATCATGTGTTGGTCCGGCGTAAAACTTGTGGATCGTCTCCTGGACTCCCTTCTCACAGGATGGGATGTGATCTTGGATGGCCGACAGCTCAGTCTCTGTTTAGGCTCATCTAATATGACATATAATCGCCTGGAGATGAGCGCTGTATTTCTTGCATGGAAATACGTCTCCTAGACTTTAAGGATTAACGTGTGTTGAACCAGACTGGTATAATTCTGTTAGTGATGTGACGTTCGGCACCGAGGCTTCGAAGCTTGTATCAAAAAAACAAAACATCTCACATTGAAGCAGTGTATCAGAGCTTGATTCGTTTTTCCATAACCACGTGATCTGTGACTTCCGAAGCTTCGTTTCTACACACAGTCACGTGATTGATTCATATTCAGAATCAGATTCAAAAATAGCGCAAACCCCTTGAGCAGGTTTCGAGTTTCATGCCCTTCGGTAGTAGTAAATAAAAAAAGAAATGGACTTAGCCCTCACACTGTTGAACAAGTCCTGTTCCTTAATAAAAATCTTTAATTTCTTAAATTACCCACAAAATAAGTTCACAAGCACTTCACCATTCATATATTAGGACTGAGGCTAAAGTGAATAAGGCTGCATTTGTTGATCAAAGCAGGTTCATAAGAATTGTTTCTGTACATGTTAATTTGTCCCATTTATTTTTATTTTATTTTTTCATATGTTTGTTCATACATTGTGTAAGAACAATATCAACACTAACACATGAATTATGAGGATTATTTTATTGCTTTGCGGTTTACAGAGCAAAAAGTGTTTTAATACATGAAACAATCAAAAAAATGGATGGATCTTCAGGGACAGAAAGACAGCTTTTCCACCTTTTGACCACAAGATGTCGTTGTTTGCAACCGTTTGCAACGTGTTGAAAAGCTTCGCGTAATGAACCATTTTACAATACAGTCGAGGGGGAAAGCCCCGGTGCTTCACAAAGCTTCATTTCACCATCACTAAATTCTGTAGAAAAACAGAAACAACTGAAGCCATAAATGTTACGATGTAAGTTGAAGCAGGGAAGGATGCAGGATCTACTTGCAGAAGCTTTTATTTAAACAAACTCAAAACCAGACAAACTTAGACTAGGGAACATGACTCGGGAACAAAATAACCAAAATACAACAACATTAAGAACTCACAAAGACTGAACTAGACACAGGGCTTAAATACAAAGACCAACAAGCTAAACAAGATAACAAGGGGCGTGGCTAATCAGAATCACCTGGGGAGACTAATAAACAAGAAAAACTACAAAGGACTACAAAACATGGCACAGGACAGGAAATAACAAAAGTGCACACAAGACAAGAGAAACACAAGACAGGAATCATGACAATAAAAATATTTAAAAAAAATGTACTAACTTGATGCCACAAACAGAACTAAACTAATTTGAGAAACATTTTTTTCATCGGTTCAGTGAAAAAACCCATGATAGCAACTCTTAAAACGTCTGAAAACACTTCCCAGATAGCCAATGGACGCTGTAACGGAACAGGGCCGCAACCGCAAAACGATAGAGCCGGGTCTGGCCCGCATCCGCCTCACGGACTCGTTCCTGAGTCCAAACGCACATCGGGCCGAAGCCGTTTCTGGTCTGTTTTTAGGGGTTGTTGCAGATATGTGCCAGCGCCGATCCAGCACCGCCTGATCATCCCGTTACAGATGCGTAACGGGTGCGTGAAACGATTCCGCCTACCGGAGCTGTGCCGGATGTGTTACGATTCCGCTTAAATCACCACTGGATTGTCCTTTTGCCTTATTTTCGGCATTTTTGTCAGTTAGGGTATCATAGTAACCTATGCTACCTAGGCATAGGCCTACATTTTTCACAGTCTGTGGAATGTCCAGAAAAACATTTTCACTACAAGGCCTTGGCTATAAATAAAAAGCTTGACTTGATAAAGGCTAGTTTCAGTTGGAGCAATGCGTAGGCCTATAGGCTATAGCTGAAATAAATTGTTTTAATGATTAAAACGCATACTAAAACAACGTGAACAAAGTTAACAAACACAGAATTAATGACCACGAATTCATAGATTTAATTATAAAAAACGAACAACAAAGTCATGAACAAAGTCAACAATTAACACAGAACACAGTCAACAACAAACACAGAATTAATGGATAAAACAAACGCACAGGCTATTAACACAACGTGAAAAAAAACAAAAAAACATGCACTTAAACAAAATCACTAGGTGGGTGCTGTGGCAGCTGTTGCTGTTGCTGTTGCTGCTCCTGCTGCTGACGCGCCAGTCTCTCCTGGCGCCCTCCTCTCCTGTCCGCCGAAAGGGCAAACCACCTTATAGCATGCCTCCATATTTCAGCTTCTGTTGCAGTTGCTGTCAGTGCGCATTTCCGCACTGCACCTGGAAAACAGCATTACTGATTAGGTTGAATGAGAAATTTGGATCAGTGCTAGGCCTACATGACGACAAAACAGGCAGACGTATATTGCATTTGCTCAAAATGAAGATAGGCCCATCCTTCTAATTCGGCCTACTTCTATAACGGTTTGTGCAGAAGTTGATGGAGCTGTAATAAAATAATAGCCTAATAATAAAACAAACTGGTCATGTAAAACTGAATAAGACAAATGAACTATATCTAACCATTGAGGTTAAGACGTAGCCCCAATTAGGCCTTATAGTAATAAAAAGAATAAGAAGAATAAACAGAAGGCATTATTGTTAGTGTATGCTGTTTTACGAAGACGTCAAAACTGGAAGAATTGAATCAATGGAAATCTGTGCGGGAAGGATCGATTGTCATCCTCTTTTGTAAATGTAGCCTATGGTATATGTTGTTTATCCTCGTACTTCCTAGCGAGTAAAAGTAGGCTACTTCACTCATCTCCCCACTACACAGGGTTCGAGTTAGATGGGAGCCAGTGGGAGCTGAGCTCCCATAGAGAGAGGTCTGACTCACATGAAAGCAGAAAACTCAAATATCTGTGGGGGTCTCTGAAAGTACAGCAGCATAATATAATAAAGCCTGATATAGCCTAACAGGCAGGTTGTGACCGAGTTTTAGGCAATGCATAGTCTACATTGATGGCAGTAACTTTCACCTGACCCGAACTGTCGGCAGTCTCGGAATTCGCACACGTATATGCACAGATAGCCTAGGCCTACACTGTAAAAAATTTGCTGTAGTTATGCAGCTGTTTGCCAGTAACTTACTGTAGATTTAAATTTATGTTATTTACTGGCAACAGTTTGTTCAAAGTTAAATGAACATTAAACATTAACAAGTCTTTGTCTTTACAGAATAAATCTATAAAATAACAACCTAATGCAAAGCATTCTGGGAACCAGAAACCTTCATCAACCTTTTTCTGTTTTTTTCCTTCAGATATTGGTTCCCAGAATGCTTTGCATGAGGCTGTTATTTTAGTTTTATTCTGTAAAGATAAAGACTTGTTAATGTTTAATGTTCATTTAACTTTGAACAAACTGTTGCCAGTAAATAACATAAATTTAAATCTACAGTAAGTTACTGGCAAGCAGCTGCCAGTAATACTGTAATTTCTACAGATTTTTTTTACAGTGTATATTATACAGAACATGGTTTGAATTGGCTTGGTAGTACCCGGTCCCCTTAGTTCTGGACAGGGCACTGCTAGTTCACTCGAAATCAAAGTCTGCCTATGATGGTCAGTAAAATAAGCACATTTATGCTGCCCCCTTAAATGTATCGGGCCTTATTGTCAAGATCATTAAGGGAGTGTTCGTTATTTATTTAAGGGGCCACCGGAGGAGTTTTGGGAGCGTTTGTCAAAAAAGACGTGACTTGATGTGTCGCTGGTGCAGAGTAGTAGTATAAAGTTTGAGTGAATATGAGTTTCTCAATGAAATGTTCTATACAACAGTATACATGGTTGACTTTAATTGCAGCTGGCTGGGCATTGAACTGGGCTTAATGGAATGTATGACCTTTATAACTGGTGCTGGTTAGTCATTGAACATGGGCTTCATGGATTGGCTTTAAGTTTTTTTTCTTTTTGAGTACGTCCGAATCCCAGGACATAATGCACTGGATCTCATAATAGGCTCCATGGAGAGACTATAGTGGGCTCGCCCTTCTATTGAAAAAGACGTTAGGCTACCTGCAAGCTGGCCTATGATTTCATTGCTGAGTTTGCGGCAAAGTAAGCAATAAAATGTTGTTTTTTTCTGAGTCAGGATATGGCAAGTCAATGTCTTTTTCAATTCATAGAAGGGCGAGCCCACTATAGTCTCTCCATGGAGGTGCGCAAATTGTTTTTAATAGCCTATTCAACTTCGAAAAGCTTCGTTCACCCGATGCGAGTCACTGATTGCAATTTCAATCTTTTTAAGTTTTAAGTGCTGTAGCCAAGCCTATCTGTCCCCTTTGGAATTATATCTCGAGCCTATTATGAGTGCGTTATGTCCTGGGATTTGGACGTGCTCAAAAAGAAAAAAAAACTTAAAGACAATCCATAAAACCCAGTTCAATGACTAACCAGCACCAGTTATAAAGGTCATACAGGTCATTTAAAAAAAAAGTTTTGTCAATCCATTAAGCCCAGTTCAATGCCCAGCCAGCTCCAATTAAAGTAAACCACGTATACTGTAATAGAACATCTCATTGAGAAACTCGCATTCACTCAAACTTTATACTACTACTCTGCACCAGCGACACATGTCAAGTCAATGCATACAAGTCACGTCAGTCATCATAATTCGGCAAGAAGCTCTTAATCGTCATGCCACGATCGTTAGAGTAGAACGGGTTCTGTATGGTATTTAAAGCCGACCTAACCATGAGTCTCTCCCCGACGGTGTGTTGTAATGCATTCCGGGTGAACCATAACGTTAGTTGACCGTGTTAATGAAAAATTCATTGTTCTTGTGTTTATTCATTTAAACTTGTTAATTCCATTTAATCATATGCTTCTGTGAGGGTTTTCTAACAGATGAAGAAGGGACAGGAAGACAGGGTAATAAATACTTATACCTGAGCACGAGAAAGAGTTTGGTTAGAAGAATACAGGGTTATTTAACTAATAAACGAAGCACCAGGCCCTCTCCTGAGGGAAGAGGAGGCAATTTAGGTCATAAATGAAGGCCTTTTGGTGTCTCAGGGACAAAGAACAGGGTGATCTGCACCAGGGGGTAGAAAACCAGTCCAAACCAGCTCAAGATAGAGGATATCTTTCTGGAAATTTTCAAGGAGCCGGGGAAGGAGGAGTTTTTGCCAAGAAACTGTATAAAATGTTTGTATTTTATGGAGTCTACAGGATTGTTTGCTTACAAGTCTGGGTAGCTGCGGTATTGTAACGCATCCTCAGAGAATAAAGCCTTTTTCTTCTTTATTACAATTTTGCCTCTTGAGTGTTCTTACACATGTGATGCTGTTTTTCCCAGTGAGATAAAAAATTGCTATTACAGCTGGTGTCAGAAGTGGGATCCTGTGCGGACGCTTCTTCTCCTGGTCCTGAGAACGGATTTGACGGGAAAGTGCACGACCCCGGCAGCACCAGGCGGCCGTCTCATACCTCGACAGTTTGAGATAGAAACTCAACAGATTACGAGAGAGAGAGCCAACACCGCGTTCAGGACCAGAAGGGGAAGCTCCCACCAGGACAATAAAGAATCCGCGGATTGCGGGAGAAACAAAAGAAAGCATCTCTGGGTAAGACACGGCAAATTGTTTTATTGAAGTTGAGTGTAATTGTGAGTGAACATGAACTATTCTGGCTGAGTGTCTGCCTTTGGTACGAGCGAGAGGTGATTCAGGGGAATCACAATTTTTTTGGGGTAAGGGAAAGAATTGATCTGAGGAATTCGGATCAGTTTCTACCTCACTTAGCTCGTTGGTGGACGGAAAGCCCACAGGTGATTCAGGGGAATCACAGATTCAGGGGAATCACAGTTATTGATTAATTAGTTTTACTCAAAAGCGCTAGTAACCCAAAAAAATAAATAAATAAATAAATAAAAATTAATCGATTTAGGTGGACGGAAGAGCCACGTCAAATCAGAATTAATCGAGCGCTGGAAAGTGCTTATAGGAAGTTTTTGAGTGAAACGTAATTACAAACCACCCGACCGATCTTGGGGTAAGGGAAAGATCGGGTCTGTCGAAGACGTTTGACAGACACTAAGACACGTGTCGAATAGTAAAATCCAGGAGGGGGGGACTCAGCCAAAATGGGATCATCAAACAGTAAAACAGATAATTTTTATACACCAATTTTCTGTCAAATGAGAAATAATTATGGTGGTAAATGTATGACTGACATACAGAAACTGATCAAATATCACAATTTTCCCGAGGCGGGAACTCTGAGTAAGATAAGACTTAATGTCGTGAAAGAATGGGAAAGAAGCAGATAAAAGGGAACAGAGTCGATGCAGAAGGAACTGGCAGGTAGGGGAAGATAGAATGTTTTTCCTGATGGAAACAGTGAATTGTTGGATTGAACAGATACAGAAGGAAGTGGCATGTAGGGAAAGAGTGTTAGATAAAATAAGGCATTGAGTATGATTAACAGGGATTAACATGATATAAAGATTAGGAATCATGTACGCAAATGTAAGCAAAACGGGAAAAATCTATATTTTAGAGATAAAATAATGGTTGAAATTAAGATGTGAATGCTTTATTGTTTTAATGATATGAAAACAAGAGTATTGAAGAATAGATTGCCATATTTTTGAGTTGAGGATATATATATGTGTAATTTAGAGACTGAGAAGATTTAGGGAATCTTGTGTTTTCTGTGAAACAGTAGAGATAAGTGGGACTGAGAATCCTGAAACAAACAGTAAGACAGAAGAGAATGAATGCTGTAAGCAGCAGTGCTCTGAAGCTTTGACTTCAAAGTAATGTGAAGTTAAAAAAGAAAATGTTTAGTGAAAACCCTTTAGAATATGTTGAGTGATTTTCTTTGCAACTTATGGAAATTAATGTGCTGTCAATAATAATGATGAAGAATATGATTTGGCTATTGTGATTGAATCCACACTGGTGGACTGTAAAATAATACAGAGAACTGCTTATCAGTGGCTCTGTTTACATTCCTGATTGGGACGCACTGCTTCAAGGTGTGCAGTAAGTTGGAGCTGTTTGCAAGCTCAATGATCAAACTATAGGTAAAGAGAGTGTTTTAATTGTGGTCAGTGGGGCCATTTAGCCCATAATTGTAAATGGACACTCAGAAAAGAAAGTGATAACGTGAAAGTGACGTGTATTAATGTGGGTTTTTGAAAGTAGAACAGTATTTAAATGACGATATTAAAGTTTTCGTCTGAGAAAGAACTAAGAATTGTGAACGCAGTGCTACAGAAAGTGAAAAGAACGTGCAAGGGAGAAAAGAAAGTTAAAGGAAAGTTAATAGATGGAAGTATGAAGATTGAAGATTAAAAGAAGGTTGAAAGATTTAAGTCTTAAGGGAATCCTTTTAAAATGAAAGAGCTAGTGAATTGATGAATACAGGTTGATGTAAAATTACAGATAATAATGACTCCAACAAATGAGTTGCAAAATATTTTAAAAGTACCGGTAACTAAAAGGCATCTGATTAAATAAAAAGATTGTTAGTGTTTTGAATGTGGAGAAATGGTGTTGACCAAGAAAGAACTAGGAGCTGATGTTTTGTTTTCAGAAGATAAGCTTATGATTGGCTGAAACAGTTTGCTTATGTGAATCTGGTGTGTGCTGTGGCTGAAACAGCCAGAGACGATCTGAGTGGAATTTGTAATGTCTAAATTCCCTGATGTGGGCAAAAGACAAATATAAAATATGGTTGTTTGAAAAATACATGTAAATTCTGTCAAAGATGCCTTACGCTGGGCTAGAGTTAAAAGATGGTAGATAAAGTTTGATTTTAGAAGTTTATGAGAGTGCAGTGTACCAGTCCTGAATGTCTCAGAGTCTCTCTCTCATTCAATGTCAGCTAGGAGCTGTTATCTGAGCCTGTGTCTTAAGTGGTAATAAGCTATTTATAGTAAAGCACAGTGTTTCAGTTGAAAACCATAGACATGGAGATGTTAAAAGAAATCATGCTACAAGGCAGTTCAGAATTTATACATTTAGAGGGTATACGTTTTTTTAAAAGTAAAACTGTGACTTTAAAGAAGTCTTTAGGAAGAATAATGACCTTAATTGATAGAAGGTTATGTTTTGACTAGTTTATTTTAGGGCCAGTCACTTCTCGGTCTGATTTTAGCCTCCACCATGAAACAGGGCTAATGGCTCCGGCTACAGATGTAACAGTACACTGAATGGGCGTTGTGATAACTAAATTCACTGAGTATAAGCTCAGTATTGCGATTTTGTTGATTTGAAGATGGATTTTAGTGATAAAATACTGCTGTTAGTAACCTGTCTCCCTGTGCTAACACTATTAGGCACTCCGAATGGCTCTGGTGTCTATTGAATGTGACTTCCCTAAGCTCCAGAACTGATTTTGTTGAAGTAAAACTGATTTTGTGATGAGAAAGAGCGGTCACCAGTGTGCATGAGGCATCGTCCCAAAGACGGGTAAGATTCTTCAATGGCCACATGGAGCACAACCTAAGCCAGGGCTTTGCCGCCACTGGGCACCTTCCCACTACAAAGGGAGGTGTTTAATTGTGAGAAAGGTATTAGAGTTGAACGATGACTGTGTATGGCCAGCAGCATCAACAAAACATTGGGAGGGGAGATGAGCTGTGAAAAAAAGTCATGGCAGTCTGCCCCAGAAAGGTAAGTTCCTCTGTACCACTTACCAGAAAACCGCATTTAATAGTATGGCTTGTCTTCCATTGTGACAAGTATCTGCCAGGGGACAACACCCTGAAGAGAAGAAAATTATAGCTTAAGAGCTAATGGGAATGGGCTTTCAAGAGCCAGCTGAGACTGTGAGGTGGTTGTAATTTTTGCTTGTTTTGGAGACAGTAACAAACGTAATTTATATCAGGAACATGATGGTGGTGGCTAAAGATGAAGACAGTTCGTGATGAGTTAAGAGAAAATTCTGGATAACAAAGGTTAGGTGAATTGAATATTTAAACTAAAGATAACATTAGGAATGCTCATTGCATAATGTATTTTAGATTGTTCAAATTTGAGTTAAACATTTGTATTTTAATATTTGTGAACTATTAAGAGTTCTAGACTATGATTAATTTAGCTACAGTCTTAAAAGGCTGTTGGAAAGATTATTTGTGTATATTGAGAGAGACTGCTGAGTGGAGGAAGGGCCGGTACTCTGTCAGTCTTTCTGTTATGGGCCTGCTAAAGCAAGCTGAAGCAAAATAATGATAACGAACCAAAACAACCCAGCTGACTTTTCTAAGAGAAAAAGAATAATGAACAGACAGGCTTTTGAAACTGGTTAAGAGACTATGTAAAATTAGATAAAAGCTACAGGAAAATGAGAAGTTTAAAATCTTGTTTAAAATTTAAATATGTTCAGAGTAAACACCAGAAGATATGAATATGAGTTCATAGTCAGGTGTCAGTGTGTGTGTGTGTGTTTGATGGTGACAGCATTGTATGTTTTGTGAGAGTTAATTCATGTTTGGTATGTGTTAGTTTAGAGCAGCTATTCAATCTGAATAGTGTGTATATGGTGTCATTAACCTCTGGAATGAGTGTTGTATCATTAAAGATGGGTTAAGGCAAATTACAAAGTTTAAAGAAGCCAAAAAATCTGATGAAAATACAGAACACGGGGCCAGTTTTAAGTTGATTAGTCATCAAGCTCTGTCTGGCAGTAATTGATTTTGTCATTTGTGGTGTTGATTTGAATTACTTTCTGGATCAGTTTAAGTATTTATATAAATTGGAATCGTTGTAGATCGTCGTCAATCGTGGGTTGACATAAACGAAAATATTATAGATTTGATGGCCACAACAAAGTGACACATTGGCTAAGTCAATATCAAATTATCCAGAGAGCTCCTAACATTTATGATTATTGTGAACAAAGGAGGAGAATGTTGTTTAACTGACAATGACGACTAAGTCTGTACACCACGACCTGACCTGATAGGAACAATTGATGACTTTGACATTGGAGAATGTTTGTAGATGACTGACTTAAGAGACCAAATAACAGGCCTGGAAAACAGACTCAGGGCCAGTGCCCTTCAAATTATTAGACAAGAAGATGAGATTGTGGCTTGGAGTGAAGAATGTAATGTTTTGTTTCAGAGGCAGAGAAAGATGTCTGGGGGAAATTTGGCTGAAGGACGGCGTTTGGGTTTAGTGTTGAAAACTTTGTTTACCCAAACACCATTATGTTAAATTGATGCAAGAAGTTTAAGTGCATCATGCATCAAAAGGGGGATGGTAACAATTGACATACCAAGGGGTTCAAATTTAATGAATGCAATTGCACGGGTAAGTGTGCTAATACCAGGGACTGTTTCAACAAGGACCCTGAGTGCTCAGATTCGTCAGCAAAGGACGCGGGAGCACAGCAGACAAAAGAAACTATGTGTACTTTATTATCTGACAATAACCTCGATGATTGTTTTTCTTTACAGAGCATGCAGACTTTGATGCAGGTCAGAGTGTGCCAGTGAAATAATTGCTATGGATGAATTTGGCTAACTATCCTTGCTTGAGTTATTATTGTGGCAGAGCAGTGCCACACCTTGCGCAGCGCATAACTTAAAACTTTCCCTTTGCAGAATGTCAGGATGGATTGTGTCGAACAGAACTGATTCTGTTCCAAATGTATAAATATTGTTTTGATTAACATGAGCAAAATTATCTGGTGACAATATGTTTCAGGCTGTTGATTCAACCGGTCACACCAAAAGGGACGACCGGCTAGACGAGCGGTCAACAACAAAATAGCTAGGGTCTGCATCCACAGGTGACAGCGGGCAGGAAATGGTTCATTCCAGTGGAGGTGCAATCGTGATCTAAGGGAAAATCTTGTAAGGTCTAGGGAAAATGGTCGGAGAGGGTGACATCTGGGTCCGTCCAAGCCTCTCACCTTAGACTACACCAACCAACCTCAGCAACCCCAAACGCCAACGCTGCAGAAAGTGAGGGATAAAGGGCTTGTGCTAGTAACGGCCTCCTTCGCCGACGTTGGAAAAGACCAATGCAACGTTTCGCAAAGAATCACCCTGGTGAAGACGGAATGTTCATGGGGCAACGAGATGGTCAACACGCCTGGAGGAGGATGTGGATCAACTGATGGTTTGAGTTCAACAGAAGAATCTGTTTTTGTGATGATTTTTGATGATGTTATTTGATTAAATCAAACTAGAATTGATATAGATCTAATGATTTGATTGGTGCAAATGTTTTCAGGAAAAGTAGAAAATAATAAGCAAAATAAGGTCGGTCTGTAATGGAAAAGTAAAAGTTAATTTTTACCAACCACATTGGATAGAATGGATAAAATCATAAGACTCTTTTGGTTAGATTTTATTAAATAGGGTATTAAATTGAGCTTACTAAGTAAAACCCATTGACCGATTAAATTAAAGGCTAACAAAATATGGTTAAGGAAATATGTAAATGGGCGTGGATTAATGGAAAGTGCTGAATGTAGGCTGTAGGAGTTATGATTGTATGTGTTATTGTGATAATTTTGTTATTCATGGGGGAAATACGAGAAAACTGGAATGTCTGTTCAATTGGCGAAAATGACAGCCTATCCCAAAGGATGAACAAAATTAGGCAGAGGAGGGAAAGTAGAGAATCTATTCAATGTAACGAAAATTGGAAGGGTTTTTATTATTTTTATTATTTATTTTCTTATTCCTCTTACTTTCTAAATTCTTTCCTTCTAAGGACGATGATAATGTGTAAAGAAGGTTAAAAAACAGTAGCCATCCGTGTTACGAGGTGGCATACAAGGACAGGGTTTGAATTGAGGGATACTCTTTTATCTACCTTTTTCCTTTTTCTTTGTGTAATAATTTCTGAAATCAACAAGGGGTGTTGAATTGATATGTGTTGAACTGATGTGTTGTTTTCCTACTAAATATAACCTACACTTTTTCTTGTTTATACTGAAATGACTGGGGTCCGATCTATAGTATTGGGGATGCAATAACAGTGCTTATTCGTCTAGCCCGGTTTCAGAATAAACCTTTACTTGCTTGCTATAACATTGAGGGCCTATCCTTACAAAAACAGCCTAAGCTTATTTCACTTTTAATCCTTTCTTTTCCTGCAAGTTTAAAGAAGAGTGATCAGGTATACGAAAATCAAATATGAAGGGTATAACCGTGATGTAAAGACTTGAAGTGATTGTATTCTTGGGGATTCAATAGTAAAATGGGTTTGATTAATTTTAGAAAATAGAAATGAATTTTTATTATTTTGTTGGTTATCAGAGAATGATAAACAGGGGGGAGATGTTAATGAAAAATTCATTGTTCTTGTGTTTATTCATTTAAACTTGTTAATTCCATTTAATCATATGCTTCTGTGAGGGTTTTCTAACAGATGAAGAAGGGACAGGAAGACAGGGTAATAAATACTTATACCTGAGCACGAGAAAGAGTTTGGTTAGAAGAATACAGGGTTATTTAACTAATAAACGAAGCACCAGGCCCTCTCCTGAGGGAAGAGGAGGCAATTTAGGTCATAAATGAAGGCCTTTTGGTGTCTCAGGGACAAAGAACAGGGTGATCTGCACCAGGGGGTAGAAAACCAGTCCAAACCAGCTCAAGATAGAGGATATCTTTCTGGAAATTTTCAAGGAGCCGGGGAAGGAGGAGTTTTTGCCAAGAAACTGTATAAAATGTTTGTATTTTATGGAGTCTACAGGATTGTTTGCTTACAAGTCTGGGTAGCTGCGGTATTGTAACGCATCCTCAGAGAATAAAGCCTTTTTCTTCTTTATTACAATTTTGCCTCTTGAGTGTTCTTACACATGTGATGCTGTTTTTCCCAGTGAGATAAAAAATTGCTATTACAACCGCTAAGAATCTCGCGTGAATCTCGTGTGAAACGCTGTTGCCGGAAGAAAGCACTGAACGCAACAGGATACACACCAGAGAATGTCTAGTAGACGGGCTCTGGTTATTTGAACGAATTTGAAGACATCGTGAACGAACCCTTTCAGTTTGATGGACGTCCTTATCTTTTCGAGCCGGAATATACAGAAGATGATATATATATATACAGTACAGGCCAAAAGTTTGGACACACCTTCTCATTCAATGCGTTTCCTGTATTTTCATGACTATTTACATTGTAGATGAAGGTTGGCTTGAAGAGGAGGTGACCTCCAGGCTCTCCACCACCGCTGGCTAATTGGGGAAAGGTATGTAAATGTTAAAATCAGAAAACAAGAAAAAAATAAGTATATACACAGGATATTTATTGTACACATGTACTTGTAAATTTGTATGAAAAAGTCACCATGTGAATAGGGGAAGCCCAAATTAATGTCAAACACTGGACTCAAGTGTTGAGGTGGTGGTGGTGGTGTTGACTGGTGCGCTGAGCTATTGATTACTAGATGACCATTGAGGGAAAATGATAACAAGAGACGCAGATTGTTGGGCAAGGAGAGAAATGAACAGGACAGAACATCACCTTTGTGCTTTCATTTGTATTGTAATTTTGCTACAGAGCATGATTCCTACCATTGAAGGGGTCTGACTCCCTCCTCACATTCCAGCTTATGTCTGTATAGGTTTCCTGTCCTGTGTTGTCCAGAGACTCCTGACCCATGTCCACTGCGATGTCCGCTTTTGGATAAAGGGATAACCGTGAATCAACATATTGCAGTGGTACAAATCACTGGACTGTACATTGTTGCAGTTGGCAATCAAATCAAAACTTACAGAGGGGGGCTGGAGGGAGACTAGGAAGGGTAGCGCTAATAGGGAGAGGTTGAGGCCGAGACTCTGGTCTTCTTTTTGGAGTCTGCTCAGTTTCAGAGTCAGTACTGCCGTTTTCAAATCCTGGGTAACTAGTGAAGACAGAGGTCAAATTGTAATGACAAGGCAATAGCATCATTCAATGGGCAGGCATGAACAAAGGCTTTTTTTTTTACCCTAAACCCATCCCCAGCCATAGCTTTTGCAGTAATACAACAATTATCTATAATGTACATACTGTGTCGCTTTTCTTCTCCTTTTTGCCATTGAGCCCTCATCCTCTGACTGGAGGACTGCCGTTCCATTTCTGTTGTAGTCCTTCAGCTTTTGCCTTGCCTTACTGAAGTCATCTACTATTATAAAAAAAAATAAAGAAATTAAAATAAAGAAAGACAGATATGGAGATAATTAAGGACAAAGGAAGTAAGGCATAACTGTTGTCCTAACATGGAAAGACATAGAATTACCCTGTTTGCTTATTTATTTACCTTTTTCAAAGAGTGTTCTTATTTTGAAGATTTTCCAGCCAGGGCCTGGCATTTCATGCCTCTTTATGGCCTTTTGGGTTTTTTCCTCGGAAATGAATGTTGGCCAAAAACATTTATCACCTTTAACCCATGACCTCGGCACAACTTCTGTAATGTCCTTGTCGAGGAAAATTACTCCACAAAATGTCTTTTAAAAATCATTGTGTAAAAAATAAGATGATTAAAAAAAATACATAACTGAAATGAACTGAACTGAACTATGATTTTCAAAAATAAAGTCTAGTCCTTCATATGAAACAACGGTATAACCACCATTGCCTCATTGAAAGGGACAGCCATGCATTTTTGTGTGAAAGATGACAGTTTGGAGAATTTTATCTCATGGCCTAGGTCAGCTGGTATCACAATGTTTAAAATGTCCGAATTAAAAGGATAGGTAAAAAATGTTTCAACCATCCCGTACTGTCTGTAGGCAATTATATCATCACCGTGACAGTCAATTATAATAATTATTTGACACACATTTTTGCCCATCAGAAATGTGTTGTTTCGACATGTTGTGGTCATGGTGAACCTCTCTGATATCAGTTCGTCATACTGGTGACAGATCAAGTTTGGTACTGGTATAGGGCCTCGGGCATGTTCTTTGCACAATTTGATGGGCTGGTCACTTGTAACACCACCATTTAATCCCTCGGACAGGCGTCTGATTATTTGGGCCAGGGGATTTGAGGGTTTGCGTACAAAACCCTTGAGTTTTTGCAAATAATTTTCGTATGGAAAGGATGATATAACATCCAGATTGCCAAAATGTTTTGCATCCTGTGCAAGATGGGTCAACCCATGCACATTGTACACTAGCTGATCATTTCCATACAGGCGGGCAAAATGTTCCACAAAAGCATGAAGGAGGCTGTTGGCATATTCGTTGTACTTTCTGGCAAAGAAAGGGGAGACCAGCATTGCCATGGCTGTCGACAGCAGCAGGGAGTTTGCATATAGATCAGGTCTTAACACCTCACGCAACACCACCGGCCCTGTGTGTAAGAGAAACTGACGGAACTCCGTCGCCTTCCACCTATCCACTTCGTTCAGTGCTCTTGGCCTTCTAGCAAATTCCGAAGGAATGTGGGGTCTTAAGCTTAGAAGATTTCTGGATATTCTGTCCACGTCTCTCCCTGGTACACGGACAGTCAGAGGACCTTTCATCCACAGAAAGATAAGGCGCCTTACCACCCCCAAGCACACCAGGTGCATGTAGTCCAGTGCAGTGGGACTTGGGACACCAAACCAAAATGTACATTTGTGAAGGCATGAGGACCAGGTGTTCCTCATCCTCCTGCCTGGCAAATGCCTCATCAGACCGTGTTTGGCTATTCATGAGGGGGTAAGTCATGCGGTGGTTGAGGTACACCCCACTCTGAATACACTTGTCACAGCCATAGTAACCGTTAAAAGCCTTTGTGACTTTCACAAAGGATTTTGCCGGTGCGTCACAGATCATCGAATGAACTTTTAAAGTGAGCCTTTTCCCCTCAAATGTAAACCCCTCCTGTAATTGTGAGAGTTCATTTGCCAAATCTGTGAGATACATTTTTGATGACTCAGGTTTCTTTATACCTGAGTACATCCCGATGACTACAGGTTCTTTCATGGGTACTCCAACCAATCTACCTAAAATGGGCCACAACTGAAGACCTGAACTTTTAAAAAGTGGCAGGCCATCCACTGACATTTGAAGATGTAAACAACATCCATCGACAAGCTTGTCTTTCCACTGGGAAAGGGTATGTTTTAACGCCTCAATAATGCCAATGTAGTGGTATAGGCCACCGCAGAGCTCCCTAACAGAATAATCTCTTCTTGTGTTAAGAAGAGTTCGTGCATCTTTTGGCAAGTCACAGTGGTGGACCGTTAATATTGCCAAGAGAGCCAAAAGTGTAATATGGGAAATACCATATGTTAATGCCCAGTTGGAAAAGCGATTTCTGAGTTGTTCTGGTTCCTCCCAGTCAGATATTTCTTCTACATCACTATCATCTTGATAATAAGATCTATCCTCTGGGTCAGACACAACAGCTGCCATTGGATCTAATCCAAGATTTTCTTCCATGATTTCATTTTCAGGTTCTGCAACATCATCTGTTGGAGACCCAATATCTCTGGGAGGAAGTGTGGCTGCAGGTGTTTCCTGGCCGATATCAATTAACCTTCTATTAAGGTCCACCCTGGCTCTTCTCCTCAACGCTGAACTGGAAACAGGTGTCTTGTGTCTATTCATTTTTTACATTTAGGTAACTATCTCAACTGTAAATTGAATAATAATAATTAAAAAAAAAAGTATGGAGTTTGGAATGGAATGAAAATCTGAGTATTATACCTTTGTCTCGACAGTTTGCATCATGTTTTCAGCATCTGGAAAAAGAAATGGAAAGTATGTTGTAAGTTGTTGTCTTACTTAATTTTATTTATTATGTGACTGGAAAAGTTGTCTGGTTTATCAAAAATAAAGATTTGGTAACAAGTATAACATTTATTTCTCTATCCCTCTATTGGTCTATCTATCTGTCTGTCTGTCTGTCTGTCTATCTATCTATCTATCTATCTATCTATCTATCTATCTATCTATCTATCTATCTATGGCTGACTCAGGAGACTCACTTTTGTTTACAAGAAAATTAAAGTAAAATACCAATAACAAAATTGTAATTGTTAGGTTGAAATTGTAATTGGGGTAGGCTACATGAGAAGAATAGTGGTTATGGTCTTTGTTCAGTGTAAGGTTGGAGGCATATACATTCAGATGTATTTCTAAATTATGTAGGCTAATGTCCCTGCCACTTTCTATCAGTTCTATCATATATTTTCTCTTCCTTTTCTTTAATGAATGTATATTTGATTTCAGTAATGATACTTTGGCCATGAATTAAAAAAAATCATAATCACAATTACTTAATTTATTTTTAGTCCAGGCAAAGTAGCATTTTACGACAGACTAATTGTAAAATAATTTTTTTTTTCAGCATAGATCATTTCTATGAGGTGCCCAGAACAACATACTAAAAGTACTAAGAAATCCTAGTTGAGGAAATATGTTAATTTATCATCAATCCGAAATGTGTGCCAATAAGGCCAGGCAACAATACACCCCAATGGGGCTATTTTTTTCCTTTACTCCTATCAAAATGAAACTTTACACAATGAAAGTACCCATGAAAAGTATTTTTTTTTTGTATTACAAGTTTCTTTGAAAATTAATTGTAATATGCAAATATGGGGTGTGTTGTTGCTGGCCTTAATGACACACATTTCGGATTGATGATAAATGAACATATTTCTCACATCACTATTTACATTTGCACAACAGTTAATGCAGTTCTCGAAACAATTAGAACAAACTGCAAAACCTAGTTGATAACCTGCACAAGCGTGTCACTTGCTCAAAATGGATAGCTCATTCCTCAAAAGCAAGTATTCATGTCAATGAAAGTGTCAGTGTCATCAAGATGAAAAGTCCTGACACCATCGTTTATGAACAAGATAATCAAATGGCTTTGTCATTTTTTCATTATGACAGTTTACTCTGTAAATGTTTTCCAATGCAAAAAAGTCAGATCTTGGTGACACTACCTGAAAATGCTCAAGACAGCACTATATACTATTTGCACAGCCATTTGAAAAATACAGTAAAGTTACACATTACTGTATTTATTGAGGTAACTGAGTACAAGACACTGAATATGAATGTTTCACATTTTTACTGCATATGCTCTTTGCAATTCTAATTTGTTCACAGCATTGTGCAAAAAAAAAAAAAACACCCTTATTTACAACAAACATAAACTCCCTTTGGGTAGAGCTGTGCACAACTGTAAACAATATTGCAGTACATATTGGAACTGAACATCAACATACATAGTACTGTAATCATTCATGCACATCCAGACATTCCTCATCAGTGAAAGCTGAGATTCACCTGAGAGAAACTGTTCAATTTAGGAGACATTTTCAGGAAAAAAAAAGGATTTAAAAAAATGTGTAAAATTTGTTTGACAGATTTTGACAACTAGTTCAACATTTTTGTATGTGATGACTCAAGCAATGAAATGAGGACTATTAGTTGTATATGGAATGACTATTCAGCATTCACAAGTATAGTTAATTTTGACTGACATGACATAAGCAAATGATAATGTTATAAAACAGCAGAGAGTTGTATGAAAGCAATTGATGCATGTCCAAAAGCATTTGCAATTTGTTGGAAGGAATGAGAAACTGCTACTGTGATGTGCACAAATTACTAAATGTTGTGGAGGTTGAACTAACTGTTGTGCAAATGTAAATAGTGATGTGAGAAATGCACCAAAGCGACTGAGAAAAACTGTATTCTCAACTTTTACAAAAGAGCACGGCCTGCTGGGAAATCTGTTTGACGAATCATTTTATTTCTCATCGTGACGTTTCTGATCATAGGCTACGTCCTCGAATGTTATTGCTAGGTTTGTCTTTCTGAGAGGTGGCGGTAATGCACCGTTAAGTTGGTTTGCCAACCGCCATAAAACACAAAAAGAAGTCTTTCTGAGAGTGTCTCATCTAACTTAATAGTTGTTAACAGCCAAGCAACTGCAATGTTCAGCAAGCCAAAAAGTGGTGCTCAAAAATGAAAAAGATAAGAAAGCTGCAAGTAGTGGCATCAGTGATTGACACTGTTAGATGATGGCTAGATGGCAGCATACAATTCAAGCGAGTGTTTAAATGGTCGGTCAAGGTGTAAAATTAAGCTCACAATGTTGCATGTCATTTTCATGAATGTGTGTCTGCAATTCTCAGCGCTTTAACGGCATAGCAGCTAAAGCTAAGATAAGGTAAGATAAGACCAAAACCGGGGACATAATCCCAAAATTTTGGAAAAAACGGGGACATTTTTAGTTTGACTGTCAATCTGATTGAAATACATACAAGTTTTATCTTCAAAAAACAGGGACATAGGTAGTTTTTTCTGTATTTTCCCGGAGGCAACCAAAAACGGGGACTGTCCCCTGAAACCGGGGACGTCTGGACATCCTAAGCTAAGACTACCTTTTAAAATTCAGCACATTAGCACAAATATATGCCATGATATTAAAAAGTTGATTTGGTTATCCTAGAATTATCCTATAATTGGGTCTATTCTGTGCTACACTCATAGGCTATTTGTATAGCGCAGTAGCGCTATAGCAGATGCGGCTTTAACATAACACAGACTCCTTTGTGGTGTGCAAATAACTGCCTGTAACTGCTATCTACAAAGCAAACAGCATTTCACTTGCACGTTTAAGTAATAGACAGTAAATTAGAATAAACACATACAAATAGATGTACATAATAAACACATAGAATAAACACATAAAAACTTACGTGTGGTAGCCTGTAGCTGGTCAGATAAATCTGCGTTGACAGCTTGGTTTGATATTTATTTTTTTGGCGCTTCTGGCTGAAGTCCGTAGTACAGATGTGGACCGTATCTGCAAGACGACAGTCAAGCGAGACCCAACGTTCACTTGGCACTTTTGGCGCTGTCGTAAAACGGACCTAAAACGGAGCTCAAACGGACCTGTGCTGTAACGGACCTTATAGCATCACAAAATGTTGCTGTATAGTTTTTAAACACTGATAATATTGCTCAGCTTAATGACAATGCATTTATCTCATGCTCTAGATAGAAAAAAAAAATATGCAGACAGGCAACCATGTTGTTGTGAAAATGTTTATTGCACGGAGTTCTTCACACAGTTTGAGAAAAGTATTTCGGATGTGGTCCACATCAGGTAGTCTCTGTCAAAACAGTGTTGGCTCAAATCCGTTTTGCAGATATGGGCCAGAGCAGTTTTTAGCCCTTTTTTAAATGCAGTCGGCTCAGATATGTTTCACAGATTCGGGCCACACCAGTGTAGCCTATGTGAAAACAGTATCGGCTCAGATTCATTTTGCAGATCTGGACCAAATCAGTGTCAGACACAGCTAATGTCTTTCGGTTACCTATGGGATAAGTGATCTGGGCCAGATCTGTAAAATGATATAAATACTGAACTGATGGGAGTTAGAATGTTTTAGCTGAAACCTCTATCTGGCACGGATCTGGTTCACAATCAGAAAACGTCTCTAAGATAGAAACGGAGGCAAGGGGCTTAAAACGGATCCGGGCCAAATGTAATTGCTATCTGGGTTGCTATTAAACACGACTGAACTGAGATATTTATCTGGTTGTGTGTGAATCCTCCCCCAACCTCAGTCAGTTTCCGCTCACACATCCGTCTCCTTTAACATCACGAAAACCAACAAGCTTTTGCTGATCTTACATTTTCAAATGAATTCTGGCCCTGAATGAAAACTAATAGCAGAAGAATGACTCATGGTTAGTTCTGGCCAGTTGATAATAACTGGAATATCAAAATACACTGGAGGCGGTAGATCCTTTTCCTATTTATTGCCCAAAACACTGGAATAGTCTTCCTAGCTTTGTGAGGCAGACACACTCTGTCAGTTTAAATCTAGAGTAAAAACACATCTCTTTAACCTGGCATACACATAACACATTATCACATTGTGATTGCTATCGATTAGATCTACAGGACGTTGTGGCCGACTGGAGCTCAAAGTGGTGAAGCTCAGATGACGTGAAATAATCAGTAAAACACATCAAAACTGTTAAAATACACATCTGCATGTACAGTGAAATCCAGTGCAGATATAAAGCACACTGCTGCAGCGACCCGCATCTCTGCACTGTTAAAGGATCTATATTAAGATGAAGATCCTGATATAATAATGAATGCTGCTCGAGCTAATGCTCAGTGAAATATGGCTCGGTTGTGTTCCTGCACAGATGGCTGAGACTCATTGGCCGGACGCGCAGCCAATCAGAGGAGACCACGAGTGAAGAGTCAGCGCTGTGGGCGGGGCTTCTGCGAAGCACGTGATTGGACCACGGAGGATGTACAAGCATTACTTTCATGGACTCTTATGTAGTCATGATAAAGTCACGTGTGGTACAGCGTTTTAAAGTGAACATGGAAGATATTTGTGTTTTTTGTCAAATTTCCCCTGAGAATATTAATCATCTATTTTAGGAGTGTCCCAAGACCCAAATATTTTGGAGAGAACTCAGTTATTTCTTACAAAGAAAAGCTGTGATTCCTGTTAACTTTGAAGAAGTTGATGTTATACTAAAATGTTTTTCATTTGATGGTGATAAAAATCTTTTGTTTATATTTGATTTAATTATTATGATTGCCCGTTACTATATTCATAAAGTCAAATGGAATGAAAAAATGCCAAATCGTGAGATCCTTTACGTAATAATAAGAAGAATATATGTGGTGCTGCATGTGATCTGTAACATGAACTTTAACACGGTATTGTATATTTTTCTTGCAGTAAATCTGCAACTAAATTAGTTAATAAAATAGTTAATTGTATGTTACAGTTTTTCTCGATTGCTTAAACACTATAACCAGGCTTTTGAACTAAAATTTCAAAACCATAACGCCATTTATCAAAAAGCACACCCATTTCACTAAACTATAAACACTATTCCCTGTTTTGACACATGAGTCAGATTTGTTGAACTGTCACTGCAAAACTCTACACACAAATCCCTTCATTTCTCATTGCCTAGACCATGTTGTCATTTAGAAAGCACTAGCATTCAATATTGTTCACTCAAATCAGCACAGCTTCAGCTCAGTTAGCACACAATTACCCAGGTGGAAACACTAAGAGTCAAAATTTAACACACATCAATCAGAACCTTCAACAGATAGATAAAAGGGCCCAAATCAGTTTATTGCGTTTTGGAACAATGGATCCAGAAAGACATGAAGGAAAAGGGATAAGAATGAGGAGGAGGAAGGGCAAGGACAAGAAGACAAGCAGTCTCAGATGAAATTCAAGCCACTCTAGTTGCCCATGTGTTAGTCAATGGTATGACTATGAGGGAGGCTTGGCTACGAGTAAGGCCAAATTTGAGTCGCTTTACCGTGGCCTCGAGAACCTTCAGGGAGGTGTGGTGGCAAACAAAATTCTATCACTGAATAAGAGACAAACATTTCCAATAGTCTTTGATGAGGTTTATTTTCTTGCAAGAAAAGGCCAGCAGTCGTACAGTCACACAGAGTGGCTGCAGAGTGTGACAGTGAAGAGAGGGCATCCTTTCTCCTTTATAGTCTTGAATCCCAGAATGTTATCTTTCTAGGCAAATGATGGTATTTCAACCATATGTGGAACATTCTTAGACGTATCCATCATATTGTATCCTTGAGTAGAGAACCTCCTGTCACGTCCTAACACTCTTTACCATTCCAATACAATTCAAATTCCATATTAGAATAAGGTTTGTGTGTGCTCTTTTACTGTCATATGTTGGTCACACACATCTTACTGTAAGTAAATATAATAAAAAAAATTAGAGGAGAGAGTAAAAAAAAAAAGAGTAAAAAAAAAAAAGAGTAAAACAGGAAAAAAATTATTTTTGTGTGTGTGTGTTTTCTGTGTATGAATAAAAATGTGCCAATGTATCCACTGGTTGTGTCTTTTGTGTTCATCATGTGAAAAGGTTTGTGATGGGGGAACCACAAGCAACATAACTTACCAGTTTTGGAAATGTTGTTTTGAATTTATTGCACCAGTGTCTTAGAATATGTTGTAGTGTGTGTGATTTTGAGGGCTTGTGTGTCCTGTCTGAGGGCAAAGTTTGGTTTTTCAGCAAGAGTGAATGGTTTTGAGTGTAGAGCTTCATTTTGACCTGAAAATAGGAAGTTTGGGGAATTGGGTGAGACGTTATGGATTTGTGTTTATAGTTTTGAGAATACGAGGCATAGTTTCAAGAAATGTGTTTAAGCAATCGAGAAAAACTGTAATTTAGAAACATTTTTTTAAAATAACATTTTAGTTGTATGTTGTTTATACCGGAATATATTGCAAAAACAAAAACAAACTAATTGGTAATATTAAAAATAAATAATTAAATAAATAATGTTTTTAAAGATAGGCTATAATACCTTTGAAAAAAGTACAAATAAAGCTGTGTATGGTACACTGCTGAAATATTTAAAATATACATAAAGTTTGTATTCCTCTGAATAAATCATGAGAGACTCTTGAACCTCAGAGTGAGAAACTTTATTGATAAAGGCAAGAAAATACATATGACAAATATACAGCAGTAGTAAAGTGAGATCTGTGTCTCTTTAGTATTATTTTTTGTATCTGAGAGAAGTTATAAACAATAAAGTGAAATATAAACAATAAAGTGATACTGTTAAAATCTGACACTGAAAGAGAGCACAAACTCAAATAATCATCAGTATTTATTATGAAAAAAACACTAGAAGAACAAAAACACACTTGAAGAACCTTTAAAGTTCAGCGTTCTGCTTTAGATTTCAATACTTCCTGAAAAAGATGAACATAAAAAGCCATACATTAATAAATCTCACAGATAATAATACATGCAAAATCAGTTTGTGAGAAATGACATCATCAATCATGTACCTGATGTGTGAATATGTGCTTGATCTCGTTCAGCTCTTCTGGATCTGATCTCATAAACCACAATAATGACAGTAGCCACGCCCACCAGAGCAGAGAGGACCAATCGGATCACAGCTTCAGTAGGACCACAACAGTTGTTCTCAGAGTCTGAGGAATAAACACATCAAACTGAGATCAGATCAGTCAATAAACACTAATATCAGCGCTGACATCAACTAATATTTCTGAATACACAGAAATATGATCAAATCTAATCAACAATCTTATATTCGGTTCCAAGTGAGTTTTGATACAGTCTGTCATCTCAATCTGTAAAGTGATTAAACAATTCAACATGTAAATAGTAAATAAGAGTATTTGAAGGAGAAGAAAAATTATCTTTACTCACCATAGACAGAAACTCTGAATGCTTTTGATGAGAATATTCCTGAAAACATCAGTAGTTGATAATGTCCTTCATGTCTAGTTGTGGTGTTTGTGATGGTCAGAGATCCAGTTTGTTTGTCCAGCTTCAGTCTGTCTCTGAATCTCCCATCAAGAACATCATCATATACAGCGATTCTGTCGGCCCATTTATTGATTTCTGCTATTAAAATTAATTCATCTCCAAACCTCCACTGAACCTGATAATAATCCTTCATTTCAGTAAGATTAGAGTTTATAGTGACTGAATCTCCCTCCTTCACTGACACTGACTTCACTTCATCTGTCAAACACACAGAGAACAAACAGAAACAGGGTTTGCAAAGATTAATACTGTTAAATAGCTTTATAATGGTTTATTGAATTTGAATAGTTTAAAATTTACATTAAAAATAAAAAATAACAAAAAAAATTGTGTATGAATTAATTTAAAAAAATGTAATTTAAAAAACAGGTGTAAACTTTTTTGAACTCACCAAAGACATAGAGACTGAACCTCTTGATCTCACTGTTGATCTGTAGTTCATAATCTCCAGCATGTTCAGTTGTGGTGTTTGTGATGGTCAGAGATCCAGTTTGATTGTCCAGCTTCAGTCTGTCTCTGAATCTCCCATCAAGAACATCATCATTTACAGTGATTCTGTCGGCCCATTTATTGATTTCAGCTATTACAGTGTTTTTTTCTCCAAACCTCCACTGAATCCGATCATCATCCTTCATTTCAGTAAGATCAGAGTTTAGAGAGACTGAATCTCCCTCAATCACTGACTTCAGGACTGAATCACCACACACGCACACACACACACGCACACACACACACACACACACAGTTAATGATTAATAAAAGTAAATAGTTTGAAATTTAAAATTGAAATTAATATCATCATTAAAAACCAAAATCAAAATGAATGTTGAATTATTAATTGTATCTTTGTGCTGATTAAAATATAAAACTGGTGAAACTGATATTTAACTCACCAAAGACATAGAGACTGAAACTCTTGATCTCACTGTTGATCTGTAGTTCATAATCTCCAGCATGTTCAGTTGTGGTGTTTGTGATGGTCAGAGATCCAGTTTGTTTGTCCAGCTTCAGTCTGTCTCTGAATCTCCCATCAAGAACATCATCATATACAGTGATTCTGTCGGCCCGTTTATTGATTTCTGCTATTAAAATGTTTCCAATCCTCCACTGTATCTCATCATAATCCGTTATTTCAGTAAGATCAGAGTTTAGAGAGACTGAATCTCCCTCCATCACTAATGACTTCACAATCACACCAATCATTCCTGAAGAAGAGTTTTTCACAGATTAAAGCTTTAAAATCACTTGATGTTGGTTTGATGAAGCTTCACTGAAATACTTTTACAGTTTTTTTCGATTGCTAAACGACAGTGAGCACAACTGGAGCTACATGTGCAAAACTCTAACTACAGTCTGCACTACCAACAGTCAACTGAGCTAAACAGTTCACATCACCTGCAAAACTCACTCCAAGCAACACAACTCTTAACACACGGCTCAAACACTGCACAACCCTCACTGAGATAACACACACTGTCACTCAGAACACACTGAGAGTAAAAACACTAGCATCAAACACCAATACAGAAAATACAAACTTTTCATCTTTACAGTTTGAACAATTTCAGTGACTTCATACAAAGTAATATTTTCTTCAAAGAAAAGAGTGACATTCTTTCACATGATTTACAGTTTTTCTCAATTGTTTACACACAAATACTGGTACTTGAGACACAATGACCACAACATGTAACTCATTCACCAACCCCCTGAACCAATTCTGCTAAACTACAAGCACAATTCCTGCTTTACACTCAAATTGCAGTTCTAAAACACACCTTTTTCAAAACACTACATACAATTCTCTGCTTTTGGCACAATTTTCATGCAGAAAATCTCTTGTTTTCACAAGGAACACACTGCCATTCAAATATGCACACTGGCCCATCACATGGGCAAACACCCGTCACACAGTTTTACAATTAGCAATCAGAGCTTTAGCATCAAAGGGCAACAGGTGAGCTCTTCAATGGATCAATGGATGCCAACATAGATTTTTTTACTGTAACTGTATACAGTCAATTCTTCTGTTGTTTTGTATGTAGACCACTGTATGTACAACTTTGTGTTGGTTGGGATGTACACTGTGTGTATTGTTTTTGTGGGAAAAATAAAATATATTTGTTACCGTGCATTTGTGTGTTCTGAGTATAAAAACATTCATCCTTTTCATTCATTCATCTTCCTCCGCTTATCCGGGGCCGGGTCGCGGGGGCAGCAGTCTAAGCAGAGATGCCCAGACTTCCCTCTCCCCGGACACTTCCTCCAGCTCTTCCAGGGGGACACCGAGGCGTTCCCAGGCCAGCCGGGAGACATAGTCTCTCCAGCGTGATCTAGGTCTTCCCCGGGGTCTCCTCCCAGTGGGACGCGCCCGGAACACCTTCCCGGGAAGGCGTCCAGGAGGCATCCGAAACAGATGCCCGAGCCACCTCAGCTGACCCCTCTCGATGTGGAGGAGCAGCGGCTCTACTCTGAGCTCCTCCCGAGTGACCGAGCTTCTCACCCTATCTCTAAGGGATCGCCCAGCCACCCTGCGGAGAAAGCTCATTTCGGCCGCCTGTATCCGGGATCTTGTCCTTTCGGTCATGACCCAAAGCTCATGACCATAGGTGAGAGTAGGAACGTAGATTGACCGGTAAATCGAGAGCTTCGCCTTGCGGCTCAGCTCCTTCTTCACCACGACAGACCGGTACATCGACCGCATTACTGCAGAAGCTGCACCGATCCGTCTGTCAATCTCCCGTTCCATCCTTCCCTCACTCGTGAACAAAACCCCAAGATACTTAAACTCCTCCACTTGAGGCAGGAACTCTCCACCAACCTGAAGTGAGCAAGCCACCCTTTTCTGACTGAGGACCATGGCCTCGGATTTGGAGGTGCTGATTCTCATCCCAGCCGCTTCACACTCAGCTGCAAACCGTCCCAGTGCATGCTGAAGGTCCTGATTTGATGAGGCCAACACGACAACATCATCCGCAAAGAGCAGAGATGAAATCGTGTTGTCACCAAACCTGACACCCTCCGGCCCCTGGCTGCGCCTAGAAATTCTGTCCATAAAAATTATGAACAGAACCGGCGACAAAGGGCAGCCCTGCCGGAGTCCAACATGCACCGGGAAGAAGTCTGACTTACTGCTGGCAATGCGAACCAAGCTCCTGCTTCGGTCGTACAGGGACCGGACAGCCCTTAGCAAAGGACCCCGGACCCCATACTCCCGGAGCACCCTCCACAGGCCGCCGCGAGGGACACAGTCGAATGCCTTCTCCAAATCCACAAAGCACATGTGGACTGGTTGGGCAAACTCCCATGAACCCTTTAGCACCCTGTAGAGGGTATAGAGCTGGTCCAGTGTTCCACGGCCCGGACGAAAACCACACTGTTCCTCCTGAATCCGAGGTTCTACTATCGGCCGTATTCTCCTCTCCAGTACCCTGGCATAGACTTTCCCAGGGAGGCTGAGAAGTGTGATCCCCCTATAGTTGGAACACACCCTCCGGTCCCCCTTCTTAAAAAGAGGGACCACCACCCCGGTCTGCCATCCCAGAGGCACTGTCCCCGACCGCCACGCGATGCTGCAGAGACGTGTCAACCAAGACAGCCCCACAACATCCAGAGACTTGAGGTACTCAGGGTGGATCTCATCCACCCCCGGTGCCTTGCCACCGAGGAGTTTCTTGACTACCTCTGTGACTTCAGCCCGGGTGATGGACGAGTCCACCTCTGAGCCCTCAGCCTCTGCTTCCTCAATGGAAGACGTGACGGCGGGATTGAGGAGATCCTCGAAGTATTCCTTCCACCGTCCAACGACATCCCCAGTTGAGGTCAACAGCTCCCCACCTCTACTGTAAACAGCGTTGGTAGGGCACTGCTTCCCTCTCCTGAGGCGCCGGACGGTTTGCCAGAATCTCTTCGAGGCCAGCCGACAGTCCTTCTCCATGGCCTCACCGAACTCCTCCCAGGCCCGAGTTTTTGCCTCCACAACCACCCGGGCTGCAGTTCGCTTGGCCTGCCGGTACCCGTCAGCTGCCTCAGGAGTCCCGCAAGCCAACCAGGCCCGATAGGACTCCTTCTTCAGCTTGACGGCATCCCTTACTTCCGGTGTCCACCACCGGGTTCGGGGATTGCCGCCTCGACAGGCACCAGAGACCTTACGGCCACAGCTCCGAGCGGCTGCTTCGACAATGGAGGTGGAGAACATGGTCCACTCGGACTCAATATCTCCAGCCTCCCTCGGGATCTGGTCGAAGCTCCGCCGGAGGTGGGAGTTGAAGATCTCTCTGACAGGAGACTCGGCCAAACGTTCCCAGCAGACCCTCACAGTACGCTTGGGTCTGCCGAGTCTGTCCAGCTTCCTCCCCCGCCATCGGATCCAACTCACCACCAGGTGGTGATCAGTTGACAGCTCCGCCCCTCTCTTTACCCGAGTGTCCAAGACATACGGCCGCAGGTCAGATGAAACGACCACAAAGTCGATCATCGACCTACGGCCTAGGGTGTCCTGGTGCCACGTGTACTGATGGACACCCTTATGCTTGAACATGGTGTTCGTTATGGACAAACTGTAACTAGCACAGAAGTCCATTAACTGAACACCACTCGGGTTCAGATCAGGGGGGCCGTTCCTCCCAATCACGCCCCTCCAGGTGTCACTGTCGTTGCCCACGTGAGCATTGAAGTCCCCCAGTAGAACGACGGAGTCCCCAGTTGGAGCACTTTCCAGCACCCCTCCCAGAGACCCCAAGAAGGCCGGGTACTCTGCACTGCCGTTTGGCCCGTAGGCACACACGACAGTGAGAGACCTATCCCCGACCCGTAGGCGTAGGGAAGCGACCCTCTCGTTCACCGGGGTAAACTCCAACACATGGCGGCTGAGCTGGGGGGCTATAAGCAAACCCACGCCAGCCCGCCGCCTCTCACCATGGGCAACTCCAGAGTAGTGAAGAGTCCATCCTCTCTCGAGGAGTGTGGTTCCAGAGCCCAAGCCGTGCGTAGAGGTGATCCCAACTATCTCTAGTCGGAACCTCTCAACCTCACGCACAATCTCAGGCTCCTTCCCCGCCAGCGAGGTGACGTTCCACGTCCCTAGAGCTAGCTTCCGTGTCCAGGGATCAGGTTGCCGAGGTCCCTGCCTTCGACTGCCGCCCGATCCACTTAGCACCGGCCCCTTGCGGTCCCTCCTGCAGGTGGTGAGCCCACGGGAAGGCGGCCCCACGTCGCTCCTTCGGGCTGAGCCCGGCCGGACCCCATGGGGGGAGGCCCGGCCACCAGGCGCTCGCATACGAGCCCCAACCCCAGGCCTGGCTCCAGGGTGGGGCCCCGGCTGCGCCATACCGGGCGACGTCACGGTCCTCGATATAATTTTTCTCATAAAGGGCTTTTGAACCGCTCTTAGTCTGACCCGTCACCTAGGACCTGTTTGCCTTGGGAGACCCTACCAGGGGCATATAGCCCCGGACAACATAGCTCCTAGGGTCATTCGGGTACTCAAACCCCTCCACCACGTTAAGGTGGCAGTTCAAGGAGGGGGAGTATAAAAACAATATTCTCAAATATTTTACAACACACTTATGTATGTACTGTCTGTAGTAAGTGAACACTGAACAAAATAAAAGGCCTAAGTCATTATGATGAATGGATAACAAGTGTTTTCCATTCATCATAGTGTTTTACATTGAGCACATCAGTGTTCAACTGGTTCTAATACTGTAAATGTCTATTCATATGAGGGTTTGTGTGTGTCATTTGAAAACAAAATACCATTTTGAGAAGAAATAACATTGTTTTGAATGTAAATTTTCATTTTGCAGGAGAATTGAGGGGTTTTGCCCATTGTGTGTGTGTGTTTTTTATTTGTGTGTAGAGTTCTGAGAATATGAGCCATGCTTTCAGAAAATGTGTGTAAACAATCGAGAAAAACTGTATTTAAATTTTTAGAACATAACAATTCTTTACAGTAAGGTAAATGAAAATTAACAGTTTGCTTCAATAGTCTGTAGTAATTTACGGAATTACAGTAATGAGAAAAAAAAGGTAGAAACTAAAAGTACATACTGTAATTCGAACAAATAATTGAGGGGCTAATCCTGCCTCTCTCTAGCATCATGCCACAATCAGCAGTGTTTGAAAGGCACAAGGCTGAAATCTATTCTGTTTTGAATGTGTGGTTCACAGTTTTGACAGCAGTGTGTTAGCATTTGAACAAAGTGCTGTAAATCCACAGTGTTGTGCAGGTTGTGGTTAAAGTCATGGGATAAGTGTGTAGAGTTTTGAAAACTGTGTTCAAGCAATGAAAAATGAACTAGAGTTTGGTCCACATGAACTGCTGCTGTGCAGACTGTAGTTAGAGTTTTGCACATGTGACTCCAGTTGTGCCCACTGTCGTTTAGCAATCGAAAAAAACTGTAATCATTTAAATGTGAAGTGAATAATATTCTGCAGCAGTTCTGTGATGTTTTCATTTGAGTATTTGACAAGAAACAGACGTGTGGATTCAGTATACTTTACTGTGATATCAGACAGTTATTACACAGACAGCCGTCATCCCTCATGGGCTTAATGCTAGTGCTCTGTTGTTTACACAATGTAATACGGCAGGCGTGTACCCCCGTGCGTCTGTCACAGTGTCTGGTTGTGTTTCCCTGGGTTGTCACTAGAGGTCCTCGTTCTCACGGTGTCTTTCACATTTGACTTCAATTCCCAGCATTCTGTCTGTCACTCATCAGTTCATTGCACTCAGCTGTTTCCCATAACCTTGTTAGATCTGTGTGTGTATATATACCCTGGCTGTTTCTGTGTTTGTTGTCGAGTCCTTGTTAGATGTCCTCACACTTCCTGGTTGGTTTCTTGCCTGTTCCTGTATTTTGTTATTCTTGTTGGATTGCTCACATGATATTTGACCCTTGCCTGGACTGGATTACGCTTTACGGATTACTCCAAATAAATATATCTAACTGCACTTGGATCTGTTGTCTCTCCATTGTGTGTGACGTGACAGAAGGACTCGACCACTAATAGATCCAGCAGTACAGGTACGATCCGGTCGGTATGTGGATCCTGCGTAGCGAGATTTTTCCTCCGGGAGAGGATGAAGGATCCTCGATTTCTTTGTTTGCATATTTTTCAATGTGTGCTAGAAGGAATGAGGAGACCATAGCCGCCAGGCTCGTACAGGAGACGGTAACTTCCCCAGAGATGGTAAGTTCGATGCCACCGACACGCCATCATGGACGGAGGAGGAGGAGGAGACACAGGCCGTCTGCCCAGCCAGAGACTGTTCACGTTCCATCTGCCCAGCCAGAGACGGTTCACGTCCAGTCTGCCCAGTCAGAGACTGCTCACGTCACGTCTGCCCAGCCAGAGTTTGTTCACGTCCCGTCTGCCCAGCCAGAGTTTGTTCACGTCCCGTCTGCCCAGCCAGAGTTTGTTCACGTCCCGTCTGCCCAGCCAGAGACTGTTCATGTCCCGTCTGCCCAGCCAGAGACTGTTCAGGTCACATCTGCCCAGCCAGAGATGGTTCAAGCCACGTCTGCCCAGTCGGAGACAGATCGGGAGATGCCCATTCTCATGGCCGGGGGGGCAATGATCGGCTATTTAGAGCGTTTAGCTCGGATCCTGGAGACGCCCTTCAAACCTTCAGTGTCTGTTGTTCTAGAGCCGGAGCCAGTGTCTGCTGATCCAGAGCCGGAGCCAGTGTCGTCTGTTCCTGAGCCGGAGCCAGTGTCTGTTCCTGAGCCGGAGCCAGTGTCTGTTCCTGAGCCGGAGCCAGTGTCTGTTCCTGAGCCGGAGCCAGTGTCTGTTCCTGAGCCGGAGCCAGTGTCTGTTTCTGAGCCAGAGCCAGTGTCTGTTGCTGAGTCTGTGCCTGTGCTTGTGTCTGTTTCTGAGCCGGTGGTGTCTGTTCCTGAGCCGGAGCCGGAGGCGTCTGTTCCTGAGCCCTCAGTGACCTCAGAGCCCTCAGTGACACTGGCCATTATGGCCACAGCCATGTGGTGTGTGTGGGCTACGCACACACTTGGACCGGTGGTGTCTGTTCCTGGGCCGGTGGTGTCTGTTCCTGAGCCAGTGTCTGTTCCCGAGCCGGTTTGTGCCAGTTCCAGTGCCCGAGCCGGTGGTGCCAGTTCCAGTGCCTGAGCCGGTGGTGCCTGTTCCTGAGCCTGAGCCGGTGGTGTCTGTTTCTGAGCCGGTGGTGTCTGTTCCTGAGCCGGTGGTGTCTGTTCCTGTTCCTGAGCCGGTGGTGTCTGTTCCAGTGCCTGAGCTGGTGGTGTCTGTTCCAGTGCCTGAGCCGGTGGTGCCAGTTCCAGTGCCTGAGCCGGTGGTGCCAGTTCCAGTGCCTGAGCCGGTGGTGCCTGTTCCTGAGCCTGAGCCGGTGGTGTCTGTTTCTGAGCCGGTGGTGTCTGTTCCTGTTCCTGAGCCGGTGGTGTCTGTTCCAGTGCCTAAACCGGTGGTGTCTGTTCCAGTGCCTGAGCTGGTGGTGTCTGTTCCAGTGCCTGAGCCGGTGGTGTCTGTTCCTGAGCCTGAGCCGGTGGTGTCTGTTCCTGTTCCTGAGCCGGTGGTGTCTGTTCCTGTTCCTGAGCCGGTGGTGTCTGTTCCAGTGCCTGAGCCGGTGGTGTCTGTTCCAGTGCCTGAGCCGGTGGTGTCTGTTCCAGTGCCTGAGCCGGTGGTGTCTGTTCCAGTGCCTGAGCCGGTGGTGTCTGTTCCAGTGCCTGAGCCGGTGGTGTCTGTTCCAGTGCCTGAGCCGGTGGTGTCTGTTCTAGTGCCTGAGCCGGTGGTGTCTGTTCCAGTGCCTGAGCCGGTGGTGTCTGTTTCAGTGCCTGAGCCATTGTCTGTTCCAGTGCCCTGGCCGCCCGAGGGGTCGTCTCCGCCCTGGCCGCCCGATGGACTGTCGTCTCCGCCGTGGCCGCCCGAGGGGTCGTCTCCACCCTGGCCGCCCGATGGACTGTCGTCTCCGCCCTGGCCGCCCGAGGGAGAGTCTCCGCCCTGGCCGCCCGAGGGAAAGTCTCCACCGTGGCCGCCTGAGGGACTGTCTGCTCCGCCCTGGCCGCCCGATGACAACCAGTCTGCAAAGCAGACAGGTGAACATACAGGCACGTAATGCTCTTCTTCAGTAATGACAGACAGAGAACTTACGGCTGGAGGAACTTCACTGCAAAGCAGTCAGATGAGTATTCGGGTATGAAATCCTCTTGAAGGGCTGGCAGACACAGAGCTTACGACAGGGAGACGTTGCTGCAAAGCAGACAGGTGAACATACAGGCACGTAATCCTCCTCTTCAGTAATGACAGGCAGAGAACTTACGGCTGGAGGAACTTCACTGCAAAGCAGTCAGATGAGTATTCGGGTATGAAATCCTCTTGGAGGGCTGGCAGACACAGAGCTTACGCCAGGGAGAAGTTACTGCAAAGCAGACAGGTGAACATCCAGACACGTAATCCTCTTCTTCAGTAATGACAGGCAGAGCACTTACGGCTGGAGGATTTTACTGCAAAGCAGTCAGTTAAGCATTCACCTACGTGTCCCTCTTCACAATGGGCTATCAGATAGTACACTCAAGTATCTGTGGAGTACAACAGTGTTAGCCTCTTCTTACGTCTTAGAACATGATAGAAAACTCAGGTAAGTGATGGACATCCAGCGGGTTTAAGTTCACACTTCACACATCAAGACAGTGCATCACATCACTTCATCACTGCAATTCAACACTCAGTGGGAAATACATATATAAATGGCCGTCGCCCATTTTCTGACCTGGCATTCACATCAGGAGTCCCATAGACAAGAGAGAGAAGATGGAGATCGATTGGACTACTCACAGTCTCTCACAAACGATCTTACTGTCCAGCGATTTCCTCCTTCCGGTTGAGTCAGTGTGCTCTTTCTCCCAAACTCACAATGCTGTGCCCGTTTGCCAGCCCCACTTCCTCTTCTCCGCCACTCACGCTTCCTCTGCCCTGCACAGTCCCCAAAACTACTTCCTTTTATCCTCCCCTAATGGCAACGTGTCCCAATTGCGGGGATTCAATCTCCTCGTGCACAGCTGCCGGCGATTTTGGCTACTCACCCCATTCGCGGGGATTTTGCGCTACCCCGGAACTACCCCGGTGTTCCGTTGTTATGGGTCCGGCGGGAGGCAATCTCGGCGAACATTAGTTCCGCCTTGCAAGGGAAAAAGCTGGAATTTCGTCACCTCGTGACAGTACTCTGTGTTGTGCTGGTGATGTTATACACTTTCTTGTGCGTTTTGTGTTGCTTACTGTTGTCTCTGTGTTTTATTGTGTCACAGAGGTTATATGTGTCATCCAGGCTGTTTTCGGGTTCTCTGAGCGCTCTTCTACGCAGCCTGGTTGAACTGCAGCTTTGGATCAGCTGTGCTTTTATTTCATGGCTTACGTCGGCAAACTCACAATTCTTTGCTAGCATGCGTAGTCTGGTACAGTATGTGTCTAGGTTCTCGCCCGGCTGCTGTACTGCCTTTCGGAATATATATACTTGATACTGGACGTTCTTTTTGGGCGTAAAATACGTGCCTAGCTTCAGCTTAACGTCAGCAAACTTATCTTCCTCTGCTGCTAGCGTGTCATAGATGTCATGCACGCGCTCTCCCGCCAAGTGCAGTAATAATGCTTTCTGCCTCGCATCTCCGGTAATGTTCACTGCTGTAATATAGTTTTCAAACCTTTGTATCCATTTTGTCCAGCGTGGTCCTACTGAGCTCGGATCCGTTTCGGTAGCCTATCGAAGGCTTGCAGAGTGACGGTGTTTCCCAGTGACATCTTTTTTTCTTTACTTTTTTTTTGTTGTTGTTGTTGTTGCTGTTTATCCTCGTCGCCAATGTGATGTTCTCATTTGAGTATTTGACAAGAAACAGACGTGTGGATTCAGTATACTTTACTGTGATATCAGACAGTTATTACACAGACAGCCGTCATCCCTCATGGGCTTAATGCTAGTGCTCTGTTGTTTACACAATGTAATACGGCAGGCGTGTACCCCCGTGCGTCATAACGTAAAACAACACTGTCGTAAACTTCATACTGCATATCCTAAACACTACAAGTTCAAAGACAAAAGATGAAGAATGAAAAGAGAAATAGATTTATATACAGTATGGAACAACAACTAAAAAAGACACTTTTACTGTAATGTTTAATGTCACACTAAAACTAATGCTGTTGAGTATCTGAGCTTCATATTTATATTATTTTATTTAATGAATCCATAATAACTGAGTTTTGAATTCAAACTTGATCTGATAGAAGAGAAAAAGAAAAGAAAGTGTTAGTATTAACTTAATGGAGGAAAAGAGTAACAAGCACCACTTAAATGTCCAGCCCGCAGAAGTCACACTTACCCTGAAACTACATGAACAAGAGTATATTTCTCCAGTATTTAAGCAAAAGTTGCAATAGTTTTAGTTCTCAGTGCACTTTTTTTAAAAGAAAGTACTGTATAAATACACAGATATGGACCCTATATTTTTTTAAAAGCCTATATGTATTGGTATACTATTATTACAAAACGGTTTGCAGTGTATGTTCTCGCTAAATTGCTCTCAAATGTAAGATTGTTGTATCATAATAGTAAAATAAGTAACGCTTAGTTCTAAAATACCGACAGTATAAATAATTTGTTAATTCTTCTGGTTATTACCCCTTTATTCCTAAAACGTTACATGTTGTAGGAACTAGGGATGGGGAAATGAAGCCTCATGAATCACTGAGGCTTTCCCCTGACTGTTCCGGGAAAAGATTCAAAGCTTCGAGAGTGTCGAGAACAGCGCCGAGAACTGCGCCATCTGGTGCTTATTTAAAATAAAGCAGCCAGAAGCCTGTGTTAGAAGCTCTGGCAGATGAAGCAACCACAACACAATCCATAGTTTCAATGTTATGTGTACTAATAAAAGCCTTACATGTTTGTGTTTGATTTGTTCATTAAATAAATTCATTTTCTCATTAAAGTGACAAAATATAATAGCTTATGCTTATATGATTCAATAAGATTTAATGTCTCTAAATGTCTACACACACACACACACACACACACACACACACACAATGAATAAGGACATTGTCTGATAGGATCATCTGTTATTAAATGTCAATATCAATAATTGTAAATATCAACCAGACTGAGCTGAGGCAACAATGACTCGTTAAATACGATCTGAAGTTCGAGCCTTCTGACACCCAAAGCGAAACGCGCACGTGACTTGACAGAAAGTGAGGCTTCGTTTGTCATCGATCACGTGACTCTAGTAAACCAATACACGCCTCGATACGGGGCTTCACTACAAATTGTGTCGCTTATGTGATACGCGCATCGAAGCTTCAGTGTCATATGTAACATCACTAGTAGGAACACTATAATTACAGAAAGTTACACTGTAAATTAGTTTTAAATACGCAGTTCTTTGCGGGCTGTAATCTAAAGCGTTACCAAGCAAACTCCAGCAGCTCGAGCTCTTACTAGAACCAGGAAGTGTGATCATATTAGCCCGGCTCTGTCAACACTGCGTTTGCTCTCTATCAAACATTACATACATTTAAAAATCCTGATGATTACTATAAACTACTATTACTAAGATCAGAGTTTAGAGTGACTGAAATATACAATATCATAAAGCAACAAAAAGAAAAAATTTAGTTTAATTTAATTTTGTCATTAAAAACAGGTGAAACCAATAGTCTATTTAACCCTTTCACGTGTGATTCTGACTGGGTGAGTTTTTTCAAGACGACATTTATTTTAGAACGTTTCCACATTATTGTTTCCATGGCGAACTGTCATGATCTTGATTTAAAATGTGAGATGGCGCCGCCAAGAGTTTGAATCTGACAGTTATGTGACATCACTGAACATTCCAAATCCCAAATGTGGGACCGTGTCACTCAAAAGGTTTACTCACCCAAGAGCCTGAACCTCTTGATCTCACTGTTGATCTGTAGTTTATAATCTCCTTCATGTTCAGCTCTGGTGTTTGTGATGGTCAGAGATCCAGTTTGATTGTCCAGCTTCAGTCTGTCTCTGAATCTCCCATCAAGAACATCATCATATACAGTGAATCTGTCGGCCGTTACATTGATTTCAGCTATTAAAGTGTTTTCATCTCCAAACCTCCACTGAATCACATCATCATCCTTCATTTCAGTGTCAGAGTTTAGAGAGACTGAATCTCTCCTCCACACATACTTCATATCATCATCAAACAATCCTGAAGAACAGAGTTTAAAATCACTTGATGTTGGTTTGATGAAGCTTCACTAAAATACTTTTTAATCATGTAAATGTGAAGTGATTAATATTCTGCAGCAGTTCAAAGACAAAAGATGATGAATGAAAATGAGAAATAGTTGAACAGTTTTATATAATCAAGTGACTTTAATATCAAGTAAGAGTGTTTTCTCTCAGCAAAATCACACATTATTTGTTTCTATACGAGAATAACAGTGAATGTTAATCCTTTCTGACTAATTTAACCAGTAATTTATCACATCAGAACAGAAACAACTGAAACCAGAAAAACACATTTAAAACTCACCATCCAGACGCCACAAACACAAACAGAGCAAAACTAATTTGAGGAACATTTTCTTCATCGGTTCACTGAAAAGCCCACGATAGTAACTCTTAATGTCTGAAACACTCAGATTGATCTGAAAGACTGAACTGAGATATTTATCAGGTTGTGTGTGAATCCTCCCCCAACCTCAGTCAGTTTCCGCTCACACATCCGTCTCCTTTAACATCACGAAAATCAACAAGCTTTTGCTGATCTTACATTTTCAAATGAATTCTGGCCCTGAATGAAAACTAATAGCAGAAGAGTGAAATATTGGATTAGATATCTGTATCTACTGGTGTGTTATTTAGTGCTGTGAGCTGTCAATCATATTTGACCTCTGACCTGTGACTCTTATTTGACTGTTGATGGATTCACTTTATTTCAGTGTAAAGATGTTTTGTGTGGAGTGGAAGATTGTGAGCTTCTTATTAGCAGGAGAGAAAATGAAGAAACGCTTCAGCCACAAACCACTGACACACACAGAGACGACAAACATCCAGCAGAAGCTGTTTATCCACCGACAGATCAAACCAGACACACAGATGTTTGTACTGATAAAATAAAAGAGAAAAACCATTGCAGGGTTAATTTGACGCAAAAGCCAGTAAATTACGTCATTAAGTATTTAAATTATTATTTTTTTTTTATTACAATACAATTTTTGCTTGTGTTGCTACAATAAGAGTCAGAGTTAAAGGAACACACAGTAACCTGTAAATGTAATTGTTCACTTAGAGAAATTAGCATTTGGTTACATGTGAGATTTAGTCTTGGTAAAAACTGAGTCTTTTGGTCTTTTCTTCTGAAGAAACTGAGAAGGCCTGGATCAGTGTTTTCTGAAATAATGATGAGCTTATATAACATATTATTATATTATGACGGTACAAGGACTGGAAAAACTACACTGAAAACATTCAACATTTTAGTGCACAAACATCTCCAACAAGACCACCATGAAGTCACCACTCACAATTATTGAGGGAGTGGAGAATATCTCTGATGATATTATTATACTTGCTCCAAACCAACAGACACATGATCAGAGACGACATGCAGTCTAGCAGAGGCTCGTAGACTGTGGATTGACACTCAACATAATACAATGTGAACAAGCTAGTGTTAATGGGAATGTTTCTTTCTGAAAAGGGGATTGACCGACCGCTGAAAGGGTTCATGCTGTGGTTGAGGCCAGAGAACCAGAGAAACACAGAAGTTTAAGTGCCTTAAAACAGAGATCAGGCATTCTGCGTCTTTCTTATGCTTTATCTTATGCTTTGATAATGTTGGACACGTTATCATCAGCTTATTAGTAGACTTCACTGCTGTCACGCAAGAATGATAATTATGAAGCGCTGCGTTCGTGTAAGAAAAATATCCATATTTAAAACTTTATTGACTAAAATAACTAGCTTCTGGCAGTCGGCCGAACGTACAAAGTCAACTTACGCCAAAAGAGTAACATTGACGATGTATGACGGAGGATGTAGGAGTAGCGTAAGCTTTGACGCCTCTCACGGTTCAGACAAACAGGGCTGGGCAACAGCCGTCTCTACTAAAAGCGGCTTCTACAACTGCAGCTTCCTCCACTCCTGTCTCTACACTGAAGGCCATGGGGCGATGGTCTTCAGACGCTTATGAACATGTCCAACGTCCCAATCATAGACTGTAAAAAAATATGGACGTAGTGTCCGTGATGTCACCCGTAGGTTTCTGACATAGACTGTAAAAAAATATGGACGTAGTGTCCGTGACGTCACCCGTAGGTTTCTGAAGAGCGTTTTTGAAGCCTAAAGTGGGCGTGGCCGACCGTCGCCATCTTCACTCCCGGATTGATTTATTTTTACAGTGAGACAATTAGCTGAGGTAACGTGACGGCTAACAGACAAACGGCTAATGATGACTAATGACCACAGCAGCGGGAATCCACCTGTCACTCAAAAGTGGACACCCTAAAGTGGACACCCTTAATTATGCAGAAATTTAAGGCTTAATATAATTTAAACGGATGAGTTATTAAAAAATTCACCCCCCTCACAGTCGTCATGAAGGGCAAAATTAGCTGTATAGACCAAAGCCACTTTTTGCTCCAGGCTGTAAACATGTTTTTGTCTGCTGTAAAGTTGGGCATTTTAACATGGGGGAGATGCAGATTTGACTCACTTCTGCAGCCAGCCTCAAGCGGCCAGTCGATGAATTGCCGTTTAATTCACTTCCGTGTTGGTTTCAAGAGAGAGACAGGGAGGTTGCCGCTTGGTCCCAATGCTCGAGCCATCCTTGAGAAAAGCTATGAGTGCTACTCCCTGATCTGTGGCTTGAAAACTAATATTATAGCTTCAGTAGCTATCGGGCCTATATACTGTTTATTTACCCCTTTCATGCATGAATTATGGAAAATATTATCTTTTTTTTTTTTTTAAGATTTCTTTTTGTGACACAGACTCAGACTGATTAGGATCCATGTGCAGTTTTATCTAACAAAGGTGCAAGCTCAGTGTACAAACAGGCGTGGGTCAAAATACCAGGGCGAACAACAATATCAGAGACAGAACAACAAACGTGGTCAAAACTGGCAAAAGGTCAAGGCAGGCAGCTAACAACAGAAGTGAGAGTCCAGGTGAAACAGAGATCAAGGGCAGGCAGAGAAGAGTCGTAAACGGTAATCCAAGGCAGGGTCCAAACACAGGCAGAAAATACAATCAGAAGATAATGCTCAGAAATGCAGCCGGGGCAAACAAGACTTCACAATTTGTGCATGAACAGGCAGGGTTTAAATAGTCTGGTGATGAAGATCAGGTGTGCAGTAATCAGTCCCAGTATGTGGCTTCTTGGGAAATGTAGTTCAAAACCAACACTAATATTCAGGAGAGTGAGACCTCCGGTGGCCGACAGAGGATTCTTCACTGGCGTTCGTGACACTTTTATTACTTTAAAATGATGCTAACATTTAAATCCATTTTCATTTTTACAAAATTCAGTTTTATTTAAAAATTATTTAACTGTCCACGTGGACTCCATGCAACAAAGGCGTAAAATGGGACATAAAGCCACAGATGACAATATGGAACATTGTGTTTTATCATGACATGTTATGCTTTGTGTATCAGCTCAGTTACTAAAAACAATAATATTACAATATAATAACAATAAAACACATATTATAGGAACTATAACGGTATACGCGGACACCAAGTAGCAATATGGGCAAATCAGAGCTGGGTTCTGCTGTCACTATCACTTCCACTGTATTTTCTATTATTCTCGACTGAGTGCTTGACCTATGCTGTCCCTGTTTGGAAGGCAAAATGCAAATTTGTCTCTGTATGTATGTGTAAAGTTGCCATTTAATGACGTAATATGTAATTTTGAATGGTTATTTATGTTGATATATTTGTAAAATGCCTGTTTTATTACATTATAAGATAATTCATAATATCTTTGCAAAAATGTAACAGATATACTAGCAGGTGAATCAGACTTTATGCAATCTGACTCCACTGTTGCATGATGTCCACATACGTGGACAGTGGCGGGCGGTGCATTTCACACCTAGGCCTTCAGTGGTGTCATACCTGAATCAATTCACCGCTTATTACGCTTTTAATAGCGCACAGACTCTTTATACTTGTGAAATTGCTGTTTTATTTTGCACTGATAAAAAAGTTCAGAAACGGATCCTCCCTTCTCTGCCGTTCTTCAGACGTTACAAAAGTATGAATGTTTGAAAAAAAAAGTTTCGATCATAAATTTACTAGAAAAATTCAAATCATATTCAGCACAGAAAAACCGGTGTCAAAAATAAGCATTATACTCATCATACCTAGGCTACTGATTATTTTCACACAAAACCCATCCTTATTTCTTTCCTCAAGAAGACTTCAATTACTCTGTTGTACAGGTTATCTGTGCGTTTCAGTTCCAACAGTGAGTTTTTGACTTTTGCCTTCAAAATCAGACATGGCATACATTACAGTCAGTTAATTCAGTTTTTACCCTGACAGATCGAATAGTGTTCTGTGACTCTGCGTTAAGCTGGATTTTTTTCCCGGTAGGTTTAAAACTGCTGGGGGTCGAGGAGGGAGAGAAACATTAATTTGTGGGTTGAAAAACTATTAAATCAACAGTGATATTTTAGTTTATGCAGTTCGCTATATATGCTGTTTGCTAGCTCTGAATACTAGTAATAGTACATGCTCTGACCATCCAATCAACGGATGTGAAAATGCTGATGTTACATGTACGCCTGCTACACTCTCAAAAAGGATTTTTTGTGTTATGGCTATTTTACATTTTGTGTAATTTTAAGTTGATCATGTGTAATAAGAAAAAGAAATTCAATCAAAATTGACCCTATTTACTTTGTTAGCGCATATTACTAGTCTTGTGGTGAAAAATTCATCCGTGCAAGTTAATACACAGAAAAAAATTGTTTGCCGTTGTAATCTTTAATCAAAGTCTGAAAAGTTACTTCCGGTCTGGAATGGCGTTCCTTCTCTGATGTCATCAGTTTGACGTCTTGGGTTGAAAACGCTTAACCACTCCCCTCAAACCGTTAGTCTGTTATGAGCAGAGATGGAGAGGAGGAGCGCTAGAGTAAAACCCTGCCCTCTGTTCAATATTCCTTTTCACTCGGAAATACGTCACAACACTGGAGAAAAGTCGTTTGCAACTTCCGGTTCACGCGGACTTTAACTATCATCCAATCACATTTTGTTGCAACGTTACTCCGCGCCTCAAGAAGCAAGTTCGCGCAGGCTCTTTTTCCATCGATGGATGACTTGGATGCACACGTCAGGTATTAGAAATTGTCAATATAAATTGTCAAATGTATTTTATTAGTGTTATTTTTTTAGACGGTCATTTGTGCATTTAGTTAGTGACCTCTACTGTGTACGGGTATTTTCCGTAGACGCGAGAGGCAGTGTTGAACAAGGCAGCAACCGCATCTGATAGTTAACGTTACTTACTTACTTACGTCTACCGCCCAACTTTGGGCATAGGCCACGAACAAGGGCTCTCCAGTCGTCCCGGTCCTGGGCCAACTTCTCTAACTGTCCCCATGTGTGGCCAGACCTCTTCATATCTGCCTCCAGGTCGCGGTGCCAGCTGTTCCTTGGCCTGCCTCTCTTCCTTTTCCCTTGTGGCTTCCAAAAGAGGGCGTGTCTTGCTGTGCTTGTTAACGTTAGTGCTTCACAAATGATTTTTATTTCCCCTCATAGACTTTGGTAGGTTTGTCCCTCACTTTCTAGAGAGAACTCATTTTTAACGAGTTTTGTTTTTCTTTGTTTGATTTGTTGCAAATGGCATGATGTCTGATAAAACGCTGCAGCTCGTTAACGAGTTTGACAAAGTGGTAACGTCACCACTTTTACCTCAGAAGAAGAAGAACGCGATTTGAAGACAAGAAAGATGTAAGGTAAGAAATGTATTCTGAATTAATATTAATATTAATGTCATTGTTGCATAAACTTCACATTGCAGTTGAACTGTTGCTAGATATATGCTGAATATTATAATGTTTAGACCCGTGTTCACTGTTAAATACTGTGTTTGTGGATATCTGCTCAAACGTAGATATGTATATGGTAACAATAAAGTTTCATAGTTTGGAGCGGCTCGATCGCTTCAGTAAATAACGTGCTGTGCGTTTGAAAAGCAAAATGGACTTCAATGGCAACCAACCATTCAATTGTTCAAAGAAGGTTCAAATGTCCGTCTCAATGCAGCTTCAAAGTCTCGACACGATCCCAGTCGAGAAATAAGGGTTTTATATAGCGAAACGATCAGTCATTAAAAAAAAAAACTAAAAAACAACAACAATTATATACTTTTTAACCATAAAAGCCCGTCTTGCATCTCTGAGATGAGCCACGTTGAAAAGGTCACGAAAAAAATATATAATAATAATGAATTAAAACAAAGATGTCAGACGATTTTGAAGTTGGAGGAGAAAATGAGATGGAGTTTTTCGCCCTTCCCTACCTTTTTGAACCGGAGGACACAGACACAGAACTCAGACAGATGGTGCGACGCGTGACCTTTCCAACGTGATGACGCAATGCGTGGCGCATCTCAGAGATGGTACACAATGGGCATTTGAGGTTAAAAAGTATATAATTAGATAAGACCCTTATTTCTCGGCTGGGATCGTGTCAAGCCTTTGAAGCTGCATTGAGACGGACATTTGAATCTTCAAACCGTAGAAGTCCATTATATGGAGAAAAATCCTGGAATGTTTTCCTCAAAAACCTTAATTTCTTTTCGAGTGAAGAAAGAAAGACATGGACATCTTGGATGACATTGGGGTGAGTAAATTATCAGGATTTTTTTTATTTGAAAGTGAACTAATCCTTTAACATGTGTTGGTCCATACTGGTGTAATTCTGTAGCAAAATGGAAGACAACTGAAGACATTCATTTACATACATTTAAAACTCAACAAACAGAACTAAACTAATTTTAGAAACATTTTATTCATCGGTTTTCTGAAAAAAGCCCATGATAGCAACCCTTAAAATGTCTGAAATCACTTGCTATCAAACACGACTGAACTGTGATATTTATCAGGTTGTGTGTGAATCCTCCCCCAACCTCAGTCAGTTTCCGCTCACACATCCGTCTCCTTTAACATCACGAAAATCAACAAGCTTTTGCTGATCTTACATTTTCAAATGAATTCTGGCCCTGAATGAAAACTAATAGCAGAAGAGTGAAATATTGGATTAGATATCTGTATCTACTGGTGTGTTATTTAGTGCTGTGAGCTGTCAATCATATTTGACCTCTGACCTGTGACTCTTATTTGACTGTTGATAGATTCACTTTATTTCAGTGTAAAGATGTTTTGTGTGGAGTGGAAGATTGTGAGCTTCTTATAAGCAGGAGAGAAAATGAAGAAACGCTTCAGCCACAAACTTACTAATGATTCTTGCCTGTTTTTTTCTGTTGTTTACTTGTCGCTGTGCCCTGTTTATAAATTATGCCATTGTTGATCTCTTGCACTTTATGAAATGACACTGTCGATTGATGCTCTAAATGTAATCTCTTTGCACCATTGCAATGACAATAAATAAATTATTATTATAAATTATTATTACTGACACACACAGAGACGACAAACATCCAGCAGAAGCTGTTTATCCACCGACAGATCAAACCAGACACACAGATGTTTGTACAGATAAAATAAAAGAGAAAAACGTTCATATGACTCAAAAGCCACTAAATCACATGTATAATGTTTGCCTGTGTTGTTGCAACAAAATTCATGAGTGAACATTAATGCAAACATACAGTGACCTGTAAATGTAATCGTTCATTTAGAGAAATATCATTTGGTTGCCAGAAAGTTTGGGACTTTGGGAAATTGTATGAGAAAAGCTCGAGTTCATATTCAGATATTTTGCTTTTTATTGCAGACTTTGGTATTTTGGTGAATCTGAGCAAAATAACTCTTTTAAAACTCTAGTTGAATCACATGTGCTTAGCTAAGTGCTAAAGCATGCTATTATCGGCATAAAACAGGAAGTTGTTGTAACTCCAGCATGCAATGTGCAATCTCCCTCACACTTCACATGTTTAATAAATGCCCTGGCCTGAAGACACATACATGTCTAAATGTACACCCGTTACTATGGGCGGGCCATAGGGGGCCGGCCCGCCCCCAAAAATGCTTGTGCCCCCCCCACTTGAGGCACAGATCTCTTTAAAAAATTACTTTTTAATTTTATATTATCATAGTTGCTAATTTTGTGTTGCATTAATGTTGCATTCTTTATCATTAAAACATTAAAAATATAAAGAATGGTGTGATTTTGTTTGATTGATGGGAATCTACACTGCAACAGCCTATCACGACCTTGCTAAAAAGAAATTCAGGCTACGTACGTGACCTACGTCAGTGTAGCCGCTCAACAGTTGCCGCGCATTTTTGAAAGCTGGATGAATTTTCGCCGGCTTAATCGCTTCAGTTCGTCATGGATATCCGTAAGTGCCTCCACTCAAAGTACCGGTAGGTTCAAAGTCTCTGTTCGTGTGTATTTGCGTGCGTGTGTGTGTGTCTCATGTCAATGCATATATCCCTCTGTTGACTGCTTTAAAATGCAATGTTTGAGAGATGCTTCTGGTGTTACCTCTAATATGTTTTATAATCAAGATTTTTATGGATATTCATAAAATTGCTTCTATATAATGTGGTGTAGGCTATAGGCTACCTGGTCATATTGCTGTTGGTTATGTTTAACGTGATGATTACGTGCTGCGTGAATAGAGTATACAGTTATTATAAATATAGGTACTGTAGGCTAATAATAATTGTGCCCTCCCATGCATTTCATATGCCCTCCTTGGTCTGGCAACGGCACTGCCTAAATGTCATAGCGCCACCAGCTGGCCAGTGCTAACTAAAGCGTTACATTGAAATTCTCACCTAACAGCTTCTTCTCCCGCCTTCTTTGATTAGATTGGTCATCTCAAATATTTTTGACAATGATGATTGGTCAGATTCAGAGCATGTAAGCAGAGTGGAGCGGGAGCGAGCGGGGAGCGGGAGCGGGCGGATCTTGGACAGAGCGCAGAGCGGCATTTTTAAAAGGACGGAGCGTCGCCTTATTTCCCGCTCAAATTTCGCTCCGCTCACACCACGAGTCTGAAGCAAGCGGGAAGGAAGTCGACCGGAAGTTGAAGCCGGCCTCGTGCCACCATCTTGTAGCAGAACTTCACCTGCAGTTAGCATCCCATTGACTCCCATTCATTTTGGCGTCACTTTGACAGCGAATAACTTTACATCTGAGGCGTTTGAAGACTCCATTTGTCCATTATTTATTTCTAAAGAAACACGACAATGTATAAAATGCTCCATTACCTTGTAGCTTATGTTATGGCCCCGTAGAAGCAGTTTTTGTAAAAGTAGGCTAACGATTGCGTCATAACTACGCAATTCTCTGTCGCACAGTAGAGAGATTACCGTATGGACGGGAGGAGAAGCTCGCGGGAAATCGGGGGGACGTGGAGGCAAAATGACAAAATAATTAATCAGAATACCTAGCAAAAGTTTCTCCTGCTCCAAGCTCATGGACAGCTCCTACTCACACTCTCCGTCTCTGCAAGATTCGTAAGGGAATGATTCAGATTTCTCTTGGCACAGCTACTAGAAGACAGACGGGTTGCTCACGTGGTCCGTGTAACGCTTTACTCGGTTTGAGTCTGCGCGTCAGGAAAGGAAGTGCTAAGAAATCGCTAAAAATGGGCTTCACTTGTCTCAATTGAGATCCAATGAGATGGCTCTGTCCACTTCTTATACTGTCTATGGTCTGAAGCATGCTCAGTCAAACCTAAACCAGGATCCATCTGTCTTGCACAGTCATCAACAGTAGACTATTTTCAGTCAAAACTCGGCTCAATAATGGAGTTCAAAAAGTAGGCTACTTCAAAAAGGAAAATGAGAAGTCATACAGGTCAGGTGTACTATTAATATAACTAACTAACAATGATAATGTGGTACAAGAAAACGAATGTGGAGACATCGTTTCAGTCAGCAAAGATTCATTTTGGAATCTCAAAAGACACATGGGGGAAGAAAACGCTGGGAAGAAAACAAAAGGTTAGCAAATTGAATACGGTAACTTGTAACAAAGTGTAAATTAAATATAGCGTAATTATTCAAACAAATTCGTTTTTTCATTCAAGTAGACCTAATGGTTCGATTTATTTAGCCGAATTTGTGTCGTCCGTAATAATATTTATATTATTAGGCCCATTTATTCGTTTAATTTTACAGCAGTTTGTGTGTATGGAAGCCAATTTAAATTTTAATCGTGCGCGTTGCGCAGAAGTTCACTTATTAAAATTCTGGCCTTATAGTTAATTTACTTTTAAAAAATGTATCATATTTTTGTTTATATAATTTTTATTTAGATTATTAGGCCCATTTATTCATTTAATTTTACAGGACTTTTTGTGTAGGCTATATTCCTTCTTACATAGGCCTGTAATTTGAAATAAAACATTTCTATTTGAAAAATGTTGTTGTTAATCATTAGTTCTTTAGGAGGTAAGGCTGTGGTCTAAGCTAAAAGTGATATACATGTAGATTTTTTTTCTTTTTTGGAGCGAGCGGGGGGGCGATTTGAGTGGAGCGCGAAGCAAACCTCGTTGAGCGCTGAGCGATAATGAGCGGAGCGGCCTGATGTAGCTTTGAGCGGGGGAGCGGAGAGGTGAACAGTTCCGTGAGCGATGAGCGGAGATTCTCACCGCTCCACTCCGCTCACATGCTCTGGTCAGATTACAGCTGAACTCAGCTCAGATGAGAAGGTCTGTTTAATATTGGTGCTGTGCAATATCTCTGCAGTACCAAAGAAGAGTCACTAGGGGAGTAGTACTTCTATACTTGTATTAATTCTATTGAGAAAACATGAGAAAAAGGTGAATAAAGACTGAGAGTCAGTGTTCAGAAATTACTAATTCATTTGTTTTGAACTATGTTATATAGCTGTGTTTTCCTGTGTTCGTAATCAAAACTCAAAAATTAAAAATTAAAAAATGCCATTATTTTATATGAAAAAGTTAATAATTGTATTTTATTAAGAAAATATTTTAGTTTGTCTTGTATATTTTTTTATTAGATCAGATAACATTTTAAGCTGTCATATGGTCACATGTTACAATGTACCCCACCTATGGGGCATGTTGTCACAGTTCACCTCCATTCTTTCAGGGTATATCAAGAAAAAAAGTATATACTGTATTAATAAAACAAAACCACATAATTATACTAGACATGTGTGAAATTAATGTGGGAAAAAATAAATACTCTGAACCATAAGTAGATTTACATAAACTGAGTGTTACTTTGTGCCACGCTCTCCCCTACTATATTAGGCAATTATTTCACAAAGTACACCTCATAAAAATACCGTGGTCCAGACCTCGGTGACCTCATAGCGGCTACGGCCATGTCTTTGAGGCATAGCTGGGTTTGCCAACCGTTCCGGATAATACGGAATCGTCCCGTATTCAAGGCATCAATGAAGTGTCCAGTATGAAAGCCATACGGAACGCAGTTCGTCCCGTATTTTCAGGCATACACTCAAAATTGAGAATTAACCATTTATTTGAGACAAATCTTTGTATGATTTTGTCTGAGAACCTTTTATACATCTTTTGTACACATATTTATCTGCAGATGCTGAAATGAAATGCACTGACTGTGTGGTACAGTACAAATATTTTGAGTGTCCCTTATTCTGTCCCTTATTTTCCTATAAAGAACCACGAATGTCCCTTATTTTCCTTTCCATAAGTTGGCAACCCTAGTTGGCTGGGTATAATTTATTTAGTCTCACAGTGTAAAGGAGGCCAACTAGTAAGAGTTAGTAGAGGTCAGCTGCGGTCTTTAGTGTCCTTGTTAGTGTGCCCTCCTCCCATGCTGGAGACGCTGGTTTGAAACTTGCTCGAGCAGGCTGAGGAGGACCGGTCACATGTGGTGCCGTGACCCGGATGGGAATGAGGTTTGGGGGGCGAGTGTAATGGAGGCAAGCTAGTAAGAGCTGTGAGAGTAAAGCCCCTGGTCTCGAGTCGACTTGGTGACTGATGATAGAGACTGCAGTCTTTATCGCCCTTGTTAGTGTTCCCACACACATCCCACGAGTGCTGTAGTTAGGACGATAAGGGCCCAGCAGGACCACCAATGTTTTTTTCCATATTGAAAATTTCAGAAGTTCCGTAATAAAATGTATAATGTTTGATTCATTGAATTGGTGCATATCTTCAGTAAAATACAGGTTTGTGTACATTTTATTTTATGTATAACATCATTACTTTGCTGTAAATCATTTCATTTTATGCAAAGCATACAGGGACACAACCTAAACGAGTGTTGCTTCAGTCTTTTCACGTCATGGAAACACCTGATGCCTTGCATAAAATAAATCATTTTATTGGGTAAGATACTAAATCTAAACACTTTGGATGATAAAATATGTCAGAGCACAGTTTGTTTATGGCCAGATTATGGAGTGAGTCACAGCATCTTTAGGTTAAGAGTGAAATGCATGACGGCAGTCTGAAGTTAACAGCTCCCCGTCGAACGTGAGTCCAGCTCCGGCACGAGAACCAGCAGCGTTAAGATGGAAACGGGATAACAGAGACTAGTCGATTACACTCAGTACCCACACATAATGTATACAAGATTTGCATTAGAAAATCTTGCAGATATACAAAAATAATTTAATAAATGCAAAAAAATAAAACTATTGCTTAAGTGAATGAGACCCAATGTTTAAAATAATGTAAAGTTTTAGAGCCTATGTGGAGTAGTGCAATAAATTGTAAAAATACATAAAGTTAGTATTCCTCCAGGGGGCGCTCAACATAATGTAATAAACATGGAGAGACTCTTGAACCTCAGAGTGAGAAAACATTATTGATAAAGGAAAGCAAATACATATGGCAAGTGGACAGCAGTATTATTGTCTTATCTGAGAGAAATATGTCATGTTCAGCCAGTAGAGGAGCTTCAGTATTAGAGACATCTGATCTGTACAATAATGACACTACAAGACATGTCAGATCCTTTCGGTGTGATTAGAAGTCATTTTTAAAGTCTCGAAACTCTTGCAGATATACACAAATAATTTAATAAATGCTAAAAAAAAAAACTATTGCTTTAGTGGTACAGGAACAATTACCTTGACAATAAATGTACGTTTTTAGAAATAATGGGTCTCATTAACTAACACTTTATTCACAACAAATTTGTTCTTAACTTCATTCTTATCTTGGTGAATTTGGAGGATTCTATATGAGCGGCCGCATACACAAGGTTTATCACGTAGGTAATCACAGGATGCTGATATACACTAAGAGCTCCCTAGCAACCACCCCAAACGACTAACTAAGTGTTAAAACATGTTAGTAACATTCTAAGAAGTCTATAAAAAATCCATAGTAACTATCTGTGACAACTATAAACCATCTAGCACCCCCTAGCAACCTCCCAGAACACCCTAGAAACCACACAAAATACTGTAGCAACCGCCTAGCAACCGCCCAGAACACCATAGCAATCATCTAGTAACACCACAGCATACGCATAGCAACACCATATCAACCACCCAGAATACCTTAGCAACCACCCAAAACACCTTAGCAACCAACTAGTAACACCCTAGCAACCACCCAGGATACCCTAGCAGCCACTCAGAACACCTTAGCAACAACCTAGCAACCGAGTGCTGAGTTTGGACACTGCAAGCACCGCTCACATTTCATAGTCATTTGCATAAAACACTTCCAAACCATCTCCATATAAGGCATTTGCAGACGTAAATGTTCATACACTTTAAGTGTTTGTGGTGAAGTGTGATTTGTCCTTAAAATCATTAATACGTACATTTCACACACAAATGTGTGCGTACACATTCTTAGTGAATGAGACCCAATGTTTAAAATAATGTAAAGTTTTATAGCCTATGTGGAGAAGTGCAGAAATAAATACATGTTAAAAATACATAAAGTTAGTATTCCTCCAGGGGGCGCTCAACATAATGTAATAAAACATGGAGAGACTCTTGAACCTCAGAGTGAGAAAACTTTATTGATAAAGGCAAGAAAATACATATGGCAAGTGGACAGCAGTATTATTGTCTTATCTTAGAGAAATATGTCATGTTCAGCCAGTAGAGGAGCTTCAGTATTAGAGACATCTGATCTGTACAATAATAACACTACCAGACATGTGAGATCCTTTCAGTGTGATTAGAAGTCATTTTAAAGTCCACAATCAAATAAAGATAGGATTGTAAAAAAATAAAAAAAAATAAAAAATTAAAAAGGAAAGCAATGCGAATTATAATATAGAGTAAGCAACACAATATTTGGTAATCATCAGTATTTATCACGACTAACACTCACATTTGACACTTTGAGTATTAATGAGAAAATATGTTGCCGTTTCTTAATCTTCTAAGGTGAAAATGAGCCACCTAAAAAAAAAAAAAAAAAAAAGTAAATGCCAACAAAATAATATAAAAAGTCATTACAAATAAATGAAGATTAATAAATGATAAGAAAAATTGTAATATGAGAAATGCCATCATCAATCATGTACCTGATGTGTGAATATGTGCTTGATCTCGTTCAGCTCTTCTGGATCTGATCTCATAAACCACAATAATGACAGTAGCCACGCCCACCAGAGCAGAGAGGACCAATCGGATCACAGCTTCAGTAGGACCACAACAGTGGACAGAGTCTGAGGAATAAACACATCAAACTGAGATCAGATCAGTCAATAAACACTAATATCAGCGCTGACATCAACTAATATTTCTGAATACACAGAAATATGATCAAATCTAATCAACAATCTTATATTTGGTTCCAAGTGAGTTTTTATACAGTCTGTCATCTCAAACTATAAAAGATTCAACAGTTCAACATGTAAATAGTTAATAAAATAAGAATATTTGAAGGAGAAAAAAAATGATCTCTACTCACCATAGACAGAAACTCTGAATGCTTTTGATGAGAACCTTCTTCCTGAATAGATCTGTAGTTTATAATCTCCATCATGTTCAGTTGTGGTGTCTGTGATGGTCAGAGATCCAGTTTGATTGTCCAGCTTCAGTCTGTCTCTGAATCTCCCATCAAGAACATCATCATATACAGTGATTCTGTCGGTCCATTTATTGATTTCTGCTATTAAAGCATTTTCATCTCCAAACCTCCACTGAATCTGATAATAATTCTTCATTTCAGTAAGATCAGAGTTTAGAGAGACTGAATCTCCCTTCTTCAGTGACACTGACTTCACTTCATCTGTCAAACACACAGAGAACAAACAGAAACAGGGTTTGCAAAGATTAATACTGTTAAATAGCTTTAGAATTGTTTACTAAATTTGAATAGTTTGAAATTTACATTAAGAAATAAACAATATAAAATAACAAAAACAAAATTGTGTATGAATTCATAAAAAAAAAAAAAACAACATTAAAAAACAGGTGTAAACTTTTTTGAACTCACCAAAGACAATGAGCCTGAAACTCTTGATCTCCCTGTTGATCTCTAGATAATAAACTCCAGCATGTTCAGTTGTGGTGTTTGTGATGGTCAGAGATCCAGTTTGATTGTCCAGCTTCAGTCTGTCTCTGAATCTCCCATCAAGAACATCATCATATACAGTGATTCTGTCGGCCGTTACATTGATTTCAGCTATTAAAGTGTTTTCATCTCCAAACCTCCACTGAATCACATCATCATCCTTCATTTCAGTAAGATCAGAGTTTAGAGAGACTGAATCTCCCTCAATCACTGACTTCAGGACTGAATCACCAAACACACACACACACACACACACACACACACACACACACACACACACACACACACACACACACACAGAGTTAATGATTAATAAAAGTAAATAGTTTGAAATTTAAAATTGAAATTTATATCATCATTAAAAACCAAAAGCAAAATGAATGTTGCATTATTAATTGTATCTTTGAGCTGAATAAAATATAAAACAAGTGAAACTGATATTTAACTCACCAATGACAATGAGCCTGAATCTCTTGATCTCACTGTTGATCTGTAGTTTATAATCTCCATCATGTTCAGTTCTGGTGTTTGTGATGGTCAGAGATCCAGTTTGATTGTCCAGCTTCAGTCTGTCTCTGAATCTCCCATCAAGAACATCATCATATACAGTGATTCTGTCGGCCCGTTTATTGATTTCAGCTATTAAAGTGTTTTCATCTCCAATTATCCTCCACTGAATCACATCATCATCCTTCATTTCAGTAAGATCAGAGTTTAGAGAGACTGAATCTCCCTTCATCACAATCACACCAATCACTCCTGAAGAACAGAGTTTTTACAGATTAAAGCTTTAAAATCACTTGATGTTGGTTTGATGAAGCTTCACTAAAATACTTTTAATCATGTAAATGTGAAGTTATTAATATTCTGCGGCAGTTCAAAGACAAAAGATGAGGAATGAAAAGAGAAATAGATTTATATATGGAACAACAACTAAAAAAAGACACTTTTACTGTAATGTTTAATGTCACACTAAAACTAATGCTGTTGAGTATCTGAGCTTCATATTTATGTAGCGCCCCCTACCCTCTTGTTTGATGAGCGGAGCACCGGGTTCTAATGATATGTCTCTGGACTTAACTAATTTACTTCCTTCCCCCCAAATCACTCTACTTAAATAAAAATGTTGATTATACTTCTGAGAACTGTTATATAGAATCACAAAAAGGTAAGTTCTTATCAGTTAACGAGTGAATTTATTTAAAGTAAAAACAGATGAAATAATGAAATATTGTAAATCAAAAAAATAAAATAATTAAATTAAATTCTTAAATGTCTGTTGTGTATTTTCTTTCACACAAAAGCACCTTTGGATTCTCTTAAATCAAAACTCCAATATAATACTCAAATATCAATATTCAATTTTGTATCAGCAAGAAATAAGTAATATAATCCCCTTTGGATTGGATTTATAATAGGCTACAATCTCAAAATGCATAATACACTCAGTGCAAATCAATGAGCAAATTAGACAACAAATACGTAATGTGGGCCCACACACACTCTTAGTTCAAATAACCACAACCTGTTGCAGGCCTGTATCGTTGCTTGAGAACGGTGTGTCCGTGAAAACCAACAAATGGCCTCTTCGCTCCAAAGAGCTAAATAAACAAACAAGTGTACCTGTGTCTTCCCGTTTCGACACGCGTGCTGTCAATGATTATGAATCCTGCGATGCCAGAGGAATTCTAAACCACGAGGGGATTTAGAACGCTATCTGGTTCCTTATAGCCTACTGTAGTCGTCTTCCTCGGAACGATTAATAAACTCAGATCCCACGAGTAGATTTTACTCGACGTAAAAGAAAAAGAGATTAGCCTACATCGCGCTCAGCAGCAGTAACATATGCAAGTCTGTTTAAACTTTTTAGTCAATGTATAAAAAATGAAACGAATTACAGAAACGTTCTTTAGCACTTTCTGTGTTCACTTAATATACTCTTTGACCACATATAGTCAGCAGTTATTTAAGTATATTTTACTCTCAGAATCACCAGAAAATAAAGTACGACATCACTTTCCGATCTGCCTCCATCTCTCTCTCTTCCTCCCTCTACTAATCAGAATTATCAATACCCACACATGGGCGGGAGCAAGTAAACCAATGTCCAATCACAAATAAAAAACATACATGCTGATCAAACCCACATGTTGAGAGAGTACATCTCACATAAACTTTACCGTAATCTGTATAACATTAGTACAAGTGAAATGCTGTACAAATATATAACCACATAACGTTTATGACAGTTTAACCCTTGAAGGTCAGAAACATTTACATATTAGAAATTATGCATTTAGGAGATAATAAATAACCCTATCTGGGCTACACTTATATTATGTTATTTAATCAATCCATAATAACTGAGTTTTGAATTCAAACTTGATCTGATAGAAGAGAAAAAGAAAAGGAAGTTTTAGTATTAACTTAATGGAGGAAAAGAGTAACAAGCACCACTTAATGTCCAGCCCGCAGAAGTCACACTTACCCTGAAACTACATGAACAAGAGTATATTTCTCCAGTATTTAAGCAAAAGTTGCAATAGTTTTAGTTCTCAGTGCACTTTTGTTAAAAGAAAGTACTGTATTTGCATATGTACACTATAAGTTTTTAACGCCTATATGTATTGGTATACTGTTATTATAAAAAGGTTTGCAGTGTCTGTTCTCGCTAAATTGCTCTCAAATGTAAGATTGTTGTATTATAATAGTAGAATACTACTTTTTTTTCTGTCCTGTTTTATTTGTTTCGAATGCGCATGCGTCGCGTCTGAACGCGTTGTTGTCTTTGGAGCTCCATCGATTGATTTATAATTCTTGATTTCTCTTTAAACTCACTTACAACGAACATTTTCTATTTTTCCTCACCTCATAGTTACAACGCGGACTGTTGAGCAGACGTGTCTCAAGCCTAGTGATCCAACGCTGGATACTCTTATAGGTTACGTCCGTGGATCACGGCTGAACGCGTCTTCTCCACACTCACTTACAAACAAACATTTTTTCGCCTATCGTGCGTCTACTCTACACCTGTACCACTAAAAAGACGGATTATATCCAAGACTTCAGTCATAAATTAGTATTAATATTGATAGCATCACTGGTAGCGTCGTTGCTAACTTAACTTACTGTCCATCTGTTAAAATGGCGAATATATCAGATGTAAGTAGTCTACCTTTTGGTGCAGGTGAGGACACATTTGAGCTACACGCGTTGCAGTCTGAGCTGGAAGCTGTTGAGAAACAGATCCACGACCTTTTAGTGAGAAAAGCCGAGCTGATAGACCGGCGGTTAGCTCTTGAAACATCACGCGCCGATGCACACAAATCAGTGATCAACGTTACTAACCCGCTGACTCCGACCTCGTCTACTCCGTGCGTTACTCAGCATCGGTCACGAGCGTCGAGGCCGCGATCAGCTATGGTCTCGTTTACGCCGGCTCCAACATGCCACCACGAAGCCTGGATATTTCCGCAGCGGAAGACGCGAGTCAGGTCTAGACCAAGAAAACTCTCTCCGACCCTCCCGGTTTTCGAGATATCCACACAAAACCGCTTCTCCCCTCTTCGCGAAACAGAACGCGATGCTGTGATCATCGGTGATTCCATCGTTCGACACGTACAAGCTACGTTAAATAAAAGTAAGGTGCATAGTCACTGCTTTCCTGGTGCTCGTGTTTCTGAAATCGCTGCTCACGTTCCCGAGATTCTGAACGAGCGCGTCGGAACTGTGGTCCTGCACGCGGGAGTGAACGACATCAGGCTGCGACAGACAGAGGTTCTGAAGAAAGACTTCAGGAATCTGATCGATACGGTACGCAGCACATCGCCTGATATAACGATCATTGTGTCAGGACCGCTTCCCACGTACCGACTAGGTCATGAAAAGTTTAGTAGATTATTCGCGCTAAATGAATGGTTAATGTCATGGTGCAATGAGCAGAAACTGCTCTTTGTAAATAATTGGAATCTGTTTTGGGAGCGTCCTAGGCTTTACCGTGCCGATGGCTTACACCCAAGCAGATTCGGATCGGATCTTCTGTCAGATAAGATCTCCAAAATGTTAAATACCTTTTGACTAGTAACCAAAAGTTCAAATCATAGTCTCTGCTGCACCAAATTAACTGATTTAAATAGTGTAGAACATTGCATAGAAACTGTGTCTATTCCTCGTTTAGTGAGATCAAATAATAAATCTACTGCAGGATCTAGAACAAATCTAATTGTTATTAAACCAGAAAATGTTGCTATTAGTAACCAAAAACAATTTCTAAAGCTAGGTCTTCTAAACATTAGATCACTCACACCTAAGGCAGTTATTGTAAATGAAATAGTCACGGATAATAGCTTCGATGTACTTTGCCTTACTGAAACTTGGCTTAAACCTAATGATTATTTCGGTCTAAATGAGTCTACTCCATCAGGATACTCCTATAAGCACGAACCCCGTCTGATTGGCCGTGGCGGCGGTGTTGCAGCGGTCTATAGAGATATTCTCAATGTTACTCAGAAAACGGGTTATAAGTTTATTTCGTTTGAAATACTTGTACTAAATGTTACGCTCTTAGATGTTAGAAAAAAATCCATATTATCTCTAGCCTTGGCTACCGTATATAGACCGCCTGGGCCTTACGCTGATTTCCTAAAAGAGTTTGCAGATTTTATCTCAGATCTATTGGTCAATGTAGATAAAGCATTAATTGTTGGAGATTTTAACATACACGTAGATAATCCAAATGATGCGTTAGGGGCTGCGTTTATAGATTTATTAAATTCCTTTGGGGTCAAACAAAACGTCACCGGACCAACTCATCGTCTTAATCACACACTCGATTTAATTATATCATATGGAACCGATCCAACCGATATAGATATCATTCCACAAAGTGATGATGTCACTGACCATTACTTGGTAACTTGCATATTACGTACTGCTGTAATATGTCATGCGGCGCCGCGTTTTCGACCAGGCAGAACAATCCTTCCATCCACCATAGATAATTTCTCGAGTTGCTTGTCTGATCTGTCTCAGCTGCTGCCTGAACCTAAACAAACAGATGAACTAGAAGAACTAACAAGCACTATGAGCACCATTCTCTCTAGAACATTGGATGTTGTTGCACCCGTTAGATTAAAAAAGGTCACAGAGAAAATTAAAGCACCATGGTACAATAATACTACGCATGTTCTAAAGAGAGAAACCCGTAATTTAGAGCGTAAATGGAAACAAACTAATTTAGAGGTCTTTAGAATCGCGTGGAAAGACTGTATGTCACGTTATAAAAAGGCCCTAAAAGCGGCCAGGGCTGAGCATCTCCGCAAACTAATAGAAAACAACCAAAACAATCCTAGGTTTTTATTTAACACCGTGGCTAGACTAACAAATAAACAGACGTCACCCGAACAAAATATCCCGTTACAGTTTAGTAGTAATGATTTCATGAACTTCTTCACTGAGAAAATAGAAAACATCAGAACCACAATTGTAAACGTTCAATCCTCAATCGCACCTTATAATTCAGCCTCAATTTTCCCCCCGCAAGAACAATTACAGTGCTTTACAACTATAGAACAAAAAGAGTTAAATAAACTTATCACTTCATCTAAAACAACAACATGTTTATTAGATCCTATACCAACTAAACTACTGAAAGAAGTGTTACCTGTAGTGGAAGAGCCTCTCCTCAATATTATTAACTCGTCTTTATCTTTAGGTCATGTTCCCAGAACATTTAAACTGGCAGTTATAAAACCTCTCATTAAGAAACCACAATTAGACCCGCATAATCTAGCAAATTATAGACCCATTTCAAATCTACCTTTTATGTCTAAAATACTAGAAAAAGTTGTGTCCACTCAACTGGGCTCTTTCTTGCAAGAAAATGATATCTATGAAAAGTTTCAGTCAGGATTCAGGCCGCATCATAGCACTGAAACTGCGCTCGTTAAAATCACAAATGATTTACTCTTAGCTTCTGACCAAGGCTGCATCTCAATACTAGTTTTACTCGATCTAAGTGCTGCGTTCGATACTATAGATCATACAATACTCTTAGATCGACTACAAAATTATACTGGTGTTCAAGGACAAGCATTAAGCTGGTTTAGATCATACTTATCAGACCGCTACCATTTTGTCTATTTAAATGGAGAAAAATCGATCATAATTCCAGTAAACTATGGAGTGCCGCAGGGATCTGTGTTGGGCCCTCTGTTATTCTCAATATATATGCTGCCACTTGGAAATATTATAAGGAAACATGGAATTAGTTTCCATTGTTATGCTGATGACACTCAAATATATATTTCATCACGGCCGGATGAAAACGCTAAATTATCCAAATTGACAGAGTGTGTTAAAGATATAAAAGATTGGATGACGCGTAATTTTCTATTATTAAATCCAGACAAGACAGAGGTAATACTTATCGGTTCAAAAAACCGCCCACAGAACCTCTCACAATACAACTTTGACATCATAGGATGTCCTGTTACTTTATCCTCTACAGTAAAAGACCTGGGTGTTATACTCGATTGTAACCTGTCTTTTGAAAATCATATTTCGTATGTTACAAAAACAGCCTTTTTCCACCTTAGAAACATTGCTAAGCTACGTAATATGCTATCAGTTTCTGATGCAGAAAAGTTAGTTCATGCATTCATGACCTCGAGACTAGATTACTGTAATGCTTTATTAGCCGGTTGTCCTGCATCCTCAATAAACAAGCTACAGTTAGTCCAAAATGCAGCCGCTAGAGTTCTTACTAGATCAAGAAAATATGATCATATAACACCGATTTTATCATCACTACATTGGCTACCTATAAAGTTCCGTATTAATTACAAGGTATTGCTACTGACTTATAAAGCCCTAAACGGCTTAGCTCCAGTCTATTTAGCGGATCTTCTATCACCCTATAATCCATCGCGCTCTTTAAGATCAATAAATTCAAGGCTTTTGGTCATACCTAGGATATCCAGATCAACCAAAGGAGGGAGAGCATTTTCACATTTGGCTCCAAAACTCTGGAATAGTCTTCCTGATACTGTTCGTTGCTCGGACTCGCTCTCCCAGTTTAAAACTAGATTAAAGACGCATCTTTTCAGCCAGGCATTCATATAATATTGTTAATCTCACAGTTTCAAACTACAATCCGGCCTCTAGTTCATAAATGCCAGAGGAGAACTGGCCCCCGACTGAGCCTGGGTTCTCCCAAGGTTTTTTTTTTTCTCCATTAGGTCACTTGATGGAGTTTTAGGACACCATTAGGTCACTTGATGGAGTTTTTCGGTTCCTTGCCACTGTTGCCTTTGGCTTGCTCAGTTGGGGATATTTTGGGGATATTTTGGGGATATTTAATTTTATTCTATCAATCAATAAATTCCACTAGAAACAAACTTTGTTGTATTATTTTATTTTAATACTGTGAAGCTGCTTTGATACAATCTGTATTGTGAAAAGCGCTATACAAATATACTTGATTTGATTTGATTTGATTTAGAATAAGTAACGCTTAGTTCTAAAATACCGACAGTATGAATAATTTGTTAATTCTTCTGGTTATTACCACTTTATTCCTAAAACTTTACATGTTGTAGGTACACTATAATTACAGAAAGTTACACTGTAAATTAGTTTTAAATCCGCAGTTCTTTGCGGGCTGTAATCTAAAGCGTTACCAAGCAAACTCCAGCAGCTCGAGCTCTTACTAGAACCAGGAAGTGTGATCATATTAGCCCGGCTCTGTCAACACTGCGTTTGCTCTCTATCAAACATTGCATACATTTAAAAATCCTGATGATTACTATAAACTACTATTACTAAGATCAGAGTTTAGAGTGACTGAAATAAACAATATCATAAAACATCGAAAAGAAAAAATGGAATTTAATTTAATTTTGTCATTAAAAACAGGTGAAACCAATATAGTCTACATAATTATGCAGTTTTAATAAACTTGAATTAGCCAACCTTCTATGTCATTTTTACTCTTAAAAGTGTACACTTCCAGGTGTTGATTTTAATGAATTTACTGTTAGGCCCATAAATAATAATAAGGATAAACAATATTTAAAAAGTATATAATTATCTAACATATGACTAATTAAAAATTAACCACAAAACATAACATGCTAAATGGGGGATATCTATATCTTACATAAAAAAATTAATTGTCAGAACGTCATTCGCAGTTTAAATTGTCTGAAGAGTTTGAATCTGACAGTTATGTGACATCACTGAACATTCCAAATCCCAAATGTGGGACCGTATCACTCAAAAGGTTTACTCACTGCGGACATAGAGCCTGAACCACTCGATCTCACTGTTGATCTGTAGTTCATAAACTCCATCATGTTCAAATCCGGTGTTTGTGATGGTCAGAGATCCAGTTTGATCATCCAGCTTCAGTCTGTCTCTGAATCTCCCATCAAGAACATCATCATATACAGTGAATCTGTCGGCCGTTACATTGATTTCAGCTATTACAGTGTTTTCATATCCAAACCTCCACTGAATCACATCATCATCCTTTATTTCAGTAAGAGGAGAGTTTAGAGACACTGATTCTCCCTCCATCACTGACACTAACTCTAGTTCATCTCCAATCACTCCTGAAGAACAGAGTTTTTCACAGATTAAAGCTTCAGAATCACTTGATGATGGTTTGATGAAGCTTCACTAAAATACTTTTAATCATGTAAATGTGAAGTGATTAATATTCTGCAGCAGTTCAAAGACAAAAGATGATGAATGAAAATGAGAAATAGTTTAACAGTTTTATATAATCAAGTGACTTTAATCTCAAATAAGAGTGTTTTCTCTCAGGAAAATCACACATTATTTGTTTCTATATGAGAATAACAGTGAATGTTAATCCTTTCTGACTGATTTAACCAGTAATTTATCACATCAGAACAGAAACAACTGTAAACCAGAAAAACACATTTAAAACTCACCATCCAGACGCCACAAACACAAACAGAGCAAAACTAATTTGAGAAACATTTTCTTCATCGGTTCACTGAAAAGCCCACGATAGTAACTCTTAATGTCTGAAACACTCAGATTGCTCTGAAAGACTGAACTGAGATATTTATCTGGTTGTGTGTGAATCCTCCCCCAACCTCAGTCAGTTTCCGCTCACACATCCGTCTCCTTTAACATCACGGAAATCAACAAGCTTTTGCTGATCTTACATTTTCAAATGAATTCTGGCCCTGAATGAAAACTAATAGCAGAAGAGTGAAATATTGGATTAGATATCTGTATCTACTGGTGTGTTATTTAGTGCTGTGAGCTGTCAATCATATTTGACCTCTGACCTGTGACTCTTATTTGACTGTTGATGGATTCACTTTATTTCAGTGTAAAGATGTTTTGTGTGGAGTGGAAGATTGTGAGCTTCTTATTAGCAAGAGAGAAAATGAAGAAACGCTTCAGCCACAAACTACTGACACACACACAGAGACGACAAACATCCAGCAGAAGCTGTTTATCCACCGACAGATCAAACCAGTCACACAGATGCTTGTACAGATAAAATAAAAATGAAAAACTCATACATTTTAAAATCTTTTTTATCACTTTATAGTCCTTCACATCCACTGCAGTCTCACAGTTCTGGCCAGTTGATAATAACTGGAATATCAAAATACACTGGAGGCGGAAGATCCTTTTCATATTTAGAGCAAAACACTGGAATAGTCTTCCTAGCTTTGTTTGTGAAGCAGACACACTCTGTCAGTTTAAATCTAGAGTAAAAACACATCTCTTTAACCTGGCATACACATAACACATTATCACATTCCTATAATTCACATCCATTAAAGCAGGGGTTTTCAAACTGTGGGTCGCGCAGTCACTATTGGCTGCAGCTAAATTTACGTTTCATGAATGACACACACAAACATTTTGCACGATGTACCAACGTTAAATAGAAATCGATATGAGATCGCATTACACAGGAGAATTCAAATGTCACGAAAGGTGCTGCGTTTCCCAAAAGCATCGTATGAGTAGATCGTAAAACCGTTGCCACTTATGGTCTCTACGATCAGCTTAGCTCCCGATGCTTTTGGGAAGCGCAGCGGAGACCTGAATCAGCCTTTCGTGACATTTGAATTATCCAGTGTAATGCGATCTCATGCAGAAAGCAGAGCAGTGATTGTAGTAAACAAGTTTCTTCTTGTTAATAAAATTAAACCGCTTAATGAACCGCGCCGCTCTGAGACGCTGAAATTGTTAACACAACATGTCGCAAGCGCGCGCTTCATGAAACAAATTGCACTGATTTCTCTGTCGTCTGTTCAACACAGCACTGTTGTCTTTCAGATATATGTTTGTCGTAAGAGTGCGTTGTTTGCGTTCCCTTGCATGCATTTTGCTACAACGCAAAAATATAGCCTATATATAAAAAGTATTTCACATGTACACACACGAGCACGAAAGCGTTTTCTGTGCTGAACAACGCAATGAGTTTAACAACACTCGCAGCATAAATATTAGTATTGGAATTCTAGGTCCTGGGCCTACTGTCAAATAAAATTATTAGTCTATTATATTTTTTTATATTCTGATTTTTGTCATATCAAACCTTTGGTTATGATTAAGCTTACTTAATCTTTTTTCATTTCTTTAAATTTGTTCTGCCATGTCTGGTAAATCAGTTGAGGCAGCAGACAAAAACTACTCAGTATTCTTCACATTATTTCAACAGCCATTAGGCTGTTAGGCTCTCAATTTTTGATAATGTGCCAAAAGTTTGTATTGCAATTAAACTTGTCATTCATACTATAACAAGGAAAAAACTGCTCCAAAGAGAACTAACACCTCCCACCGATGGTAGATCTGCACATAGAGATGAACACAACAGCCCTGAATGTCAGCAGAGATCGAGACAACTAGACGAGCCCTAGAGACAGATCACCTGTGAAGAGCAGACAGTCATCGGCACAGATCCTCAGCAAACACCGGATCCAGACCAGATCTCTGATATAAGGGTTCCGCACAGATGCTTCGTACCCTTTCTCTGTGTAAGACTCTGGTATCACCTCGAGTCCCACGCTTGTGTTGCCGTCGCAAGACTACCTCAACAGACACCACTGTCACGGGTTGGGCTGAAGTTTTAAATAGCCGTCTAGATCATGACTGCAGGGAAGGTCTTCATCTCCCAGATCTGAGGAAATCATGTGTTGGTTCGGTGTAAAACTTGAGGATTGGAAATACTTCTACATTTCAAGGTTTAACATGTGTTGATCCAAACTGGTATAATTCTGTATAAAAATGGAAACAACTGAAGCCATAACAATATATTTAAAACTCACCAAACAGACGCCACAAACAGCAAAACTAATTTGCGAAACATTTTCTTCATCGGTTCACTGAAAGGCCACAATAGTAACTCTTAAAATGTCTGAAAACACTCAGATTGATCTGAAACACGACTGAACTGTGATATTTATCTGGCTGTTGCTTCAGTCACAGTTTCCGTTCACACGTCCATCTCCTTTAACATCATGAGAATCAACAAGCTTTTGCTGATCTTACATTTATGGGCCTGTATGAAAACTAAGAGTAAACTATTGGATTAGATATCTGTATCTATTGGTGTGTTATTTAGTGTTGTGAGCTGTCAATCATATTTCATCATGTTTACATGTTTTGTTAACAATTTGGCTCAATATATCACGGACAGCTGACTCCTGTAGCTTTTCAAATTATGCGTGGTTAGTTTGCAGCAGTGGCAGAAATTTACTTTTCCATTATGGTATAGATTTGTTCCTTTTTGGGGCATTTTTACCTCTATAAGGGTATTTTATGTGAACTTTAATGTAAAATGCTTAATACATTTTTTTTTTTTTAGTCCTGTTTAGTTTTTTAGCATATTAAGTGGTATTTTGATTCATTTACACAGACTGATTAATGCAGCTCTGATGTAGCATAAAAGCATGACTGGAAATGCATAAATAATTGTCACAGGTGTTGGCAAGCAAGCAGGCAGATGAAGATGATGAAGATAGTTCCAAACGACAAAGTTTAATAGTAAATCCCAAAAGGCAGGCAGACAGATAAACAAACAAGTGGCGGGTATCTGAACAAGGAACACAGAAGATGACTGAAAACAAATGAAAAGTCCATGAAAACTAAACACACTGAACATACTGTGACAGAAGACGAGTGAGTGGACGACAATCCCCTGGAGGTAAAGGTGAAGATATTCCGCTAGCACAGACCCAGATCTTGCCAGTGTCGACAGCCCACGGCGCAGACGAGGGACAAGGAAGGGAGGAGTCCAGGTGGTGTTGAGGCTGACGAAAACTGGGGGAAAACCGACGGAGATGTGGCCGATGGATCCTCAGGCACAGAGCCGATGTAATCAAGCAACATCGCTGGCACTGGAGGTGATGCTACGGCGACGAACGATGATGGAGGTACCGGGTGGGATAGGGTGGAAGTTGAAACTTCCTTATTGAAGTCTATCAGCCAGTCCTGATTCTTCGTACTTAATGTTCCCTCGTCTGTTGATGTTGCTGGCTCACCCCTCTGGTCAGAAAACACCAGCCATGCGGTGCTGAACCAAGCCGTGCCATTCAGTGGAAAAGCGCCATTACAGTATGATGGAGCTCCACATCCAGGACGGGGGCAGCTCTGTCCTCAGGCAGGGGGTAGCTCTCCATCTGCGGGGGACTCACATGGTTTTTCTGCGTTCGATGGTGGTGATTCGGGCTCTGGGTTTGACTGTGTTCTGGATCGGGGAAGGACGCTCTCCAGACACCGGATGATGGCTTCTTTCCAGTTCTGACCGGTGGTGTCTGGGAGGTCGACGGGATGATGGTAATTTACCCTGATCCAGAACAGTGACTCCAGGGTCTCGACGTCATGGGCTGGTGATAGCGAGATAAAAAAAAACTTTCAGAATAAGACAAAAAAATCTGTGCTCTCAAGAGCCACAGCAGCAAATCGAACTGCATAATCCATATCTTGGTTCAGTTTTCTGTCACGGGTGTGTGCATGCAGGTGAAGACAATGAAGATATTTCCAGACTAAGTTTAGAAGTAAATCCCAAAAGGCAGACAGACAGATAGGGAGAACTTAAATAGTGACTCAAACAAGATTAATGACACACAGCTGATGCAAACGGAACACAGAAGATGAATGAAAACAAACTAAAAGTCCATGAAAACTAAACACACTGAACATACTGAAATGTCGATATTGTTTTGAATACAACTTGAAAAATATAAAAAAACTTAAATTATACTTTAAATATGAAACTAAAACTACAAGTATGTGGCGGCAAGTCACTGTCTTAATTAATTCAGCCGATTCGTTCAAAACAAACGACTGATTTAGGAACGAAGCAAGTGACTGTATTTAATAATGGGTCTTTGAATCATCTTTGACTCACCCAATTTGTTATAAAATGCAGATTCAAACAAAACACTGCTGTGTGTGTTTCTCAGAGACGTGTAACTGCTCTTCTGTGTATTTGTTTGTAGCCTATATGATATAACTATATTCTTTGTGAAACAGAGCAAAAACAGACAATATTGTGTCTAAGATGTCACTCAATGTTAATTTTTTGTTTGTTGAACTGTTACATAAAATCAGTATCACATTTACAATCATGCTGATGTTCAGGAAAAACAGCACTCTTTCTCGTGTGATATTGCTTAGCATGGTCTAACGGCATAAGTGTAAAAAGATATGAAAAGTCATCCAGATTTTATCCTCATCTTGATGTTTGGGGGAATTCACACTGCATTATAAGAGGCTACATCACGCAGTGAAAGCGTGCACTCTTAAAGTGCACAAGCAGGACTTTATCATACTTAGATTAAAAAAAAAAACGTTCCACAAACATTCAGCAGAAGCTGTTTATCCACCCAACAGATCTAACCACATTTCTGTAAATATAAAACTAAGACGAAAACCATTGCAACATCCATTTTGATCCTGAAACCAGTGAATAACATTTATAATGTTTGTCTGCATTGTTACAACAAAATTCAAATTTTAAATTTTACATTTTTAAACTGCTTAATTTAAAAAAAAAAAAAACTTCTTAATTTTGCAGTTTAATTTTGCAATTAAACTGCTTAATGGACTGCTTAATTTTTAGACAAATTCCCGCCCCTTACGCTCTCCTGTTCTCTTCCTCCCAGGAACCTCGGAGGAAGAAACAGCAGAGCCATAGGACTGAGAGATCGGGAACGAGTGAGCTCACGTCGGCACAGTTCCCGTGTGCCTCACTCTCCCAAGAGGATTCTCATGTGCTCTACTACCGCGCAGTCATGGCACGAGTGGCCTGGTCTCGTTCAGGGGATCTGATCTCCCTGATGACAGCATGTCATTGGTGGCTTCAGACATGGATGACTGGTTGGGCTCGCTGGATAACCCCACCCCCTGCCGTCTAGAGATTCGAGTGACGCTAGAGCTGGAATGGGCACCGAGTAAATCCGCCTGCATAGCTAGACTGACTTGGCCCTGCGAGCTGTTATAGCAAACAAAATAAAAAACAAACATACTCAATAAGAGAGCAAATTACCCCTTCCAGTTATCTCGAGTGCCAGTTTTCTGCACAGCTGCCTGTCGCTCGAACCACTTCATTCCTTAGACACCTGTGCCGAGGCATGGGAATCCATCTCTGGGGTGTCAAGTTGGGTTTTGAACATAATCAAATGAGGTTACTTGCTGCAATTCGCTTGCAGGCCTCCCCGCCTCAGGGGCGTGGTTTCCACATTTTTAAGGAGCAATGTGGCTCACGTCCTCCCCACTGAAATGATGAATTTACTGGGGAAAGGGGCTATAGAAGCTGTTCTTCCAGTGCACAGCGAGTCAGGCTTTTACAGCTGCTACTTCCTCGTGCCAAAGAAGGATGGCGGCCTCAGGCCCATCCTCGATCTCAAGCATCTGAACCATGCTTTTATGAAATGAGCGTTCAAGATGATAACATTGAAACAAATCCTCTCGCAAATGTGCCAAGGGGATTGGTTTTTCATATCCAGATAGCCCCCCATCACAGACCATTCTTGAGATTCGGGTTCAAAGGGGTGGCTTATCACCCTACAGTCCCTCCATTCGGACTGTCTCTGGCTCCACACACTTTTACAAAGTGCCAGAGACAGAAGGGAGTGTGCATCCTGAATTACTTAGACGCCTGGCTTGTATTAGCCCAGTCAGAGACTGAGCTAGACGCTCACAGATTCTTACTCAGCCTTTGGACTTAGGATCAACGATGCCAAGAGCTCTCTGTCTTCCAGCCAGCAGATCTCGTTCCTGGAAGCAGTTCTCAATTCGGCCACGTTCACGCCAGAGCGGAAGGACCCTCATCGGTTCCAATCTGGCGTGGACCTGGAAGGGTCTCGATAAGGAAGGTGGTTTCAACAGATGCCCCCAAAAAGGGTATTGGGAGCTTTGTGCAAAGGCAGGCCCACTTCAGTCTCCTGGTCGAGCGCATTAAAGCGGCTGCACATCAATTCCTGGAAATGTTGGCAGTCTTTCTGGCCCTCAGAACCTTCCTGCCAGACCTGAGAGGACACCATGTCTTAGTCCGCTCGGACAACATGGCAGTGGTGTCCTACATAAACCACCAAGGTGAACTCAGATCGAGGCCTCTGTACAAGCTATCCAGATGCCTCCTATTATGGGCATGACTCAACCTCTGTTTGCTGAGAGTGGCTCACGTGCCGGGCAGACTGGAGCAAAAGGAATGATCTGGCACCCCCAACCAGAGTTGTGGGCCCTTCACCTCTGGCCTCTCGACGGGAGCTTATGGTCCTCTCTGCGAGGGTCCTAAACACTATTTCTGTGACTAGAGCCCTGTCCAATAGATGCCTCTATGCCCTTACGTGGTCTGTTTTCTCCGGCTGGTGCGCCTCCCGGATTAAAGACCTGACATTCTGTGACATTTCACTGGTACTGTCTTTCCTTCTCTAAAAAACGACCTCCTGCCAGCCCTATCATTGCTCAAGTGAGTGGGCGACTTGCAAGCACTCTATGTGAATGCTTCTTGCCTTGAGTTTGGGCCTAACGATGGCAAAGTCATCCTCAAACCAAGACATGGCTAAGTACCTAAGGTGCTCTCTACTCCATTCAGAGCACAGGTCATTACTCTTTCTGCTCTTTCCACCTCTGAGGGCAAGCATTTACTCTGCCCCGTTTGGGCCAGTTCAGGCAGTCGGAGCATCTCTTCGTTTGCTTCTGAAGATGCACTAAAGGACATCCGGTCACGAAGCAAAGACTTACCCACTGGACAGTGGATGCAATTGCACTAGCTTATGCTTTGATGGGCTTATAGCGCCCCATCAGAATAAAAGCACACTCCACCAGAGGCTCATCCTGGGGATTGTCCAGCGGAGTGTCTATTGGCAACATCTGTGCGGCGGCCGACTGGTCCTCGCTGTCCACCTTCGCCAGATTTTATAGCATGGATGTCCCTGCTCTACAAGCAAGGGTCCTATCTGTGTAGCTGGGCTTTCATGCCCAGGGTCTAGGGTCTAGTGATGCATTACGAGTGAACCGTATAGATAGTACGTTCAGTCGGTTACTAACGTAACCACAGTTCCGAGATAACAGGAACGAGTACTGCGTAACTTGCCTTGCTATCATGCTGCACTCTTCAGTCGAATTGACCTGAGTTCCTATGGCAGAATGCTCACATTATATAGAGGGGTGGTGTTAAAATATTGTATTTATTCTATAGAAAACTATTGTAGAAGTAGTTTGAATACTATACAAACCATGTGTTTTTAAGGCCTATTTGACTGTGACTATAAAGATCAACAAGAGAAGTGTGCAGCCACTGAGCAGTTTTTGCTTAGTCAGGGATTTTCCAGTACACAACAGGTGATGTGAAAGTGAAAGAGGTGTCACGTGAGAGACTGTTGAGAGGAGAAACAATCAATATGATATATTACCTTGGCATTACACATCCGTCTCCTTTATCATCACAAAAAACAACAAGCTTTTGCGCTGATCTTACTGAATTCTGGCTGTGAATGAAAACTAATAGCAGAAGAGTGAAATATTGGATTAGATATCTGTGTCTACTGGTGTGTTATTTAGTGCTGTGAGCTGTCAATCATATTTGACCTCTAACCTCTGACTCTTATTTGACTGTTGATGGATTCACTTTATTTTCAGTGTAAAGATGTTTTGTGTGGAGTGGAAGATAGTGAGCTTCTTTTTAGCAGGAGAGAAAATAAAGAAAAACTTTTTTTTGGAAGATTTTTTGTTTTGTAAAGAGCAGCGCACCACAATGACGGCAAACAATATTTTTGAAACTTTGGATAATTTCATGAGATCAGATGAGATCAACTGGAGCGACTGTATTGGGGTCTGTACTGAAGGAGACGGTGTAGTTCAGCGTATCAAAGGTGTTGCACCCCTTGCAATTTTAACGCACTGCTTTCTGCACAGAGAGGCGCTTGCTACTAAAGAAATGGAACCCAGTCTCCATGGAGTTTTAGATGTGGCCGTAAAAATCGTGAACTTTGTGAAAGCCAGAGCCACCAACTCCTGGCGCTGATTACCATACCCTGCTGATGCACACTGACGTGAGGTGGCTGTCCAGAGGGTGGCTCAGCCTAAAGGAGGAGTTGCATGACTTTCTTGCGGACAAAAGACCAGACCTTGCTGAGTTTTTGGACAACGACAAATGGCTCGCTCAACTCAGCTACCTTTCAGACATATTCGGTGAAATGAATTAACAGAGCACTGCAAGGTGCAAACATAAACACTGTGATGCAGCATGAACGAGTTGAGGCTTTCAAAAGAAAACTACACATGTGGAAAACCCGTATCTCCTCCAGAATCAGTGACATGTTCGAGCACACCCATGAAAGCTTTAGCATAAAGTTCTGCCAGGAAGACTTAATTGGTGCGTCACTTGACCTTTTATCTATCCAATCACATTCCAACACTTGTGGTATAAAAGATCGGTACTTACTCATGTTTGAGTTCGCAGATGCTGACGCTCCAATTCAGTTGCACGCGTCACTTGCCGACTAAAAAAAAAAATGTCTAAAGACACGCAATTTGTTTGCGTCTACTCCGACTCTGACGATGATTTCGTCTCACCATCTCCTCCTGCTGCACGTCGCAGCTCACGTATTCAGAGCCGTATTTCTCCATGGGCTCAATGTTCATCCGAGGATATAATTAAAGCTCTAGAGGAAGCTAGCATACCGGTTAGTCAAGGCCTCTCCAGAGAGGATCTACACCTTCTGGCCCAGAACGCTTTTGGTATTCCACCAGTTTCTATTTCTTCAAAAGCTTCAACTTCGGGAGCTCAACCTAAACCAACCAGCAAGAAAAGATCTGCTAAATCATCCTCACCTCATCCAGCAAAAAGATTATCAATACCTGCTCGGCCATCATCTTCTCCACAAAGTGTTGAAACTTCAGATACGAACTATGATCTTTTTTCTGCAGTTCAAAGCCTCGCTCAAACAGTCAAAGGATTGGAATCAAAAATGTCGTCTTTCGAACATTATTTCACAAATCCCAACCCTAGCATAAACCCGGCTATGATCTCATCAGTGATTCCTCAGTTCCATCCTCTCTCTACCGGATCAAGCAACCCTTCGAACGAGCCTTCTACATCTTCTATCCTGCCTACTCCTCTACACTCGATTCAGACACCTTTTCAAGACGTTCCTGCACCACCGGCTTCCTCAAACTTTAACCTCTCCACAGCGGCTCCTGCTCAAAATTTCGGTAGGCGTTTTGTTTCGCCAGCTGCTGTAACTGTGTCTCCTCACCTAAGAAACAACATCATCCAAGGTAAGGATGTTAATCTGGCTACTTTATTGCTTCCTTCACCCGCTGCAGACAGAAAAATGGTTGACTGTGGTGACGTGGCAGTTCTTCTTAAAACTTCAGATCCTCGCCTCCAACGCAATCTCTCGTTTGGTGAATTTGTTATTGCTTTCGGCATCTACAGAGACATTTTGTGCCAAAGTTTTCCAGAGAGAAGGGAAGAGTTAGATCTGTACTTATCTATGATTGCGGATTTCAGCCAACGATACGGGGGTACGTTGTTTTACGAATACCACAAGTCACTTTCTGCCAAATCTGCTTCATTCATCGCACTCTTCAATTCAAGAATAGACTGGTCAGTTACAGACACGGAATTGCTCGTCCGTCATTTCGGCGGCCAAAAAATCTTGGCGTGCGCTATTTGCAGCGCTCACGGCCATTCGGCTTCATTCTGCTCTAAAGCATTCGGATACAATGATCCGGCTACTGTCCATGGTGCTGAAAAAGTAAGACCCTCTTCGGACAGCAGAGGTCGCCATATCGCAAATTTCAATGGGGTTCCTATATGTTCTCGTTTTAATGAATCTGTTTGTTCATATCCTAATTGTAAATTTCTTCATATCTGTAGCTCTTGCAAGGATCCGCACCCGAAATCTGTCTGTCCACGCCGGTACAAACCTGCAGCCAAAGGGAAAGCCCCAAATCAGAAAAAATTCTGAATAGCCACCCATCTACTCCTGTTAATATTCCGAATCTGTCAAGCTACCTTTCCTCTCACCCTGATCCGGTTTTCGTGGATTATTTAATCACTGGCTTGTCTCAAGGGTTTCGGGTGGGAATTCTTTCACAACTCTCCGCCTCTTTTGTTGCAAAAAATTTGCAATCAGCCAGAAATGAACCCGATGTGGTTTCAGCACTATTAGAGAAAGAGGTTAATAAAGGATATGTTATTGGCCCTTTCGCCTCTCCTCCTTTTTCTCCATTTCGGATTAATTCTATCGGCATTGCAACGCGCAAATATTCTGGCAAAAAACGTCTCATTTTTGATATGTCTTCTCCTCATTCCTCTAACATAGCAAGTGTCAATGAATGTATTCCCCTCACTCCCTTCTCTCTACATTATGCCTCGGTCGATAATGCCATTCAATTAATCAAGTTAGCTGGCCAAGGTGCTTGGTTAGCTAAGGCTGACATTACAGACGCTTTTAAAACCATGCCAATCCACCCTTCTGACTGGCATCTTTTTGGAGTTAAATGGAATTCTAAGTTCTATTTCGCCGTAAGGCTCACATTTGGGTGCAGAAGTAGCCCTCACATATTCAACAGTCTCTCCGAAGCTTTGTGCTGGATCCTGTTGAATGTCTGTAAACTTCCTTTCGTTCTGCATTTGCTTGATGATTTTTTGTTGATCGATTTTCCTAATTCTCATTCTTCCGTCCTCGATGTTCTCAAACAAGTATTCAGTGACGTTGGCGTTCCTCTCTCCGCAGAAAAAACTTTGGGCCCCTCTACTTCGCTCGAATTTCTAGGAATTTCTCTCGATACGGTCAATATGCAAGCTTCTCTTCCTCATGACAAGCTCGTAAGGATCAGATCCATTCTGGGAAGTTTTTCCTCTGTACACATCGTTTCGAAACGTGAGTTACTTTCCCTGCTCGGTCACTTAAATTTTGCCATGAGTATAATTCCGCAAGGAAGGGCTTTTATTTCTCGTTTGCTAACACTGGCTCATTCTACTCAAGACCTAAGTGATTTGCTTCAGTTAGACGAAGGATGTTTGTCTGATATAAAATTTTGGACTCGGCTGTTAAATGATTGGAACGGCATTTCTTTTTTTTACAATGATGCTTTCGAATCATCAGCAGACCTACATCTATTTACCGACGCCGCCCCATCCGTTGGATTCGGGGGGTTCTTTCAAGGACAATGGTTCGCAGAGAAATGGCCAATCGAGTTTCCCGAGTCTACTTCTGGCTCAGTTTCTTCCGCGCTCTACGAGCTTTATCCTATAGTTATAGCCAGCTTAATTTGGGGTCCAGCGTGGTCAAGGAAACGCATCATGATGTGCTGCGATAACGAAGCCGTCGTTGCCATTATTAATAAAGGCAGATCATCTTGCCCGACGATCATGCCTTTCGTGAGACGCCTTATATGGCAATCAGTTATCTTCAATTTTATCATTAAAGCTGCTCATATACCCGGTCACTCCAATGTCATTGCTGATGCATTATCTCGTTTTCGTTTTCAGACTTTCAGACGGCTTTGCCCTTCAGCCAATTCGGATCCCACACCTTGCCCTCCCCTATCAGCAGCAGTGTTAAATTAGACGACTTGGTTAAGTCAGCCAGACGTTATATGTCTAAAGGAATAGCTCCTTCTACCTATAAAGCTTACACTTCCGCTTGGTCTTTTTTTTTAATGTTTTGCTTTTCCTTTCAGATTCCTTTATTTCCCATTTTGCTCACGACTGTCTGCTCCTTTCTAGTCTTTAATTTTGAAAAACGAAATCTCAAACCTTCTTCCATTCGCAAATTACTCGCAGGCATTCAATTTTATGCAAAATATTTTAATCCTGATTTTCCTAGTCTTTTCTCTGCTACTTCCATTCGGCTATTGCTTAAAGGCTTTAGTAAATCCTCTAGTAATTCTCCAGATAAACGGTTGCCTTTTACTTTGACATTAGTGCAAAAACTAATTTCTTCTATCCGTAATGGCCTATTTTCCAACTATACCAATATTTTACTAGAAGCCGTGTTTCTAACTGCTTTTTACGGGTTCATGCGTCCGGGGGAATTTACTTCTGCAACCAATCAATTTGATCCTGCCCACGATCTTTCCTTCTCCGATTTATGTTTCTCACCTAATTTCTTTACACTTTTTCTCAAGCACTCTAAAAATGATTCTGAAGGTCTTGGAGTCACACTAACTATTTCTAAAATTAACAACAATTTCTGTCCCTTCTCATCTATGCTTAAATTTCTTAAAGTTCGTCAGAGATCATCAGAGCATTCCCCCCTATTTATCCTCCTTAACGGAGCACCCCTCTCTAAAGCCTGGTTTAGGAAACACCTAGTTGTTGTCCTCAAAAGCTGCAGCCTATCTCCCTCCCAGTATACCGGGCATTCCTTCAGGATTGGGGCAGCCACTACAGCAGCTGAACGTGGCATCTCTACTGCAGCCATCAAGATCCTGGGCAGATGGTCTTCTTCTGCATTCGAGTCTTATATAAGACCTGATTCAAAAATCATCCTTGAAGCCCAGCAAGCTCTCCAGTAATGGCCAGGTAAATCCCTATGCATCTACTGGTGGTGGTATAAAAAAAAAAAAAAAATGTATGTGGTCTAACAGACCGTGTGGCCCTGCGGCCTTGTCTCTGTGGTCTAGCAGACCGTATGGCCCTGCGGCTTTGTCTCTGTGGTCTAGCAGACCGTGTGGCCCTGCGGCCTTGTCTCTGTGTGTGGTCTAGCAGGCCATGTGGCCCTGCGGCCTTGTCTCTGTGGTCTAGCAGACCGTGTGGCCCTGCGGCCTTGTCTCTGTGGTCTAGCAGACCATGTGGCCCTGCGGCCTTGTCTCTGTGTGGTCTTGCAGACCGTCTGGCCCTGCGGCTTTGTCTCTGTGGTATTGCAGACTGCGCGGCCCTACGACCTTGTGGTCTAGCATATAACAATTTTAGATGTGTCAGCAATGGATAAACATTACGTTTATGAAGCAGATATTATATGCTCAGGCGTAGCTCACATCTGCAAATTATAACTTCAAGTAGTTCTATTCATGAAGTGGCCTTTTACCAGTTAGCTATCAGCATGCAGCTTTCCATATTTACGCTTACCATGTTAATTCCTGTTCTTCTACTTTTTAGGAACTCCAGGATTCAAGACCGGTGGGTCCACTTTATTTACCATTTTTTGGGGGGTAGGCTCCGTCCTGGTGGAAGAAATCTTCTCCCAATTTTTGGGGGTCGGCTGCGCCCCTGCCTTGGTCTTCAGGCAGGATATGCAGAGTCCGGACCCTCAGATTGCGAGCTACGGACGGGGCCTACGCCAAAGAATCTTATTGCTTGCTTGGTTGTTAATAAATGGATAATTGTCACAGTATTTATTCTCTGAGTCTTTCTGGTAGAAATGAAAGCTTTAGCATAAAGTTCTGCCAGGAAGACTTAATTGGTGCGTCACTTGACCTTTTATCTATCCAATCACATTCCAACACTTGTGGTATAAAAGATCGGTACTTACTCATGTTTGAGTTCGCAGATGCTGACGCTCCAATTCGCCACCATCCTCCCCACCACCTCCAAGTCAAATCCTTCCCTCCATCCTCCCCACCACCACCAGGATGGTCCCTTCCATACCTTACAGGGGGTCGGCTGCGCCCCTGCCTTGGTCTTCAGGCAGGATATGCAGAGTCCGGACCCTCAGATTGCGAGCTACGGACGGGGCCTACGCCAAAGAATCTTATTGCTTGCTTGGTTGTTAATAAATGGATAATTGTCACAGTATTTATTCTCTGAGTCTTTCTGGTAGAAATGCTTTTATTGCAGACAGACATTTGAATTTTAAAATCATTCAACGTCAAATAACAGTGCATCTATCAAAGGTCCTGGAGAAATCTGATAGTTATTTCCCAGCTCTAACTGAGGAGCAAGCAGCTGATTTTCTGTGGATCAGAAACCCCTTCACTGACAACAATGAAGCAAAGCTTCCAGCTTCTCTGCCATCAAGACTTCTGGAAGAGCTTATAGAAATATCCTCTGATGCCAGCCTGAGGTTTCAGTGAGGCCGCTTTGTAATTATTCTGGTCTGAAATTGCAGAAGAACATCCAGTCTGTCACACAGCTGCAATGAAGGTGCTGATTCCCTTCAGCACCACCTACCTTTGTGAAGCTGGGTTTTCAACCATGACAGCCCTTAAAACCAAATACAGGGCCAGACTGACCCTTGAGGATGATATGCGTCTTGCCCTGTCAAAGATCTCTCCACGCATTGACCAAATTATTACTCACTGCCAGCAGCAATCCTCACACTGATTGATAAAGCCTCACAAATAACATAATAGTATATTATAACATACAAGTATTAGACAGCAGTCATTTTGTAATAGCCTATATCCATTCTTTGTTTCCCACACACTAGTTTGAATTATGATATTTTTGTTATTTCATTTCAAATAGGGCCAATTTATAGGCTACTTTGGAGTAAATAAATAATTACAAATGGCCTACTGATGTTTTTGTTATTGTATTTTCAATAGTATTTAGGCTATCATTTTTGCATAAATATATCTGGTTATAGTAATAAACATACCGTTTGTTTGAGAAAAAAAAAAATCATCCTTGTTGCAAGCTTACAAGTGCAATAATATCATTAAATGTGAAGGGGGGCCCTAAAATATTTTCTTGGGAAAAAGAGGGTCTCAGACAAAAAAAGGTTGGGAAACACAGGCTTAGGAGACATTCTTATCTACAGCTGCTCCGACGTCAAAACACTGGCGGACTGTGTCACTCAGGGCAGGTCTGCGCTCAATGGGAGGGGCTTGTGCAAAAGTCTCCCTGAGAACGGGGGAAAGCCCGCTCTGAGAACGGTTTGTTCTGAGACAGTGCTTATGATTTATGGGGATTTAGATTTTCTTTGTTTTTTAAATCATTATAGGGTGGTTGTGTACACACACTGCCAACACACATTTATGTTCAAACGGCATGTAAAAGTGAATTTTGCATAATAGGTGCCATTTAAGGGTATAGGGGACGATTTCAGACACAGCCATGGATATTGAGAAAAACGGCTATTTATCGGCTATATCGGACTCCTTTGGATTTTTTCATAGCTGGGAATGGCGAAGATTATGTGGATCTAAATAACATTATTATATCTACAACTTAAAATCACTAGACCTAACGGCGCTGATATCGCTGCAAGGGTAGCTCTAATAAACTCCCCCGGAGCCACTATATTTTTACAAGTTGATGTGAGCCTCGGCAATCGACTGATATCCCAGAGTTTGAGCACGTATCCTTACCGATGCATCATAGAGAGTCTAAACAACTACAGTAAAGATACGTTGGAATCAATTTTCTCAGCCGGTCTGTTTTATAAAGACACATTCGGTCACATGGACCTGAAGGACCCTATCGGCCGTAACGCGGGGCTGACGAAGCGATTGCTCTACACAAGCGGGAGTAAGGTGGTGGAGCTGTTGGCACCTATTCACAGTGATATTTTCTTTCAAGAAATTTCTAAACGGAATTGACATCAAAATACGTATGATTCGAGGTAAAGACGAATTCTGTCTGGTGCTGTGTGATGACGAGGCTTACAAATAAAAGATTGTGTCAGCATCCCTATTTGTCAAGAAAGCTTTACCCCTGAACACAAACTCCCCCAACTCGGTCCAAGAGCTTATTCCTTTAGCTTTAGACATTTTGTCTAATATGTATCTACTGTCACGCTTCTCGATGGAACATTTTTCAGAACTTCGCCAACAAGATGTTCCACAGCTCCAGCATCCTCGACATTAGTGGCTACAGTTTCGTCTTTATGACCATGGTCAGGATAGGGCAATGCCAGCGTACTGACTTTTTCTTGTTGATCCAAATCGTTCCTGAGTAAAATATTTCTTATGGACGTATCCAGATCATTGAGTATTCTCACGGCCATTTCCAGATTTCAATTTTCCAGTTGATGTTGTGGGACTAAATACATTTTCTCAGCATACTCCATCATCACCCCCGTCTAGCGGCTATTAACATTGAAATAAAGGGTACGGCAACGCTTAGAGGCGGTAGAAGAAATCACCTCTCTGGTTGAAGATACGTATCTTGGCCAATATGGCACATTTTTTATTGGCGACAAATTTAATTTTGTTTTTTCTCTTTTTCAGTTTTCGGTACTGATGATGACTGACAGGAATCGTACCATAGAGGATGTTAAGCACCACTTCACACAGCGTTAAAATGAATTCGTCAGACGCAGATTGTAAAATAAGATGCTGGTGTTTAGGCGTGGCTTTATGTAGCAGTTTTAACAGTGGTAGATGCTTACAAAGTCTTGCGGACATGATGATTTATCCTGTTCTCCTTCTTTTTTTGGAGATAAACCACTTGACGATTGGAAAGCCCCTGTTCTGAGACGGTATTGCTCTGGAGTTTTTGCTTTATAGTCTATCATTAAATAACCAAAAGGCAGACTGGTCGCATCGTGATAACACTCCATAAAGTATTTTGTATTTCCGGGGTACATTTGCTGTCCTAACACTGCCACTTGATTGACATCCCAAGGATTTTTAAACAGAATCAAGTAATTGGTGTTTAAGCTGATGGTTCGGCTGGATTTACCATGAACAAATACATTTTGCACGATATAAATAGCACTGAGATTTTGATGGTGCACATACTGTGTAAAGACCCGTTCTCAGCGTTCCCGTTAGCTTGATGCATCATGTCGTCCACAATCAGCAGGTTAGCTTTGTTGACGGGTAGTAAATCATCATCATTCAGATTCGGGGGGGTATTCCTTCCACAAATTTAATATCATACAATTTAAGCAATTCATCATACAGAGATTGCCAACAATCATACAGAAAAACAATGTTTTCAATCAAACTCAAACCATTTTCCAACAAAAGTTTTACAAAATAAGACTTTCCAGAATTGGATGATCCGCTTAATACACAAGTAAATGGATATTGAAGCCTGAAATCAAAATCAGAAGCATTCTGGGACCCTCTATGAAACATCAGATCAGTAGCAGTAAGTTAGAGTGGTGAAATCGGGGAAAAGTCTGTGTTTATTATACACCACCTTAAACTTTTTAACAACTGATTTGTTGTGAGAGACTTTTTATTCCTCGCAATGTTTTCAGTGTGGGCCATGATGCATTGCGTGTCATTGTTCTCCATCACATAGTTGTCAACCAGACTAAGCGTATAGCTTTGGAATTTTTAGCACTCAAGCACTAAACCCTTAGCATTCATGCATACTTTGCTTTTAGCAGTGCGATAGCCGTAAGATTTAGGACCGCTAGAACAAAACTCTGTGATATGATCCCCATTGTCTATTTCATTCTTCAGCTCCCCCAAATGGTCCCCCAGCAGGGGGTCCCAGTCACCCTCCCTAGACACAAAAATCTAGATGCTATCGGTGTCGGAGTAAAGCAATCTGTCGCCGAGCTTGTCCATCAGGTCGTACAACTCCGTGCATAAGCCGTTGTAAACGCACCTACAAACACATTAATGTCTTGAGTTCTGCGAACACTTCCTTTGGGGTCACGATACTGGACAAGAGCTACATCGTCTTAAACGAATGTAAAACATGACATCCCTTCAATTTTGCCAAGAAAACATCTGGTGAATTTTTCAGGTTCATTCACCATAATGGTCATTGGTAGATCCTCCCTCATCGAGAACCGCCCCACAGACTATTCAGCAGTAACTTGTTAATGGTCCTCTGAGCATGGTTGTGTTCAATCTTTTCGGGGTCAAGACGTATCCCCTCTTTTTCTAAAAACGTCTTCATGTAGTCGCAAAACAATGTATTTGACTACTGTGGAAAATGCCACACTTTGTCTATCCAAAGCTCGATAGTAACCCAACACCCTGAGAGCACCCTCTCCTCGTCCGTATGGCTACAAATTGTTAACTGGTTTTGGTCGTGTGCACAGTTACGGCATAACAGAACATGAGTTTTCCGCCGCATCTGTAAGGGAGAACCAGGTGTAGTAATTTACACGAGGGGAACACAGTAGCTTTGATAAGTCCGTAATCATTTCTAATCAATTCAAAATCTGAAAATTATTTGGGGGTGTTTGATTGGATAGCTCACCATCATGAACAGCACTGTGGAGTCATTCAGGTTCTTGGGCACTACCATCTCTCAGGACCTGAAGTGGGACACTCACATTGACTCCATTGTCAAAAAGGCACAGCAGAGACTGTACTTTCCCTTGCCAGCTGAAGAAGATCAACCTGCCACAGGAGCTGCTGATACAACTCTACTCTGCAGTCACTGAATCCATCCTCTGCACTTCTACAACTGTCTGGTTCAGCTCAGCTTCCAAATCAGGGGTAAATGCTATGTGTAAATGTGGCCTTAGTCACATAATACTGGACAGCACCATCTAGTGGCTTTCTTGAATAACAGAATAATATTACAGATTCTGACTAAATAACTCCTGATAACATGTGAGTTCAGGGTGAGCCAATAGATGGAGGAGTTGCTCCTCAGACGAGACCACAGAGACAAATCACACTAGAGATTTAAACACTTTATTGTTCCCTGTTGGAGGAAATGGAGCATCGATATGTTGTGTTTATGTATTTCACTGTGATCTCAAAGTATATTATAATGTGTCCCAAATCAGTATTTTCTCAGGATAAAGGAGAAGCTGGGGGAAGTTGTTTGTTTATTACTGTAGATAGAATAAAATTTTTTTATCAATATCAGTATAGTTAAACAATATTTTAATAATGTAAAGCTTTATATGTTCAACACTTCTGAAATCTTTAATATCTATATAGTTAGTATTCCTCCAGGAGGAGCTCGACAAATTAATGTAATAAAACATGGAGACTCTTGAACCTGAGAGTGAGAAACTTTATTGATAAAAAGCAAGAAAATGCATACTGCAAATATACAGCAGTAGCAGTAAAGTGAGATCTGTATATCTGAGAGAAATATAAACAATAAAGCCTTGGAAATAAAATCTTAAAATAATCAAGCTCAAATATTATATAATAGTTTTATATAAAAAAAAAAAAACACTAGACGAACAAAAAACACACTTGAAGAACCTTTCAATTTCAGCGTTCTGCTTTAGATTTCAATACTTCTTAAAAATTATAAAAATATATAAATATAAGTATATAAATATATAAATATATATATATATATATATATATATATATATATATATATATATATATATATATATATATACGCCATAAATGAATAAATCTCACAAATATTAATATATGCAAAATCAGATTGTGTGAAATGACATCATCAATCATGTACCAGATTTTTTCTCTGTTTCTGTCACATGATGGAGTTTGGGTTCATTTCCGCTGTCGCCTCTGAACACTTAGTTATTAATATTATTGACTTGAATGCACTGACACTATTGGATGAGAACTGAACTGAGCTGGATGATGACATCACTGTTTTGCTTCATAGCTGAAATGAACTCATTTCACAATTGATGAAATTAACTGAAGTGAATCAACACTGAACTGACTTCAGCGGAACAACAGCACTATTGTCTTTTTAGAGCTGCTGTACAACAGAATTGAATTCTGTTTGCATCATTGAATCATTATTTTCTTATTTAAAAAGCTGCTTTGAAACAATCTTTTATAAATGCTATATAAATAAAGGTGAATTGACTTGTAGAAGTGTAGAAGCCTAGATTAATGCTTTCAGAATAATGGTAACTTCTGCCATTTGTATCTGTGGAATCGGCAGACCATGGAATGAGGTTACAGGACTTCGGCATTAGTCCACCTCATTTTATGGTGTGTTCATCAGGCAAGAGCCTTTTTTGGGAGCAGGGGCCTTTGCGTAAGTTCCCCTCCTACAAGTCTACAGTAATATAGGGGATGTGGCCGTCGACACACACTTTCAAGTTTGCTTTGGGGGCAAAAATGTCTGGTATGGAGTCGCCCTCAGTCTGACCCAGTTTAGGCCAGGACATATTGGACATATCCATATTCTGGATACTCAGGAGCAGAGACTTCCCTCTGAGCAACTATCTGTGAGATATAAGGGTTACGCACAGATGCTTCATACTCTTTCTCTGTGGAAGACCCTGGTATCACCTCGAGTCCCACGCTTGTGTTGCCGTCGCAAGACTACCTCGACAGACACCACTGTCACGGGTTGGGCTGCGGTTTTAAATAGCCATCTAGATCATGACTGCAGGGAAGGTCTTCATCTCCCAGATCTGAGGAAATCATGTGTTGGTCCGGCGTAAAACTTGTGGATCGTCTCCTGGACTCCTCTCTCACAGGATGGGATGTGATCTTGGATGGCCGACAGCTCAGTCTCTGTTTAGGCTCATCTAATATGACATATAATCGCCTGGAGATGAGCGCTGTATTTCTTGCATGGAAATACGTCTCCTAGATTTTAAGGATTAACATGTGTTGATCCAGACTGGTATAATTCTGTTAGTGATGTGACGTCCAGCACCGAGGCTTCAAAGGCTACCCTGTAAAACAACTGCAATCATGTGATAGCCTACAAAAGGACCCTATTCATCACTATCATCATCACCCCGATCCTCAACTACAAGTTCATTGGCGAATTCCTCCTCCTCGTCGCTCTCCTCCACTTCTCCCTCTCCGGCCTCCGCTAACTCTGCCTGCCTTGCGCTAACAGCTCCGCCCAGATGCGCAGGGCTCTCTTGCGTGCGCAATCTGCTCCATAAAACTGGCTTAAACAGACGATCTGACGGGTTTAGAAGATTGAATACAACCCGAAACTAAAACACAGACCAGGCCTCTATTTGAGCCCGGCCTTTATTTATCCAAACCTGTAGCCACACCAGGCGTGTAAAAGAGACAGGCGTCTATCGGCTATTATTTGAAGTTCTCTTACGAGAGTTCTCTCGTACTGCGTTTGAAAAACGCTGTGGGAAAAGTCTCTTTTCACGAAACACTGAAGCAAAAATTATCCTTTAATTTTTCATATATGTAAAACGCGTTGCGGCAGCAGCAGACAGCTGAAGCAAGACGGCTTGTCTGCTCATTGGCTGCTCTGCGGCAACTGCATAAGCCTATCGAGCGCAGGCTGATGCAACATCAGACCAATGAGGGCGCTTCGCGCCCTCCTCGCCACTTCCCGCCGAGACGGGCGTGGCTTACCTCTATAAAAGGAGCTCGAGAAGGCTGACTCACTTGATTTTAATCTCTTCAGCGAAGCGCACGCATCGCTGGATCACGGAAGCAGCGTCGTCAGAAGCAAGCACTTCAGCAGGACGAGCCCTCGAAGCCGCTGGCCTACGCCGCCTTCTACAGCCGTACCTGCTGCGCTTTCCGACGCCCATATCCTTTATTGTGCTCTGTTTGTGTGTGTGTGTGAGCGTTCTCGTAGCACTCACCCCCTAAAAGAGCGGCGTCTTTCTAAAGATGCCTAAATCCTGCGGCTCGTGCAGAGCCCCACTCGCCGGGGGAGACGACCACGTCATCTGTGTTTCCTGCCTCGGTGAGGACCATGCAGCGCTCGCGCTCGCTGACGGCGGCTGCCCTCACTGCGAGCGTTTGCCTATGGTGGCTCTGAGGACCCGCCTGGCATCCTTCTCGAAGCCTGCATTCTCCGCCGCGATGCCGCGCCGTAAGAAGCGCCGCTCGCAGCGGGTCCCGGAACCCTCTCCACCCCGACCAAGCTCGCCGGTTCGCCCGCCAGCTTCACCGACCTCCCCCGAATCACTTCCTGATGCTCAGCGCCCGCAGCCCGCCGCCGCGTCATCAGAGGAAGTTGTTTCGGAGGCCGCGTCGGGGGAAAAGGATTCCTGTTCTCTCCTCGCTTCAGGCAGCGAGGATTGGGCGAGCTCTGAGGACCTCGCGCCTCCTGCCCGAAAGCCCTCAGTGAGAGCCAGCATCGAGACGGAGCTCATGCGAGTGCTCGCGTTGGCCGCGGCGAACCTCGGCCTCGAGTGGTCTGCACCGGAGCCCCCCTCTCGCACCCGGCTCGATGGTAGCTTCCTCCCAGGTGAGCGCAATTCTCCGGAATCTAAGCCCGCTCCTTTTCTTCCTGAGTTACATGAAGAAGTTGCGAAGGCCTGGAACGCGCCCTACTCTGCGCGTACACGCTCATCTGTGTCGCCTGCATTCTCCTCTTTGGACAAGGCGAATGAACGAGGCTACCTCTCTCTGCCGCCGGTGGAACAGGCTATAGCGACCCATCTGTGCCCGCCCTCTGCTGGACGGCGAACTAAACCGGTGTTGCCTTCAAAAGCCTGCCGCATGACGTCGACGCTGCTCGCGCGAATATTCTCCGCCGCTGGGCAAGCCGCGTCAGCGCTACACACCATGGCTACATTGCAGATTTTCCAGGGTGATCTCCTCCGTAAATGGGACGAGGCTGGACCTGATGCTGTCTGCATTGCGGATTTGAGGAGTGCTTCGGACCTCACGCTCCGAGCCACCAAAGCTGCCGCACAAGCCATGGGACGCTGTATGGCTTCCGCCACTGTCGCTGAGAGGCACTTATGGCTGACGCTCACGGAGATGGCCGATTCCGAGCGCATCGCGTTTCTCGACGCCCCGCTGTCTTCCGCTGGCCTCTTTGGTTCTTCTCTCTCCGAGTTCGTAGAGAGATTTACCGAAGCCCAAAAAGCGTCTCAAGCCTTCAAGCACTTCCTTCCGAAGCGCTCTGGTTCCGCGGCGGGTCGAGACAAACGGACCCCGCGAACCGCACAGCCTCAGCCGCCGCCTTCGGCCCCCTCTTCACAGCAGCCTCAACAGCGCAGCTCGAGACCCCGCTCTCGATCGAGCGCCCGGCGCGCCGCGCCCGAGGATTGTAGTGAAGCCAGAGGTCCCGAAGAAGTCCTAGCCCGCCTAGGAAAGCGCAGGTGTGTGAGTCCCGTTGCGGCCGGCCTCCCACCCAAGCGCCTCGCTGTCTCAGCCCCAAGCTTCGCGGCTGTCCCAGCGTTCTCTGCAAAGCGCAAGCCTGTACAAGTGCCCGCTTGCCTGCACTCAAAAGCCGTTTTTACGGCTACCCAGATATGTCTCGAAAAGAGTGTGTTTTCTGGTGTCCCGGCCACGGCCGATGGTGCTATAAGTGTAGTGTCGATGCCCACTCCTCTGTGCCCATCCATACACATAAGCACAGCCCTGCACCCAGGGCTCGCGCAAATAAAATCGACTCAGGTCGATTGCGCCCCCCACATAGTAAAAGTGCCCACTACTCAGTGCCCACGAACACTATGTCTATCAGATCACAGGCTCTCTGTAAAAACGAGACCTGTGAGCGCGCGCGCTGCTTACACAAGCAGCGCGCCCCAAGCAGTAAATGTGCCCGCTCACAGCCCACATCTACTCGCACACATGAGTCCCACGGGGCTCGCGCAGCCCTCCCTCACTCAGTCAAACACTGCTGTAAGGTCGAGGGCGAGCGCTCCGCCCGCTGTATTAAGCGCGCCCCCCGCCTCAAATGCCGCAGGCATAACGCCTATGTTTGTGAGCCCCGTAGCACCTCTGTCGCACGGCGAACAGAGCGCACTCTGTATCCGGCCCTTAGCCAACCATGCAGATGCATGGGCAGCGCTTCCAGGGGTTTCGGACTGGGTCTTAGGCATTATAAAGAGAGGCTTCTCGCTACAGTTTTATCGACGCCCTCCGCGCTTCACAGCGCGCGTCGAAACTTCGGTACCGCTGAATGTAGCACACCTACTTCGCGCCGAAATATCAAAACTGATAAGCAAAGGGGCGATAGAGCTTGTTCCCCGAGTTCAAAGCGAACAGGGGATATACAGCAGATACTTTCTAGTCCCCAAAAAGGACGGCGGTATCAGACCCATTCTGGATCTAAGACGACTGAACAGAGTATTAGTGAAACGCCGTTTCAAAATGCTCACAACCAGCAAAATTCTCGCGCATGTTCGCCGAGAAGACTGGTTCATGTCGATAGATCTGAAGGACGCGTATTTTCAAATACAGATAGCGTCACATCACAGGCGATTCTTGAGATTCGCCTTCGAGGGTCAGACATACCAGTATACAGTCCTGCCTTTCGGCTTGTCCCTGGCACCTCGTACATTTACGAAATGCATGGACGCAGCGCTCGCTCCTCTCAGACTCAGAGGCATGCGAGTGCTGAACTATTTGGACGACTGGTTGATCCTAGCGCAATCACGATCTCAGCTCATAGAGCACAGAGCCATTTTACTCGATCACCTCGAGAATCTTGGTATCACGGTCAATTGGGCGAAGAGTTCACTGAACCCCAGCCAAACGATTCCGTTTCTGGGTATAGTTCTGGACTCACAGTCTATGACAGCGCGGCTGTCGCCACAGTGCGTGCTGAACATTCAGCGCGCGGCGATGTCTTTCCGCCACGGCGCTTTCACCCCGCTCAGAAAATTTCAAAGGATGCTGGGTCTCATGGCCTCAGCATCGTCAGTTCTCCGGCTGGGCTTGCTCCGCATGCGCCCGCTGCAGTTCTGGTTGAAAGCGCGGGTTCCGCGCAGAGCGTGGGTGTCCGGTCATTTACGCCTCAAGGTCGATCAGGACTGCGTCACAGCCCTGGTACCTTGGATGGCGAACGACTGGTACCAATCAGGTGTAAGCCTGGGGACTTCCTCGAGGGTGAAGATGGTGTCTACGGACGCATCCACCTCGGGATGGGGAGCGCTGCTCGACGACAGACCGTCCTTCGGCCTATGGTCGGAACGGGAAAAGCTCCAACACATAAACTGCCTAGAAATGCTGGCAGTGCACAACGCGCTGACGCGTTTTTGTCCCCACATCAAGGACCAACACGTCTTAGTCCGTTCGGACAACATGGCAGTGGTGTCCTACATAAATCGCCAGGGCGGTCTGAATTCCAAACCCCTGTACAGGCTGGCGAAACGCCTCCTGCTATGGGCTCAGCACAACCTACGCTCGCTGAGAGCAGTACATGTGCCCGGGCTGCTGAATGTGGGCCCGGACAGACTGTCCAGGAACAACGTTCCTACGGGCGAATGGTCTCTACACCCACAAACAGTCCGGCTGTTGTGGGAGAGATTCGGCAAAGCGGAGGTGGACCTATTCGCGTCCCGCGAAAACGCTCACTGCCCCGCATTCTTTTCAAAGACCGACAGCGCGCTGTCCCAAAGGTGGCCGCGCTGCCCGCTATACGCTTTTCCCCCCGTCTCCCTCCTGCCTCAGGTGTTGGAACGGGTCAGGAAAACGAAATGCCCAGTGCTGCTTGTAGCACCGTTCTGGGAGAGCCAGGCATGGTTCCCAGTTCTGATGCAGTTAGCAGACATCGCTCCATGGCCAGTGCCGTTGAGGAGAGATCTCCTCTCGCAGGCCAGGGGCTCGATCTGGCACCCACACCCGGAACTATGGTCCCTTCATGTGTGGGCGCTCAACGGATACCCGTTGGTCTCGCAGAGGGAGTCATGAATACCATCACGGAGGCTAGAGCGCCGTCGACCAGGCGACTCTACGCTTCAAAGTGGTCGGTTTTCTCCGGCTGGTGTACAGCTCGGAGCCTTTCACCCCTCGAATGTGAGGTAACGGAGGTTCTCTCCTTCCTACAAGAGCTGTTGGATAAGGGCAGATCCCCTTCCACGCTCAAAGTGTATGTGGCGGCTATTTCAGCGTTCTCAGGTTCAACGCTGGGTCAGTCACTAGGGAGGAATGATTTAGTCATCCGCTTCCTCAGGGGAGCTAGGAGACTGAATCCACCCAGGCCTCCGTCAGTCCCTATGTGGGACCTTTCTACGGTCCTGGCGGCCATGAAAGGTGCCCCTTTCGAGCCTATCCAGTCAATCAGCCTCAAACATTTGTCTTTCAAAACAGTGTTTTTGATGGCTCTCGCTTCAGTGAAGCGCATAGGCGATCTGCACGCGCTCTCCGTGAGCCCGACGTGCTTGGAGTTTGGTCCTAATGACTCTAAAGTCATACTCAAACCTAAGCACGGCTATGTGCCGAAATCCCTCAACACGCCTTTTCGGGCTCAGGTCATTTCCCTGGCTGCCCTGCCGGCGTCGAGTGAGGAAGGGGACTCGAGTTTTCTTTGCCCTGTTAGGGCTTTAAGAACTTATATGTCCCGCTCTGCTGCCTTTAGACAGACAGAGCAGCTCTTTGTCTCGTTCAGCGGACGTTCCAAAGGAACGGCTGTTTTGAAACAAAGCCTATCCAGATGGATAGTTGACGCAATAGCGCTGGCTTATACTGCCAAGGGCATTCAATGCCCGTTGGGAGTCAGAGCGCACTCTACGAGAGGCGTTGCCTCCTCGTGGGCTTGGTCCAGCGGGATTTCCTTACAGGATATATGTACGGCGGCAGGCTGGGCCTCTCCGTCTACATTTATCAGGTTTTATAACCTAGAGGTTCCCGCCTTACAGGCTAAGCTTTTGTCGGTGTAATACTATGCCGACTATGCTGGGCTGAACTGTGTAAGACCCACGTTTTCCCACATTAGTGCAGGCTCCCTACCCTGGCTATGTGATGTCATATTCGCGTCTGTGGACATGTCTATATAAGGACGGAGGAATCCCCTCCTGTCTTTAGACTCTCCCTGTGAGGTCGCGTTAAGCCTGCAGACGCTACAGTATAGGGAATTAAGGCTTCCCCCCCTTATTCCCTGACTCTGTGTGAGTCTATCTGGTGATTATGCACTGTATGCCTGAAATGGCTTCCGGTGATCAGTGTTTTTATCCCAGCACGCACGGCGTTTTGCAAGGGGTTCCCGCAGCGTTTTTCAAACGCAGTACGAGAGAACTCTCGTAAGAGAACGTACTCGGTTACTAACGTAACCTTGGTTCTCTCTAGAAGAGGGAACGAGTACTGCGTTCCCTTGCCGTGCGTTTGATTCACTCTGGTTCGCTTCGGCGATCAAAATCAAGTGAGTCAGCCTTCTCGAGCTCCTTTTATAGAGGTAAGCCACGCCCGTCTCGGCGGGAAGTGGCGAGGAGGGCGCGAAGCGCCCTCATTGGTCTGATGTTGCATCAGCCTGCGCTCGATAGGCTTATGCAGTTGCCGCAGAGCAGCCAATGAGCAGACAAGCCGTCTTGCTTCAGCTGTCTGCTGCTGCCGCAACGCGTTTTACATATATGAAAAATTAAAGGATAATTTTTGCTTCAGTGTTTCGTGAAAAGAGACTTTTCCCACAGCGTTTTTCAAACGCAGTACTCGTTCCCTCTTCTAGAGAGAACCGAGGTTACGTTAGTAACCGAGTACGTTTTACGGTATATTAAAAAATAATATTTGTAGGTCAAAAATTGAAAGAGCATTGAATGTTTTGGATTTTAAGACCTCATTATCATCATCTAACATGATTTTAAAAATTAAATGGCTCCAAATCTTTTACAAAAATGATATGGTATACAGTACCTAACCTTATATTTCAAAAAGTTGTAATGGAATTCATATTAAAATGTGTAGATGTGCACAAAACAGAGTAGTCGTTTGGCAACTTTTTTGACAAACTCACTTTAATGTCTTCCTCCATGAAGCCTCTCAACAACTGACTAAACTCCGCCCCCTGACCCTGTCATCACAAAATCCTGCTCCCGTACATCTATGAATAGGTGCGTTCAGCGTTTTAAAGTGAACATGGAAGATATTTGTGTTTTTTGTCAAATTTCCCCTGAGAATATTAATCATTTTAGGAGTGTCCCAAGACCCACATATTTTGGAGAGAACTCAGTAATTACTTACAAAGAAAAGCTGTGATTCCTGTTAACTTTGAAGAAGTTGATGTTATACTAAAATGTTTTTCATTTGATGGTGATAAAAATCTTTTACTATATTGTAGTCATAGGCACAAGTTCTTTGTAAAATGCCTTTCTTTTTCTCTCTTTCTTTCTTCCTTTTTCCCCTTGTTTACCCCTGACATGTATGGTTATATGTACTCCTGTATGTAAATTGTTTTGTTGTTATTAAAATGCATAAAAAATTAAAAATCAAGTATCGTGAGATCCTTGAAGTAATAATGAACAAGAAAAATATATGTGATTTGTAACGAACTTTTTACAAAAATAAATAACACGGTATTGTATATTTTTCTTGCAGTAAATCTGCCACTAGAAAAATGTAACAGAGTTAGTTTTATTTACATTTACATTTACATTTAGTCATTTGGCAGACGCTTTTATCCAAAGCGACTTACAAAGCAGGACTAGATTAAGCGAATCATCATGAAGAGGCAAAAACCAAAGCTACGCAAGGAGTGCTCAAGATACAAAGTTCAGGCATTATTCAGAGTAGCATAAGCCCGATAAGTGAGGTTTTTAGAGGGAAAGGGGAGGGGTTTTTTTTTTTTTTTTTTTTTTATGTGGTTAAGTGCTCACGGAAGAGATGGGTTTTCAGATGCTTTTTGAAGGTTGTCAGGGATTCAGCATTCCGGATGAGGGAGGGGAGAGTGTTCCACCAGCATGGAACTGTGAATGAGAATGTTCTGGAAAGTGATTTTGTGGCTCTCTGCGATGGAACCACGAGACGTCGCTCGTTGACTGATCGTAGGCGTCTGGTAGGGATGTAGACTCGTAGGAATGAGTTAAAGTAGGAGGGAGCTGAGCCTGTGATAGATCGGTAAGCAAGCGTCAATGCCTTGAACTTGATGCGAGCAGCGAGAGGTAGCCAGTGCAGAGAGATGAACAGAGGAGTGACGTGGGCCCTCTTGGGCTCGTTGAAGACAAGACGAGCTGCAGCATTCTGGATCATCTGTAGAGGTTTAGTTGCACTTGAAGGAAGACCGGCCAGAAGAGCATTGCAGTAGTCAAGCCTAGAAATGACCAGGGCCTGGACGAGAAGTTGTGTTGCATGCTCAGTTAGGAAAGGCCTGATCTTCCTGATGTTGTGCAGTGCAAACCTGCATGATCGAGCTGTCTTTGAAATGTGATCTGTGAAGGTCAGCTGGTCATCAAATGTTACTCCAAGATTTCGGACCGTCCTTGATGGGGTGATTGAAGATGAATCTAGCTGGATAGTGAAGTCGTGCTGTAGAGATGGATTGGCAGGGAGGACGAGAAGCTCAGTCTTTGGCAGGTTGAGCTGTAGGTGATGTTCCTTCATCCATGCCGAGATGTCCGCCAGACAGCTTGAGACCCGTGCAGCTACTGTGGGATCATCTGGTTGAAACGAGAGGAAGAGCTGTGTGTCATCAGCATAGCAGTGGTAGGAGAAGCCGTGCGCTTGTATGATGTGTCCCAGTGATGTGGTGTAGATGGAGAAGAGGAGGGGTCCAAGAACTGAACCCTGGGGAACCCCTGTGGTCAGCTGATGCGATCTGGATAGCTCGCCTCTCCATGCGACCTTGAAGGACCTACCTGTGAGATAGGACTCAAACCAGTGGAGTGAAGTACCTGTGATGCCCAGTGATGAGAGGGAGGACAGAAGGATCTGATGATTCACAGTGTCGAAGGCAGCAGACAGATCCAGGAGAATGAGGACTGAAGATTTGGAAGCAGCTTTTGCGATCCGTAGGGCTTCTGTGACTGATAGTAGTGCAGTCTCAGTAGAATGGCCTTTCTTGAAGCCGGATTGGTTGACATCCAGCTGGTTGTTTCGAGACAAGAAGGATGTTACTTGGTTGAAAACAGCTCTTTCAAGTGTCTTTGCAATAAATGGTAGGAGGGAGATGGGTCTGTAATTCTCTACAGTTGATGTGTTTAGTGTTGGTTTTTTAAGCAGTGGAGTAACCCGAGCTTGCTTGAATGCTGTAGGGAAGGTGCCAGTATGGAGGGATGAGTTTATGATGTGTGTGAGTGCTGGTAGAAGTGTCGGAGAGATGGCTTGTAGAAGGTGCGAGGGGATGGGGTCTAGAGGACAGGTGGTAGGATGACTGGAGAGGAGAAGTGTAGATACTTCTTCCTCGGTTAGCGGAGAAAAGGAGGACAGAGGGACATTGGCTGAGGAAGGGGTCGGTCTGGGTTCCTGTGTGTGTGGAGCCGAGAACTGACTGCTGATAGTTGTAGTTTTGTTGGTGAAGAAGTTCGCAAAATCGTCAGCAGTTACGGAGGAGGTGGGTGGTGGTGGAGGTGGACAGAGGAGAGAGTTGAATGTCTTGAAAAGTACTCGTGTGTTGGAGGAGCTGTTGATCTTGTTGTGGAAGTATGAAGATTTTGCAGCATGAACATCTACAGAAAAGGAAGAGAGGAGAGATTGATACATACCCAGGTCAGATGCGTCTTTTGATTTGCGCCATTTCCTCTCCGCTGCCCTGAGTTCAGTCCGGTGTTCACGAAGAACCTCAGATAACCAGGGGTTGGAGGGAGTAGCGCGTGCTGGCCTGGAGGAGAGAGGGCAGATAGTGTCTAGAGAAGAGGTTAGAGTGGAGCATAAGGTATCCGTTGCGGTATTCACATCCAGAGATGAGAATTGTGAGGGTGGGGGAAGAGAAGATGACACGGCAGAGGAAAGGTGTGAGGGAGAGAGTGAGCGCAGGTTTCGCCTGAAAGTGACTGGAGGTGGGGTTGGAGGTGCAGGGGTAGAGAGTTGTAGACTGAAAGTAATGAGGAAATGATCTGAAACATGGAGAGGTCTCACCAAGATGTTCTCTGTGGTGCAGTTGCGTGTGTAAACCAGGTCCAGTTGGTTGCCTGATTTGTGAGTACCTGTGGTGATGAGTCGTGTGAGATCGAAGGAGGCTAGGAGGGAGATGAAGTCTGCTGCATGCGGCTTTTCGAGATGGATGTTGAAGTCACCGAAGACTAGGAGTGGGGTGCCGTCCTCAGGGAAAGTGGACAGCAGCACATCCAGCTCATCCACAAAGTTACCCAGCTGACCTGGGGGACGATAAATGACTACAATATGGATCTTAATGGGAGTTGTAAGTGTAATAGCATGATATTCAAATGAGTTGTTGTTGCATAGAGAAGAGAGCGTGGAGTATTTGTAATTGTTAGAAACAAGGAGCCCTGTACCCCCACCCCTCCCAGACTGGCGAGGGGAGTGAGAGAAGGAGAAATTGTTAGAGAGAGCAGCGGGGGTTGCTGAGTCTTCTGGCCGGATCCAGGTCTCAGTCAAGCCTAAGATATTAAGAGAAGAATGAGATGCAAAGGCTGGAATGAAGTCAGCTTTATTGACTGCTGACTGACAATTCCATAGACCCACGGAAAGAGAGAGAGGAGTGTGTGAGGATGAGAGAATGGGACGCAGATTGGCAGTATTGCGCTGCCTTTTGCACGTGATGAAAGGGCGTTGCCGAGAGATAACAGGAATGTATTGAAGGCACATGTTGATTAAGGTGAACAATAAGATAAAAAGAGTGAAGGAGAAGGGAGAAGGAGATACTTAAGTGCCTTTCTGGTGTCCTTGCTCGGTGGAGTCGCGCAGGTAGAGTCGCTGGTCTTTACCCGAGTCGGTCTTCACACGAGGAGGCTGAACACGAGAGCTGAACGCTTCCGCTGACGCTTCCGCGACAGCGCGCAAATTACACAGATATACAGATAATGCTTTCACCGCTTGAGTGAGTACAGCTGTTTCTCTCGGGCAATTAAGTCTGAATAGCGTGAGAATGCGCTGAATCGAAACTCTTCAATAGCAAAGGCTTAAGTG
>NC_139968.1:42711251-42793751 GCF_963993115.1 Abramis brama | reverse complement strand
GAACATTCCAAATCCCAAATGTGGGACCGTATCACTCAAAAGGTTTACTCACTGGAGACATCGAGATGAATACTCTTGATCTCACTGTTGATATGTAGTTTATAATATCCAGTATGTTCAGATCTGGTGTTTGTGATGGTCAGAGATCCAGTTTGATTGTCCAGCTTCAGTCTGTCTCTGAATCTCCCATCAAGAACATCATCATATACAGTGATTCTGTCGGCCGTTACATTGATTTCAGCTATTAACATGTTTCCAAACCTCCACTGAATCACATCATCATCCTTCATTTCAGTAAGACCAGAGTTTAGAGTGACTGAATCTCCCTCAATCATGCGATCACCAATCACTCCTGAAGAACAGAGTTTTTCACAGTTTAAAGCTTTAAAATCACTTGATGTTGGTTTGATGAAGCTTCACTAAAATACTTTTAATCATGTAAATGTGAAGTGATTAATATTCTGCAGCAGTTCAAAGACAAAAGATGATGAATGAAAATGAGAAATAGTTAAACAAGTTTTATATAGTCAATAACTGCATTAAAAACAGTGACTTTAATCTCAAATAATTTTTTTTCTCAGCAAAATCACACATTATTTGTTTCTATACGAGAATAACAGTGAATGTTGATCCTTTCTAACTAATTTAACCAGTAATTTATCACATCAGAACAGAAACAACTGAAACCAGAAAAACACATTTAAAACTCACCATCCAGACGCCACAAACACAAACAGAGCAAAACTAATTTGAGAATCATTTTCTTCATCGGTTCACTGAAAAGCCCACGATAGTAACTCTTAATGTCTGAAACACTCAGATTGCTCTGAAAGACTGAACTGAGATATTTATCTGGTTGTGTGTGAATCCTCCTCCAACCTCAGTCAGTTTCCGCTCACACATCCGTCTCCTTTAACATCACGAAAATCAACAAGCTTTTGCTGATCTTACATTTTCAAATGAATTCTGGCCCTGAATGAAAACTAATAGCAGAAGAGTGAAATATTGGATTAGATATCTGTATCTACTGGTGTGTTATTTAGTGCTGTGAGCTGTCAATCATATTTGACCTCTGACCTGTGACTTTTATTTGACTGTTGATGGATTCACTTTATTTCAGTGTAAAGATGTTTTGTGTGGAGTGGAAGATTGTGAGCTTCTTATTAGCAGGAGAGAAAATGAAGAAACGCTTCAGCCACAAACTACTGACACACACAGAGACGACAAACATCCAGCAGAAGCTGTTTATCCACCGACAGATCAAACCAGACACACAGATGTTTTTTTACTGATAAAATAAAAGAGAAAAACCATTGCAGGGTTAATTTGACGCAAAAGCTAGTAAATTACGTCATTAAGTAATTTTTGCTTGTGTTGCTACAACAAGAGTCAGAGTTAAAGGAACACACAGTAACCTGTAAATGTAATTGTTAATTTAGAGAAATTAGCATTTGGTGACCTGTGAGATTTAGTCTTGGTAAAAACTGAGTCTTTTGGTCTTTTCTTCTGAAGAAACTGAGAAGGCCTGGATCAGTGTTTTCTGAAATAATGATGAGCTTATATAACATATTATAATAGTTCAACAGTGACGGTACAAGGACTGGAAAAACTACACTGAAAATATTCAACATTTTAGTGCACAAACATCTCCAACAAGACCAACATGAAGTCAGCACTCACAATTATTGAGGGAGTGGAGAATATCTCTGATGATATTATTATACTTGCTCCAAACCAACAGACACATGATCAGAGACGACATGCAGTCTAGCGGAGGCTCGTAGACTGTGGATTGACACTCAACATAATACAATGTGAACAAGCTAGTGTTAATGGGAATGTTTCTTTCTGAAAAGGGGATTGATCGACCGCTGAAAGGGTTCATGCTGTGGTTGAGGCCAGAGAACCAGAGAAACACAGAAGTTTAAGTGCCTTAAAACAGAAATCAAGCATTCTGCGTCTTTCTTATGCTTCATCACTATGCATTTTTGTCGGTCTGCTTTATCAATTCATTAAGTATTAACCATACACAAGGTTTAATTCCTAGATTTTGTACAGCAGCATGTATACAAATTCAGACTGCATGTTAGCGAAATTCATCAGCAATATATCGCTAGCAGATTTTGCGGTTTTGTAGACACTGTGTGTTTGCTCAATTATTTGCACATTATCATGATTTATTATGCAAACAATGTATTCTAATATAATTATAAAAAACTTTTAAATTAAGTTTTTTCGTGTTTTGTTTTTGAGGTAACGAGCGCGTTCGCGTTCCATGTGGAGATTAGCATGTGAATCTCTTTTGCGCGAGTGGGCGTGGTAAATTAAAAAATAATTAGGAAGCGTTTGAGAAGCTGGACATCTTGTTGGTTTTATACAAATTACTTAAACAGAGAATATTTGTTTTCAGTTTGAATCCGATCATTTAAAAGTACACACTTAAATATTTATAAAGATATATGGCTCATAAATGTGTGACAAGTATTCGCTGAGTTTTGTTTCAGTTTATAGACGTGCTCAAGAAAAAAAAGTTCACCGCGACGGAGAGGCAGAACGCACACCCTGTTTATTTTCTTTATTTTACAAAAGCACAATGTTTTGATTTGATTGTAAGTGGACACATACAAAAGTAGAAATATCACATATTCTTTTTTTATATTTCTTTTTTCTGTATGACCATAAATGACGGAGTAATTTAAGTTTATAGTGCTACAATGTGAAGAAAATCCGGCAAAACGCGCCGGCGCGTTTGCCGACCTCAGAGGGTTAACGTTAGTGCTTCACAAATGATTTTTATTTCCCCTCATAGACTTTGGTAGGTTTGTCCCTCACTTTCTAGAGAGAACTCATTTTTAACGAGTTTTGTTTTTCTTTGTTTGATTTGTTGCAAATGGCATGATGTCTGATAAAACACTGCAGCTCGTTAACGAGTTTGACAAAGTGGTAACGTCACCACTTTTACCTCAAAAACAAAGCACCAAACTTCATCAGTCTCTGCTTTTCGTCGAGTTTGGAAGACATACTGTGAGATAAAGTCAGCTTACATTGGATTTACCTCAGAAGAAGAACGCGATTTGAAGACAAGAAAGATGTAAGGTAAGAAATGTATTCTGAATTAATATTAATATTAATGTCATTGTTGCATAAACTTCACATTGCAGTTGAACTGTTGCTAGATATATGCTGAATATTATAATGTTTAGACCCGTGTTCACTGTTAAATACTGTGTTTGTGGATATCTGCTCAAACGTAGATATGTATATGATTACAATAATGTTTCATAGTTTGGAGCGGCTCGATCGCTTCAGTAAATAACGCGCTGTGCGTTTGAAAAGCAAAATGGACTTCAATGGCAACCAATCATTCAATTGTTCAAAGAAGGTTCAAATGTCCGTCTCAATGCAGCTTCAAAGTCTCGACACGATCCCAGTCGAGAAATAAGGGTTTTATATAGCGAAACGATCGGTCATTAAAAAAAAAAACTAAAAACAAAAACAATTATATACTTTTAAACCATAAATACCCGTCTTGTATCATCTCTGAGATGAGCCACGTTGAAAAGGTCACGAAAAAAATATATAATAATAATGATTTAAAACAAAGATGTCAGACGATTTTGAAGTTGGAGGAGAAAATGAGATGGAGTTTTTCGCCCTTCCCTACCTTTTTGAACCGGAGGACACAGACACAGAACTCAGACAGATGGTGCGAGACGTGACCTTTCCAACGTGATGACGCAATGACTGGCGCATCTCAGAGATGGTACACAATGGGCATTTGAGGTTAAAAAGTATATAATTAGATAAGACCCTTATTTCTCGGCTGGGATCGTGTCAAGCCTTTGAAGCTGCATTGAGACTGACATTTGAATCTTCAAACCGTAGAAGTCCATTATATGTGCTGCGATCTGGGAAAACCCACCACATGGTGAAATTTTACCTATTACAGGTTTTGATATCATGTGGAAGCTGGTATCAAGCCCTTTCCAAATCTGTTTTTATTTTTATCATAGCTTGTTGGTAGCAAAAGTTATGTTTATCTGAAGTCGGCCGATCGCTATGATTTTCTGGAACGGAATTTTGAGAAAAACAGGTTTAATTAACTGTCACCGTCGGGACGTCGCGCGATTGTTATAAAACTGCGTGACGTTATAGTTTAAACAGGATTGGCGCGAAATGCGCACTATACACATTCACTGTACATGTTATGTGGTTTATTTTAAAGGTAAACTATCTTTGTAGTGTTAAGAGACGGACAGGTGTATGGGATATATGGCGATTGTTTTTTTTTTTCACCTCTGCCGGGCGTTAGAGAAAATGGTCGCATAGAATGCATTAGAGAAAGAGAGTATTTTCAGCTTGACACTATAAATCGCTGTTTTTCTGCACTAAACAAGGGAATTTTGCCAGGATATTTTCAGAGATAAGAGAAAAGATGTTATAGAATAATAATTTAATGGAAAAAATTTTGACAAAAAAACTGACATTCAAACTGTTTTCGAATTTACTGAAAACGGCCCAGCGCGACATCCGACGGGTTTTCCCAGATCGCATCACATATGGAGAAAAATCCTGGAATGTTTTTCTCAAAAACCTTAATTTCTTTTCGAGTGAAGAAAGAAAGACATGGACATCTTGGATGACATCGGGGTGAGTAAATTATCAGGAATTTTTTATTTGAAAGTGAGCTAATCCTTTAACATGTGTTGGTCCATACTGATATAATTCTGTAGCAAAATGGAAGACAACTGAAGACATTCATTTAAATACATTTAAAACTCAACAAACATAACTAAACTAATTTTAGAAACATTTTATTCATCGGTTTTCTGAAAAAAGCCCATGATAGCAACCCTTAAAATGTCTGAAAACACTTGCTATCAAACACGACTGAACTGAGATATTTATCTGGTTGTGTGTCAATCCTCCTCCAACCTCAGTCAGTTTCCGCTCACACATCCGTCTCCTTTAACATCACGAAAATCAACAAGCTTTTGCTGATCTTACATTTTCAAATGAATTCTGGCCCTGAATGAAAACTAATAGCAGAAGAGTGAAATATTGGATTAGATATCTGTATCTACTGGTGTGTTATTTAGTGCTGTGAGCTGTCAATCATATTTGACCTCTGACCTGTGACTCTTATTTGACTGTTGATGGATTCACTTTATTTCAGTGTAAAGATGTTTTGTGTGGAGTGGAAGATTGTGAGCTTCTTATTAGCAGGAGAGAAAATGAAGAAACGCTTCAGCCACAAACTTACTAATGATTCTTGCCTCATATACTGTTTTTTCTGTTGTTTACTTGTCGCTGTGCCCTGTTTATAAATGATGCCATTGTTGATCTCTTGCACTTTATGAAATTACACTGTCGATTGATGCTCTAAATGTAATCTCTTTGCACCATTGCAATGACAATAAATAAATAATTATTATAAATTATTATTACTGACACACACAGAGACGACAAACATCCAGCAGAAGCTGTTTATCCACCGACAGATCAACCCACACACACAGATGCTTGTACTGATAAAATAAAGAGAAAAACGTTCATATGACTCAAAAGCCACTAAATCACATGTATAATGTTTGCCTGTGTTGTTGCAACAAAATTCATGAGTGAACATTAATGCAAACATACAGTAACCTGTAAATGTAATCGTTCATTTAGAGAAATATAATTTGGTTGCCAGAAAGTTTGGGACTTTTATAATTTTATGAGAAAAGCTTGAGTTCATAATCAGATATTTTGCTTTTGATTGCAGACTACCAGGTATTTCGGTGATTCTGAGCAAAATAACTCTTTTAAAACTCTTTTAAAAGTTGAAACACATGTGCTTAGCTAAGTGCTAAAGCATGCTATTATCAGCATAAAACAGAAAGTTGTTGTAACTCAAGCATGCAATGTGCAATCTCCCCCACACTTCACATGTTTAATAAATGCCCTGGCCTGAAGACACATACATGCCTAAATGTACACCCGTCGCTATGGGCGGGCCATAGGGGGCCGGGCCCGCCCCCAGAAATGCTTGTGCCCCCCCACTTGAGGCACAGATCTCTTAAAAAAATTACTTTATATTTTATATTATCATAGTTGCTAATTTTGTGTTGCATTAATGTTGTATTCTTTATCATTAAAACATTAAAAATATAAAGAATGGTGTGATTTTGTTTGATTGATGGGAATTTACACTGCAACAGCCTATCACGGCCTTGCTAAAAAGAAAGTTAGGCTACGTACGTGACGTAGCCTACGTCAGTGTAGCCGCTCAACAGTGACCGCACATTTTTGAAAGCTGGATGAGTTTTCGTCAGCTTACTCGCTTCAGTTCGTCATGGATATCCGTGTTGAAACGCTGCTGTCAATCACAAATCGTGGGAGGGGCGTCCGACCGTGTGACGTCACTAGGTCGAACGGCTTGATTTTAGAGATTGGAAAACATATAAGGAGATTAAAAAAAAAAAACACTGGATGGATTTTTATCATTTTATGATGGTTGTGTACAGGCACTGCCAAAACACATTTCAGTACAATCAGCTTGTAAAAGTGCATGTACCATTATATGACCCCTTTAAGAAAATATTTTAGTTTGTCTTGTATATTTTTTTTTATTAGATCAGATAACATTTTAAGATGTCATATGGTCATGTTACAATGTACCCCACCTATGGGGCATGTTGTCACAGTTCACTTCCATTCTTTCGGGGTATTTCAAGAAAAAAGTATATATTGTATTAATAAAACAAAACCACATAATTGTACTAGACATGTGGGAAATTAATGTGGGAAAAAATAAATACTTAGTAAATAATAAAATAAATAGATTTACAAAAAATGAGAAAGTCAAAAAGCGTTACTTTGTGCCCCGCTCTCCCCTACTATATTAGGCAATTATTTCACAAAGTACACCTCAGGAAAATACCGTGGTCCAGACCTCGGTGACCTCATAGCGGCTACGGCCATGTCTTTGAGGCATAGCTGGGGTTGCCAACCGTTCCGGATAATACGGAATCGTCCCGTATTTAAGGCATCAATGAAGTGTCCAGTATGAAAGCCATACGGAACACAGTTTGTCCCGTATTTTCAGGCATACGCTCTAAATTGAGAATTAACCATTTTTTTGAGACAAATCTTTGTATGATTTTGTCTGAGAACCTTTTATACATCTTTTGTTCACATATTTAACTGCAGATGCTGAAATGAAATGCACTGACTGTGTGGTACAGTACAAATATTTTGAGTGTCCCTTATTCTGTGCCTTATTTTCCTATAAAGAACCACGATTGTCCTTTATTTTCCTTTCCATAAGTTGGCAACCCTAGTTGGCTGGGTGTAATTTATTTAGAAATGTATAATTTATCATTTATTTAGTCTCACAGTGTAAAGGAGGCCAACTAGTAAAGTTAGTAGAGGTCAGCTGTGGTCTTTAGTGTCCTTGTTAGTGTGCCCTCCTCCCATGTTGGAGACGCTGGTTTGAAACTTGCTCGAGCAGGCTGAGGAGGACCGGTCACATGTGGTGCCGTGACCCGGATGGGAATGAGGTTTGGGGGGCGAGTGTAATGGAGGCAAGCTAGTAAGAGCTGTGAGAGTAAAGCCCCTGGTCTCGAGTCGACTTGGTGACTGATGATAGAGACTGCAGTCTTTATCGCCCTTGTTAGTGTTCCCACACACATCCACGAGTGCTGTAGTTAGGACGATAAGGGCCCAGCAGAACCACCAATGTTTTTTTCCATATTGAAAATTTCAGAAGTTTCGTAATAAAATGTATAATGTTTGATCCGTTGAATTGGTGCATATCTTCAGTAAAATACAGGTTTGTGTACATTTTATTTTATGTATAACATCATTACTTTGCTGTAAATCATTTCATTTTATGCAAAGCATACAGGGACACAACCTAAACGAGTGTTGCTTCAGTCTTTTCACGTCATGGAAACACCTGATGCCTTGCATAAAATAAAACATTTTATTGGGTAAGATACTAAATCTAAACACTTTGGATGATAAAATAATTTAATAAATGCTAAAAAATAAAACTATTGCTTTAGTGAATGAGACCCAATGTTTAAAATAGTGTAAAGTTTTATAGCCTATGTGGAGTAGTGCAGAAATTGTTTCAATACATAAAGTTAATATTCCTCCAGGGGGCGCTCAACATAATGTAATAAAACATGGAGAGACTCTTGAACCTCAGAGTGAGAAAACTTTATTGATAAAGGCAAGCAAATACATATGGCAAATGGACAGCAGTATTATTGTCTTATCTGAGAGAAATATGTCATGTTCAGCCAGTAGAGGAGCTTCAGTATTAGAGACATCTGATCTGTACAATAATAACACTACAAGACATGTGAGAACCTTTCAAAATTAAAAAGGAAAGCAATGCGAATTATATTAACTAATATAGAGTAAGCAACGCAATATTTGGTAATCAGTATTTATCACTACTAACACTCACATTTGACACTTTTGAGTATTAATGAGAAAATATGTTGCCGTTTCTTCTCAAATTATCTTCTAGGGTGAAAATGAGCCACCTAAAAAAAAAAAAAAGTAAATGCCAACAAATTAATATAAAAAGTCATTACAAATTAATGAAGGCTAATAAATGATGAGAAAAATTTGTAATATGAGAAATGCCATCATTAATCATGTACCTGATGTGTGAATATGTGCTTGATCTCGTTCAGCTCTTCTGGATCTGATCTCATAAACCACAATAATGACAGTAGCCACGCCCACCAGAGCAGAGAGGACCAATCGGATCACAGCTTCAGTAGGACCACACCAGTGGACAGAGTCTGAGGAATAAACACATCAAACTGAGATCAGATCAGTCAATAAACACTAATATAAGCGCTGCCGTACCTGCACATGTGTGACAGAGTGTGTTGATGTCCAGATGTGTGGTCTGGTTGCTGATGGGATTGTTCAGCACACAGCTGTAGGTGTTTTTATCCTGATATTCCACCTCCAGAGGTAGAGAGAGACTGATGCTGAGATCAGACGCACTGATGCTGGACAATACACTGATTCCTGCGTACCAGGAGAGAGTCACATGACTCACATTCACCACTGATGAACACACCAATGAACATGAAGATGATGAAGAACAGTCTCTGCTGATGACAGGAACTGGCAGACGAGCTGGAAAACATGAGAGAATAAAGACAAATGAGAAAGAATAAAGATATTCAAGCAGAGGAATAAACGTGAGGAACCAAGATTATTAAAAGTAGAGCATTTAAAACAATCTGAAATAGAAAGTTAAATATTAACCTGAAAAAAAAGCTATTTAGACATTTTAAGTAATTGAATACTTCTTCAGATTTGCTTTAATGTTGCAATAAATAAAAGAAATGAAAACAATAATAAACTCACCAATGACAGCGAGACTGAAACCCTTGATCGCACTGTTGATCTGTAGTTTATAATCTCCAGCATGTTCAGTTCTTGTGTTTGTGATGGTCAGAGATCCAGTTTGATTGTCCAGCTTCAGTCTGTCTCTGAATCTCCCATCAAGAACATCATCATATACAGTGATTCTGTCGGCCCGTTTATTGATTTCAGCTATTAAAGTGTTTTCAGATCTCCACTGAATCACATCATCATCCTTCATTTCAGTAAGATCAGAGTTTAGAGAGACTGAATCTCCCTCCATCACTGATATTTCACCTGTATCATCAAACACACACACATGAAGAACAAATGGAAAAAGGGTTTGTCACAGATTAAGACTTTTAAATGACTGAATATAGTTTTTAATTTAATTTCGAAATGAATAATATAAAACAACAGAAATAAGCAAAATGGTGTGTGGATTAATATTGTATTTTGTAATTAAAAATAAAACATGGTGAAACAAATATTTAACTCACTATAGACAGTGAGATAGAAATCCATCCTCATATGGTAGATCTGTAGTTCATAACGTCCAGCATGTTCAGTTTTGGTGTTTGTGATGGTCAGAGATCCAGTTTGATTGTCCAGCTTCAGTCTGTCTCTGAATCTCCCATCAAGAACATCATCATATACAGTGATTCTGTCAGCCCGTTTATTGATTTCAGCTATTAAAGTGTTTTTATTTCCAATTATCCTCCACTGAATCAGATCATTATCCAGAATTTGGAGAAAAGGCATTTTGAGAGTGACAGGTTCTCCCTGCTTCACTGACACGGACATTTGTGCACCTCTGGAAGAACCTGCACCTGAAGAACAAACAGAGTTCATCTCAGATTAACAGTTTTTATATATTTATTTTATTTTTTAATTTATTTTATAGTAAATAGTTTTAAATATAAATTTGAAATGAGTAACATAAAACAACTGAACAAACAAAAAGTTAAATGGTTAATTACAGTTTGTGGTCATTGAAATATAAAACAGGCGAAGCAAATATTTAACTCACTAATGACAGTGAGACTGAAACTCTTGATCTCATTGTTGATCTGTAGTTTATAAAGTCCAGAGGCTCTAGTTCTAGTGTTTGTGATGGTCAGAGATCCAGTTTGATTGTCCAGCTTCAGTCTGTCTCCGAATCTCCCACCATTATATACAGTGATTTTGTCGGCCGTTACATTGATTTCTGCTATTAAAGTGTTTTCATCTCCAAACCTCCACTGAATCACATCATCATCCTTCATTTCAGTAAGATCAGAGTTAAGAGTGACAAAATTTCCCTCTCGCACTGACACTGACTTCACTTCATCATCACCAAACACTCCTGAAGAACAGAGTTTTTTCACAGATTAAAGCTTTAAAATCACTTGATGTTGGTTTGATGAAGCTTCACTAAAATACTTTTAATCATGTAAATGTGAAGTGAATAATATTCTGCAGCAGTACAAAGAAAAAATCCATAAAAACACATTTAAAACTCACCAACCAGACGCCACAAACAGAGCAAAACTAACATTTTCTTCACCGGTTCACTGAAAGGCCACAATAGTAACTCTTAAAATGTCTGAAACACTCAGATTGATCTGAAACACGACTGAACTGTGATATTTATCTGGCTGTTGCTTCAGTCAATGTTTCCATTCACACGTCCATCTCCTTTAACATCATGAGAATCAACAAGCTTTTGCTGATCTTACATTTATGGGCCTGTATGAAAACTAAGAGTAAACTATTGGATTAGATATCTGTATCTACTGGTGTGTTATTTAGTGTTGTGAGCTGTCAATCATATTTCATCATGTTTACATGTTTTGTTAACAATTTTGCTCAATGCATCAAATATATCACGGACAGCTGAATCCTGGAGCTTTTCAAATTCTGTGTGGTTAGTTTGCAGCAGTGGCAGAAATTAACTTTCCCATTATGGTGAAATAGATTTGTACCTTTTTTGGGCATTTTTACCTCTATAAGGGTATTTTATGTAAACTTTTATGTAAAATTCTTTACATGAAAACTAAACACACTGAACATACTGTGACAGAGCGCCCTCTCCCGGTAGGCGTGACCTCGCGCCGTAACAAGAGAAGTGATCTAGGGATGGAGGGTGCTGTGGATGTGGCCAAGGCGAAGCTGCAGGCAAGGAGGCAGGAGGTGGTGAAGAGATGGCGAAGGGTAGGCATGCCGGCAGAGGAAGCTGGAGGAGGTTTAGGCAGAGGACGGCTGACTGGGAGGAGACGGAACTGAAGGGTTCAAGGTGGTTCAGAATATGTTGATGGGATGGTGGTGAGTGGACGATGATCCCCTGGCGGTAAAGGTGGAGATAGTCCGCTAGCACAGACCCAGAGCTTGCCAGTGCCGACAGCCCACGGCGGAGACGAGGGACGAGGAAGGGAGGAGTCCAGGTGGTGTTGAAGCAACAGAGATGTGGATCCGCAGACACAGAGCCGAAGGAATCAAGCAACATCGCTGGCACTGGAGGCGATGCCGCGGGACAAACGTCGAAGGTGGATCCAGAGAACCCGAGGGCTGAGGTGGAGCCGGTGTGATGGAAGACAGAGGCGACGTCAAGGGGAAGGAGGAACCCGCTGCAGCCGTAGGTGAGGAGGGACGGAGTGTAGCGGGTGGCCCACATGTCCGTGGCAGAAATGGTGTGACGACTGACCAAGGGGGAGCCGGCAGGACAAGGGAACACGGTGAAGCCGCAAGTCCGAGGGTCTCAGGTGGAGTTGAAGGTGGGAGGAGCCAAGATGGAGCCGACAGGTTGACTGGCCGAGATGGAGCGAAGAGAAAATGGTCCAGAGGCGAAGACGCAGGATCCTCTCGCACAGGGCTGTGGGACTGGCTGAGCTTCGCGGTGCCACTGAACTTGACAGAAAAACATTTAGAATAGCACAGTCCATGTAGATTGAAGAAATTATTAAATCATAGTTCATAGTGCTGTCTAGAAACAGCGATGATGAAGGTGCCAGGTGGGATAGGGTGGAAGTTGAAACTTCCTTCTTGAAGTCTATCAGCCAGTCCTTATTCTTCGTTCTCACTGTTCCCTTGTCCGCTGATGTTGCTGGCTCACCCCTCTGATCAGAAAACACCAGCCGTGCCGAATCGTACCACACACTGGAAAAGCAAAGCGAGCCGAGCTGAGCCATGCAGTGGAAAAGAGTATGTCCCAAAACAACCGACTGATTCAGGAACGAAGCAAGTGACTGCATTTAATAATGGGTCTTTGAATCATCTTTGACTCACCCAATTTGTTATAAAATGCAGATTCAAACAAAACACTGCTGTGTGTGAGTTTCTCAGAGACGCGTGACTGCTCTTCTGTGGATTTGTTTGTAGTCAATATGATATAACTATATTCTTTGTGAAAAAAAAAACAGACAATATTGTGTCTAAGATGTCACTCAATGTTAACTTTTTGTTTGTTGAACTGTTACATAAAATCAGTATCACATTTACAATCATGCTGATGTACAGGAAAAACAGCACTCTTTCTCGTGTGATATTGCTTAACATGGTCTTACAACATAAGTGTAAAAAGATGAAAAGTCATCCAGATTTTATCCTCATATCTTGATGTTTGGGGAAATTCACACTGCATTATAAGAGGCTACATCACGCAGTGAATGCGTGCACTCTTAAATTGCACAAGCAGGAGTTTATCGTACTTAGAGAAAAAAACGTTCCACAAACATCCAGCAGAAGCTGTTTATCCACCCAACAGATCTAACCACATTTCTGTAGATATAAAACTAAGACGAAAACCATTGCAGCATCCATTTTGATCCCGAAACCAGTGAATAACATTTATAATGTTTGCCTGCATTGTTACAACCAAACTAATCAGCGAATAATAATGAGAAAACACAATAACCTAAATAATTGTTCATTTAGAGAAATTTACATTTGGTTACCAGAGAGATTTGGTGTTTGGAAAATTTTATCTAGAAATACTTGAGTTTATAAAGAGATCTCTTTTTTAAAAAAAAAAAAGACTTTACCACACTTTGGCAAATATGAGTAAAATAACTCTTTTGAAACTAACACATGTTCCTTATCGATACGGTTCAATCGTGCTGCGTCATACATTCTGCCATAGGAACTCAGATGCCTATCCTGCTATCAAGCTGACTGATCGGCGCTCTGCAAGCAAGTTCCCGTGTGATCTGATCTCCCTGATGACAGCATGTCATTGGCGGCTTCAGACATGGAGGACTGGTCGGGCTCGCTGGATAACACCACCCCCTGCCGTCTAGAGATTCGAGTGACACTGTGTAGCTGGGCTTTGACCTCTACATGAGCTTAACCTACCAGATTCCTTCCTTGTGGTTCCGGCATACGGTCTGAGTCTCTTAATGTTGAGTGATTACCTCGCCCTACCTAGCTTTGGTGCCCTCTGGGCCTTTATTCAAGCGTCCTGGGCCAAGGCCTTTGAAATACTGCCGTTACGCAATTATAAGCAGAGCGATTAGACTGGGTCAAGTGACGCATTACGAGTAAACTGTATAGATAGTACGTTCTAACGTAACCTCATGAGCACTGCGTAACTTGCCTTGCTATCATGCTGCACACTTCAGTCGAATTAACCTGAGTTCCTATGGCAGAATGATTGCATTATATTATAGAGGGGTAGTGTTAACATATCATATCTATTCTATAGAAAAGAATTGTAGAAGTAGTTTGAATACTATACAAGCCATATGTGTTTTTGCATATGTGACTACAAAGGTCAACAAGAGAAGTGTGCAGCCACTGAGCAGTTTTTGCTTAGTCAGGGATTTTCCAGTAAACAGGTGATGTGAAAGATTAAGATCATTGTTAAGAGGTGTCACATGAGAGACTGTTCAAAACAGGAGAAACAATCAAAACAGTTGTTATATTACCTTGGCATTAAATTACAAAAGAAAAACTAGTAAACACTGCTGTGAGGGTGTTTCTGAGGGAGTGACGGTTAATTTGACATCTTTCTCTCTTCTGACTGCTGTAATCAATCTCTCTATATTTCCCCTTTTGGAAAGTCGTGGAAACGCTATTGGATCAAATGAAAACTCCAAAAAATTATACTTGCTGTAGTTTTGATATTTTCATTTGAGCTCCATCAGATGAGGCCGTTTACTGCCGTTTTTCAGGGACTTATTCACAATACAGCACACTAATTTCTTACATAAAATTACTATTCCTCCAGGGGGTGCTTGACATAATAAATGTAAGAAAACACTCTTAAACCTTAGAGTGAGAAAGCTTTATTGCTAAAGGCAAGCAAACACAGAGTAAATATACAGCAGTCGTAGTAAATTGATATCTGTGTCTTGTAGAGAAATATAAACAAAAAAAGCCTTTCAAATTGGATTTTTTTAAATCTGACACTGAAAGAGAGAGCACAAGCACAAATAATCATCAGTATTTATGACAAAAACACTAGAGGAACAAGAACACACTTGAAGTTCAGTGTTCTGCTTTAGATTTCAATACTTTCTGAAAAAGATAAACATAAAAGGCATAAATTATTAAAACTCACAAATATATATGAAAAATTGGTTTGTGAGAAATTACATCAATTAGGTACCTGATGTTTGAATGTGTGCTTGATCTTTTTCAGCTCTTCTGGATCTGATCTCATAAACCACAATAATGACAGTAGCCACGCCCACCAGAGCAGAGAGGACCAATCGGATCACAGCTTCAGTAGGACCACAACAGTTGTTCTCAGAGTCTGAGAAATAAAAACATCAAACTGAGATCAGATCAGTCAATAAACTTTAATATCAAAAGTAAAGCATTTAAACAACTTGATATAGAAAGTTAAACATAAACCTAGATGCTACTGATGTAAAATAAAATGCTAATTAGTATTTTTAACTAATTAATCATGATAAGGTGACTTGACTTGTCACGTCTCATGCCCAGCAATTACGAAAGGCCGTCCTTATCCTCATCCTTAAGGCTCCCCAGAACACAGCAAGGGATGAGAAGACGTTGTCCACTGCAGCGTGTGGATCATTATAAGTCTTGCTTGATGATAGGCTTCTTGCAGAAGGTTGACTGAAGGAAAAGTTTCTGAGTGAATGAAGTTCAAGCTCCACCTTATACAGTGTGGGAAGCCCGTCCATATTTCGGGTGTTACCGCCGTGATTAAATACACTGTAAACCCGAACAGAACTACGTCACAGTTACTCTAACCAACGTTATCAGAAGAATCCATTCAACATTGGCGAACACTCGCAAGCGACCGGAGCAAACTCAATGGAACAACTTGTAATTAAATCAAACATCTGTGAACATTTCTTATATGCTTTTTGATTGTTTGAATATCATGATGAAGACATGTTTCAATCATTGGCAAACGCTGTTTTCAGGCAGAACAGTAAAGCTGTGCTTCCCCAGTGCTTTTGATTGCACATTTTGAATGCTATTTTAGAGTCACTGCTTAGAGTGTAATTTTAACGTCAAAACAGGGCAATAATGTTAACGTCTTGAGACTCCCCTGCTTCACAGAATAATATTGATATGCTAAAGCCGCCCCCGCGTTCAAAATGTGAGTATTCTGAACTTATCGGGTTTTAGTACTTGGAGGAAGGGGTTTTCCATAAGCGTTAGCAAACGCAATGCCGAGGTGAACCGAATTGAAAGAGAAATGAAATTTAACTCACCGTAGAAAGTGAGAATGAAAATCATCTTCATATAGTTGATGTCAAGTTCATAAACTCCAGAGTCTGTGGTTGTGGTGTTTGTGATGGTCAGAGATCCAGTTTGATTGTCCAGCTTCAGTCTGTCTCTGAATCTCCCATCAAGAACATCATCATATACAGTGATTCTGTCGGCCTGTTTATTGATTTCTGCTATTACAGGTCCATATTCAAAACTCCACTGAATCCGATCGTCATCCTTCATTTCAGTAAGATCATTGTGTAGAGTGACAAAATCTCCCTTATTTACTGATATTTCCTTCACTACTGTCTCACAAAACACACACAGAACAAACAGAAACAGTTTTTTTTTTTTTGTCATTTGATGGTTTACTAAAATAAATAGTTTGAAGTTTAAATTGGAAATGAATATCAAACAACAAAAGCAAAATGGAGTTTGGAATAATAATTGTATTTCTGTACTGATTAAAACATAAAACCGGTGAAATAAATGTTTAACTCACCAGAGACTGTGAGATCGAAACTCTTTCTTGCACTGTTGGTCAGTATTTTATAATATCCAGCATGTTTCATTGTGGTGTTTGTGATGGTCAGAGATCCAGTTTGTTTGGCCAGCTTCAGTCTGTCTCTGAATCTCCCATCAAGAACATCATCATATACAGTGATTCTGTCGGACCGTTTATTGATTTCAGCTATTACAGTGATGCTATATCCAAACTTCCACTGGATCAGATCATCATCCATCATTTCAGTGTCAGAGTTTAGAGTGACTGAATCTCCCTCTTTCACTGACACTAGCCAAACACCATTAACTCCAAACACTCCTGAAGAACAGAGTTTTTCACAGATTAAAGCTTTAAAATCACTTGATGTTTTAATGAAGCTTCACTAAAATACATTTAATCATTTAACTGTGAAATTAATAATATTTTGCAACAGCACAAACCAGTAGAGGCTCCTGGCTGTAAATTTAGGTAGGGCAGATTCCGGGTCTTAGTTTATGATAAACACTTTGTAAGCTTTATATCCAAATCGATGAACACATCAGAAACACACTTTTGGCAGAATTCTAATGTCCTTGCGTTATTCCGCCTGAGGGTGGCGCTCTAATGATGATTGACAGACTTTACACACGACAAACGCATAGAAATGCCATTATGTAGTATTTATTGCGTCCAAATGTTGTTTTAAAAAATTGCAAGTTGTGTGGCCTAATTCCAGTGAGGAAAACAAAGTCATGTTTATTCTCAGAACAAACATAAAACAAACACAAAAGAACTGCTGTAAATAAAGGCTATTCACATAAGCTGGTTTAAATTAAAGGGTTTTAATTTCATACTGTATGCTACTCCATATAAAAAGTAATTGTTTACGTAATGCATGTTTACATCTGATTACATAATGCACATTACTTATAATGCATAACTTAACTCATAACATCAACAAAGTAATCTGATTGCGTTGTGTATGTTACTTGTAATGCGTTACCCAACACTGCTCATTTCAAATGAGATTGAAAACACCTGATCGCTAGGTTTTCTCAGAGGAGAGCTATGCTAGAAATGTGTCCATCTTGAACATAATCAGAATTAAGGATAATTAAATTTACCCAGAATTAAGGGGAATAAAGGCTAATAAGGGTAAATTGACATATTCCGGTAAACTGGAGGGAGCATCTGTGTTGGGTTTCCACAGTTGAACCTTGACAGGCTGTAGAGATCTCTGATGGAATCACGTCCTCATGTTCTGATATCAAAGATACTTGAAGTTCAACTTGTATGAAGTTCAATTGGCTAAAGGCTGCTTCTGTTCTGTTTACTCTAAGTGGGGGTTTTTGCTGCTCTTATCCATGCTATCGGCTGCATGGATGCACAGGGAGTTCTCGCCCAGAACAGAACCATACCACCAATCCAAACTATATGCTAATGCTCTATCATATTTGATGATAGTGGTCCCTCCTGACAGAAATATTTTATTTAATGAAATCAATCCCTAATAACTGAGTATAAACCTGAATTTAAACTTTTAATAAAAAAAATTAAAAATGTCAACAGATTAATTACCTCTATATGAGAATAACAGTGAATATTTTTTTAACCACATGATATCAGAACAGAAACAACTGAAGCCATTAAAACACATTTAAACTCACCATCCAGACGCCAGAAACACAAGCAGAGCAAAACAGGGAGAAACATCTTCATCGGTTTCAGTCCACAAATATGAAAAGACAAACTCTTCAAAACTGGTTCAGTGATAAACAGACGCACTGATGTGAAGCTGCTCTGTAGTAAAGTGAAGTGAAACTCCACCATCAGCTAAAATAACTGCACATCTTTACGTGTTAATGGGTGTGACTGTCTAACTCTTTCTCTGCTGATTAATTCACACTCTGAACATTGTCAGTTTGTCACTTTGAGCTCCAGTATAGCCTCAATTCCTGTAAGTCAATGGTGACACTTTCAACAAAAATAAACTGACCGATAACATGTTAAAAACATCTTAAAGTAACAGTTTGATCTTGTCATGAGATCCTGTGAGTGTTTGGCTCTGCTCTCTCCTGTAACTCTCTTCAGGACGTTTGTTGTTCATTTCTGATCAAATGTCTCGATTGTTTCTCCTCTCAGACTGATTTCAGAGTTTCTCTAATGGTTTTATGGAGCAGGAACAGATCGCCTGCTATAACTGAGTGTATGAAAGTGTCCTCTGATATCTTCATATGATTAATATTCAACAGCTATGGATAATGACGCTGATGTGATGCTCTAAATGTTCACTTTGTTCAGAGTGAACACGCGTTAGTGAGACGCTCACACAAAAACACTGAAACTGTGCAACAATTTCTCACACGGCTCAGTGAGAATTTCTCAACCACAATTTCACAACAATTTCTCAACCACTGGTGGTGGTTGAGGAGAGATCCCCTGACATGATTGTAAAGCGCTTTGGGTGTACAGTAGTACATATGAAAGCGCTATATAAATGCCCGATTCTATTCTATTCTCAGACAAGCTGCTAAAGACTGTGACGTCAGAGCTGACAAAGATAATCAGTTACGAGATGCTGTTTTGAGCAAATGTTTGGATATGAGGAGGGCAAATAAAGCAATGATTCGGGGCTGATGCCCAATTCACCTCTAGACGAGCTTCTTCAAGGTATGAACGGCTCCACTGAGTTCAGAAAGCGTGATCTGAAATGGGGTTTCGATCAACTGGATCTTACAGCACAGTCCAGAGGAATCACAACATCTGCTGTTCATAACGGGACATATCGATACAAGAGAGCGTGTCGTCGGCCAGCGAGCAAAATCAACATGAAGTCACATCAGCACTCGCAGGCATTGAGGGAGTGGAGAATATCTCTGATGATATTATTATACTTGCTCCAAACCAACAGACACATGATCAGAGACGACATGCAGTCTAGCGGAGGCTCGTAGACTGTGGATTGACACTCAACATAATACAATGTGAACAAGCTAGTGTTTATGGTAATGTTTCTTTCTGAAAAGGGGATTGACCGACCGCTGAAAGGGTTCATGCTGTGGTTGAGGCCAGAGAAACACAGAAGTTGGCTTCACCGTCACAGGGCTAGAGATTCACAGCTTGAGGTGGAGGAACAAGATCTGATAGGACAAGAAAAGACCAAGATCCATAAACTATTGTGTCCAAAAAGAAATTATGTTCATGATATAAGAGTAATACCATGTTTGTGAAGAAATTATGTAGTGAGAAAGCAACCGACCCTCCAGCTGAACAGCAAAACCAATCAGAACTAGTCGAGTCAGTGACAGAAGATACTGAGTAGACAACTCCTGATAACATGTCAGTTCAGGGTGAGCCACTAGATGGCGCTCTGCTGAAATTGATCAAATATACATAAAGTTAGATTTCCTCCAGGAGGCGCTGGACATAATAAATGTAATAAAACATGGAGAGACTCTTGAACCTCAGAGTGACAAAACTATTGATAAGTTCAATATCACATTTGCAATCGTGCCAATGTTCAGGAAAACAACACTCGCTCATGTGATATTGCTTAACTTGGGCTTGTGACATAAGCATAAAAATATATGAAAAGTCAAAAATATTTGATCCTCATATCTTTATATCTTATGAATGCAGACTTTGGTATTTTGGCAAATCTGACAGATCTGACAAATCTGGCAATCAAAATAAGACTTTTGACACACGTGTTAGTTTACCTTGGTCTTCTCTTCTGTGTAGAGGCGTGGATCAATGTTTCCCTGAAATACAAGTATGACAAGCATACACTATAATCCTGTATACTAACAGTAACAAGGGTCAGAAAAAAAAAAAACATTCAAAAGAATTCTAAAGATTGAGTCAAAATATTCCAAGATTTTAGTGAACCACAAGTCTCCAAAAAAAAGCCTCTGAACCACTGAGCGCCTCCTGCTGGATAAACTGACGATCTATCAGAAAAAGAATGTACAATTAATGAGTAATCAACTAATAATGTTGCAGGAGACCCGGCCGACAGATTAACTAACGCCGGTTTCACACACACTCCGTGTGCAGTGTGTATGCAGTGCAGGAGCAGCACGCGCTGTTGTGCTTTCACATGTGCTGCGTTTGCAGTGCGCAACTGATCGACGGCTGTACCACAAACACAACATTTCTCTATTTCAAATCACTGTTTTTATTATCAGCGTCTTTTATAAAATAATATAAAAAAGTTTCACCATTGCAAGTCTATTTGTACACAGTAGTTATAGGTCCACACGCTTTCACGTTTAAAGTCAATACACTTAAAAAACGTATTAGGCCTATTCAATGCATTACTTCTATATAGATTTATATATTAAAGGGATGCTTCAGAGTAATTTCAACCTAGTGTCCTTTGCACCATGACCTCAAGCCATCAGACAAGTGTTATTTAAATAAACTCCTGATGTACTTACAAACTTTCCAATGCCTCGTTTTATGGAGTGGATCCTTGCTGTCCTGGTTGGTGTTAGTGTTGTGGACCTCAGTTACACAGTGAGGTTGTGGTCAACTGATGGGTCTGTAGGAGATACAAGGATCTCCATCTTTGCACGGCTGACCTGTAGATGATGCTCCTTCATCCAGGCAGAAATGTCTGAATACAAGCTGACGGGATCATCAGGTGGAAATTACAGATAGAGCTTCATGTCTTCTGCATAGCAGTGGTAGTGTCACGGTATTGAGAGAAGCAGACAGGTGAGTAGTTCAATAACAGGTTTTATTTGAACAGAGGCACAGAGTGGAACAGCAGAGATGACTGGTGAGTGGATATTGAAGAACTTGAACTAGATAATGAACTTAACTGGATGGTGATCTTGATCTCTTGTATGTAGATGATGTGGATACAGCGGGCGGATGATGGAAGATGGATAGTAATGTGACATTTGAACCGAGGCGTCGGAGCTTGTGTCGAGAAAAAATGGGTGTGCCAGATGAAGCCGCAACTCGAGGCTTGTGTCGTTAACGTGAAAATCACTAATGACAAACGAGGCCTCGGTTTGTGTGTATACGTCATCGGTTTGGTCTGAGTGTCGCTTCTGGATAAAAGGCGGTTCGAAACTCGCGCCACCTTGTGGGTGTTGTCAGGAGTAGTAGAAGCAGTTGTAGTAATGTCAGAGAGTTAGATAACTATCATTGTCATTGTCGTTATTGTGTCATATATGTTTTACGGCTGTATATTATTACATTATCAGGTTAGAATAGTTATAGTATATTGTTATTATTAATTATAGTAGCTATATTATAGTTTTGTTATATTAATTAGATAAGATTATTTGGATTGCTCTGGATTTTTGGATCTGGACTGGACTGCTTTTTGATTTGGATTGCCCTTTTGGATTTGTTTGCTTTTTGTGACCTCTTCCTTTTTCCTGGTAATGGACCAGCACGAAAGAGGAGATCCTCCCCTGTCTGGACTCAACAGAAGCTTCACTGTCCTCATTTATACCAGCTGGCACTGGCATTATTATGTTCCCCTGCATCCTCTGTTCCTTGTGAAAGGATCTTTTCCAAGGCTGGAGAGATTTTGTCCGAGAAGAGGAATCATCTAAACCCCAACACACTTGAAATAATTCTGTTTCTCAATAAAAATCTACTGTAATCCTTCCTTCCAGACTATTCTGTTGCAGTTTACTTTATTACGCTCCCTCCAACATAAGCACTGCACCCAACACAGTGTCACTGTTGTGGTTCATACTGTCACTATCCAAACAATTTATGAATAATTAACTGTGTGTGTGACTCTGCACAAGTACATTCAGACAGAGAAAGATTCATATTTTATATTATACACAGGTAATGGACAAATGTTTGCTCATTTTTTATTATTGCAAATGAAAGGTTACAGACATTAACAGTGAGTACAAAATAAATATTTTTATTTATAAAAACATTTTATAAAATATATATTTTTATAAAAAATATATTTTTATAAAATTGGGGGGGGGGGGGGGGGAGGCACTGGTTCAGAATTAATTAATTTGTCTGCTATTTCTTTACACAGTAGCTAGATGTCACTAGTGAGCAATGCTGAATGAAGCTTCGAGTAATGAACCTTTGGCTGAAGCAATGGGCTGCGAGGTCTCAGTGGTTCAGGAAGCCTCATTTTGCCATCACTAAAGATGGATGATGGAAGATGGATGATGGATAGGCTACAGCGGGCTGAAGACGGATGACGGAACACCGAAGAGGAATCTTCGAGGTAAGTCGCAAACTGGTAAGTGTTTGGTTAGAGTCTGTGAGATCACGTCGGGACAAGACCAGACCACGAAGTGAAGGAGAAGTGCCTCTTTATAGTGTGTAGATGATGATGTGCAGGTGCTGATGTAATCAGGTGATCCGGTGATGGCTGATAGTGCGCAGTTGAGAAACAAGAGGGATGCTGGAACGTGTAGTGCCGTTGAGGTGTGTGACAGGTTGGAGAAGCCATGCACATTTATGATCATTCCCAAAACAGTGGTAATGTTGACTGCTTTGATTGGAATTCTAACTTCATTTTCTACTATATGGTTGTTAAGGTTGTTTGTTGTACAACTTTTAGAAAAAAATTTTTTTTCGAGACCGAAGGTAAGCTGTACCAGAAATATTTTATTCTTACAGCTTTAACTAAATGTTACACTGGTTCAGTTCTATACAGAAGAGAACATGACATTTTTCACATTGGTCTGCAGAAAAACAGCGACGGGCCGAATGGAAATGTAATGGACTCTCTGACAGTAGATGGCGCTTATGGATCAGCAGAAATAAAGCTGTTTCACTGGTAACCTCTGAACACAATGCAGCGTTGTGCTTATAAAAACACAGTCCAGCTCAAAAGATTTCTTTAACTTCACTGTAGTTTGCCAACATACAAGCTAGCTATAGTTGCAATGTGTTATTTAGCTAACTTCAAAACTTCTACGCTTTCATCTGAGGACGTTTCGCCCGATGCCTTTTTGTCATATGACTGAGATCTGAGGATGTCCTTAAATGTACATCGTACTGTCAAATAGTGCCATATTTAAGGGAAAAGGGTTTCGAATTTCGGACACAGCCATGATTGTTGGTGCCAGACTGACTGGTCTCAGTATTTAATTAACTGCTGATTTACTGGGATTTTCACACACAACCATCTCTAGGGTTCACAGAGAATGGTCAGAAAAAGTGTAAATATCCAGTGAGCTGTTGTTAGTTTGAGTTCACTCCTCGTGTCATGTTTTGTTCAGTGATTTGAATAAAATATTTCTCAGTGCAGTCTCAACAGCTGTGTCCCAATGTTGAAGGCTGCATCCTCTGAAGGACGCACCATGTAGCCTTCCTAGGATTTCCTAATTGTGCAACCAGGTGTTCCCGATCACCGCTCCTGGCGTCAAGCAACGGTGCGAGAGGACAGCTGCCATCCTGATCATTCATTTTGATAATTGAGTAAACAGCTATGGAGCCAGAATTGGCTATTGTCATTTTTATGTTTTATATTTTACTGGAGGACATGGTGAGAATTTTTCATGTATTTTCGGTTTAGCCCTGTTTGAATACAAAACCCAATTGAATATAAAAAGTCCATTTCTCGCGCTCGTCATCTGCAGCTGTCACGGTTGCCAGGCGACAAGAACATTCCTTCGTAGGCTAGACCGGTCCGAGCGCTTCAGATGCGCCCTTATGGGACGCTGCTGTAGTTAGCAACAATTTGTTAATATTGTGACAATAAGCCTACATTTTGTTACTTTAATTTTCGGAACTGCATATTTCGTTAAGTATTCACTTACAAATGTGAAGTAACCTACTGAAGTACTTTTTTCCCTCTCATCACAATATGATTACATTTAACTACACAAAAGTATATAATGTAACAACCAGATATTACTGTATATTGAAAATATACAGAAGTAAAATGCAACATAGCCTACGCAGTAATGCAGTAGTAGCCTAATATAAATGCAGTAGTTATTAAAAGTACTTTTTTTCAGAAAGCCGTCGATTGAATCAGCCCTGCAAACCTGTTGGTAGACAACTTAGTGGATAGTGGAAATATGCACTCAAACGCTCTGGAGACCATCCCAGATGATGTCCCACCAGCAGGAGGCCTTACCAGGGGCAGCCCATCCTGGTCCAGCAGCTCAGCTCAATAGAGTCTACATCATTTTTTCTTATTTTATGTATTGTAAAATACAATTTTGATGTATGAAAAATACAATTAAATGTTTATGTTGATTTTGATATGTTTAACGTATTTTGTAAATAGTTGGAAAAAGTACTTTAATGTAGCCTATAGAACAAATGATTTTCATTTACCAATGTTATTTGAAAAAAATAAAAAGGTATATAATTTGTTTCATGCAGAAAGTATTACCGTCATTACAAAAATAAACAATGTCCAGAACAATTCATTCTCTTTTATTTACACAAATAAAGTTGCATAAAAATAAATGTACATCATTTTTCTTTTAAAAAATAAAAGTGAAAAAAGTTAAACAAGAATATTGTAGAAAATGTATATATTTTTCAATCATTCTTTCAAGAAGAGAAAACAGCCTGTCCATCCTCTCCCTACTTTCCTGTGCTCTCCTCGCCTCTGCCTCCCTCTGTAGTTGCATTTCTTCTCTGATCAAGTCCAAAAACCCGTCCTGTCTCGCCGCCTTCGTGCTGGTGCTGGTGCTCCTGCTGGTGCTACTGGTGGTGCTGGTGCTGGTGCTGCTGCCCCTGGCTCCTCCTCACCGTGGGCACCCACTGCTGAACTCGGCCTTGGAGTGTCCTCAGGGATTGAGGCGATGAGGACGGGGGTTGGTGCAATGCCTCTGTCCCAACACCTCATCCATGAGGACAAACCAGGGCCAAGTTTCAGCAGTGGGTTTCCCACTCACACCCTCTCATGTCCCAGGACACTTGCAATCCTAAAGGCAGAGCAAATGAACCATGGCTTGTTAACAACAACAGGACAATACATTTTTAGCAAAGATGTGTGTATTACTTTTCTTTATATATATATATATATATAAACCCATTTTTTCCTGAATTGTTCTAAAAAAGCAGAAAAGGGTACTTAACACAGGGGAGCAATCTTAAGTGCATTGTTAACACTGCAAAATATGACACATCAAGACATGCATACAAAATACTTAAGAAATCATATTTCTGTATACTAAAATTTGGTTAAAACCACATAGCTTGCATGACAGCACTACAAAAACACATAAAAGTGAAATCCCATTGCCTTATCTACTGCTTTTCTTATTGTTTTGGGCTTTATTGGGTGAGTGATATTTCTTATAATACACAAGTGCAAATATTACAAATAGGTCGTTAAACTAATAACGTTATTACCACAAGTTTTGCCTAAAACTACCTGATAAATGTAGCCAAATAAATAAATAAATGCTGTCGTCAACGGCGCACAATGACTTATGGGGTAGAATAGGCCGCTAAGTGTCCATTTATGTATCCTTCTTTTCACGGGGAAACAAAGGGTGCATTTGGCGTCGCTTTTGAATCAGGGAAGCCTTCATCGCGGCGCGATGACGCAACCGGCCTTCGAATATGGCCTTCCAAGGATGCAGCCTTTGAATTGGGACGTCCTTCGTCGCACCGCTGTGACGCAATCGGCCTTCAAATACGGCCATCCGGCCTTCAAATACGGCCTTTGAAGGATGCAGCCTTCACTTTGGGACACAGCTAACATGTCTGTTTATTTTCTCTGAACACTTCAACATGTGGTTTTATTCTTCATTACGTGTTTCACAGTGTTCGTCACATAATACTGAACACAGCGCCGTCTAGTGGCTTTCTTGAGTAACAGACACAATCACTGGATCTCATTACAGAGACTGAGTAAATAACTCCTGATAACATGTGAGTTCAGGGTGAGCCACTAGATGGAGGTGTTGCTCCTCAGACGAGACCACAGAGACAAATCACACTAGAGATTTAAACACTTTATCGTTCCCTGTTGGAGGAAATGGAGCATCGATATGTTGTGTTTATATATTTCACTGTGATCTCAAAGCATATTATATTGTGTCCCAAATCAGTATTTTATCGGGTTAAAAGAGAAACTGGGGAAGTTGTATGTTTATTATTGTGGAGAGAAGAACAAAAATAAATTAATGAGCTAATAATGTAAACATTTACAAATAATGTTTTAAATACTATTTAATAATGTAAAGCTTTATATGTTACACACTTCTGAAATCTTAAAACTATATATAAAGTATGTATTCCTCCAGCAGGCGCTCGACTTAATAAATGTAATAAAACATGGAGAGACTCTTGAACCTCAGAGTGAGAAACTTTATTGATAAAGGCAAAAAAATACATACAGCAAATATACAGCAGTAGTAAAGTGAGATCTGTGTGTCTCTTCATTCACTTTTTTCTATCTGAGAGAAATATAAACAATAAGGACTAACAAATAAGATTTTTTTAAAAATCCCCAAATAATCAAGCTCAAATATTCAGTATTAATTATGACACAAAAACAGAAAACACACTTGAAGAACCTTTAAAGTTCAGTGTTCTGCTTTAGAATTCAATACTTCCTGAAAAAGATTAACATATTAAGGCATAAATATATCTGACATACATTTATATGTGCAAAATCAGTTTGTGAGAAATGTCATCATCAATCATGTACCTGATGTGTGAATATGTGCTTGATCTCGTTCAGCTCTTCTGGATCTGATCTCATAAACCACAATAATGACAGTAGCCACGCCTACCAGAGCAGAGAGGACCAATCGGATCACAGCTTCAGTAGGACCACAACAGTGGACAGAGTCTGAGGAATAAACACATCAAACTGAGATCAGATCAGTCAATAAACACTAATATCAGCGCTGACATCAACTAATATTTCTGAATACACCGTGTAAATGTCTGATAAACTGCATTAATATTCTCCTACACAGTTTTACATTTATATGTTAATAAGACATTGTAGTTCTACAGTGTCACCTTGTCTATTCTGCTTTTATTTTGAAAAGAGCCGTTTTTCTTCTTCTGATGTTTTTTGTGATGCTAAACTTTCCACTACTCTCTCACGCGTTGTCGGAAGAATGGTAAAAACTTGTAAAGACGTTAGTTATTTATCATGTTCATCCATTTGAATCCTGTAAAGAAAGAGTTTACATGATTTTTTTCATTATTTTTTGTTCGTACATGTTATTTCTAAGAGCTACGAACTGTGAGGGTGTGTCGAGCTAGAGAGCGTGCTATCTGATGGCGGAAACTCTTTGATTAGCGACCTTGGAGAGCGAAGTGAGGTATGAAGGAAAAATGTGTGGAGTGTGTATTATTATCAGAAGAGATTATGTTTAAGGAAAAGAGAATGTCATTACTTCATTTGTTTATGGGTTAATTGCACATGACATCAGTATAAAAACAATATATTCTTTCTGTGAACAATTATAATGTATAGTATTTCATTTAAAGGAAGCATGTGATATTTTATTTGTCAAAGGCTTAAAGGTAGGGTAGGTAGGATTTTTCTAAAAAACTTTTCCCCAAATTTGTTTAAACTGTCTTTATATACCAATACATAATTAAAACGTAAGTATTCTGAAAAAGAGAGTATAAAAATCGAGTGTCTGTAGTCCTCGCAGGGCGCAATAAACACAGCTACTTATTCCATTCGGAACGAATGAAATGATTGGCTGGGCGACTGTCACTCTCCCTCGCTACCATGGCTACCACCCCTGCTGCTACAGGAGCTGCCCACATGCACGCACCCGTTTGACTCGAGGAGTTTTTACATGCAAAACACCGTATATGTTATGAATCTTACACGAAACTCACCTTCATCACAGTGTAACTGATGGTAATGGGAAAACGTGCATCAATGCAACCTGTTTTTAGATTTGCCTTATGTTACTAGCTAGTTACCAAATCAAACTCAATATATTTTAAACTTTACCAGTATCGATATGCTAGCTTGATAGTGAGTACTAACAGCCATGTTAGTTGGTTATATTCATAATGATAAAATTAGGTATTTTATTACATGTGATTCTGACATAATGTCACTACAAGCAGCACTGCGCTCCTCTCCGCTCGGCGCTGGCAAACGCGTCCTCCTCCAGCTGAGCGGTCGGCATCGCGCGTTCATGTGTTTTGGGGGTGTGGCTTTGGAAGGAGCCCAGAAGGGAGGGGTGGAGTGAATGGAATAAGTTGGTTATTAGTTAAAATGATTTGTATTGGTGAACACGATTTATGTGCAAATTATTTGTGAAGCTACATTTTGCTGCATTTTGTATTTCTTCTGTTTCTTCTGTAGTTTTCACGGTGTTCATGGTGCTTGTGGTGCATGGTGCTTGTTGAGAGGAAGAAATAAATTGACACACGTTTGAAACTCTCTGCGTCTTGATCAATAAATCCAAGGGGCCGCTACACACAGAAATATGATCAAATCTAATAAAAAACCTTATATTCGGTTCGAAGTGAGTTTTTATACGGTCTGTCATCTCAAACTGTAAATGATTCAACAATTCAACATGTAAATAGTAAATAAGAATATTTAAAGGAGAAGAAAAATGATCTTTACTCACCATAGACAGAAACTCTGAATGCTTTTGATGAGAATCTTCCTGAAAACGTCTGTAGATCTGTAAATAGCAGTAGTTTATAATATCCATCATGTTTAGTTGTGGTGTTTGTGATGGTCAGAGATCCAGTTTGATTGTCCAGCTTCAGTCTGTCTCTGAATCTCCCATCAAGAACATCATCATATACAGTAATTCTGTCAGACCATTTATTGATTTCAGATATTAAAGTGTTTTCATCTCCAAACCTCCACTGAATCACATCATCATCCTTCATTTCAGTAAGATCAGAGTTTAGAGAGACTGAATCTCCCTCCTTCACTGACACTGACTTCACTTCATCTGTCAAACACACAGAGAACAAACAGACACAGGGTTTGCAAAGATTAATACTGTTAAATAACTGTATAATGGTTTACTAAATTTAATGGTTTAACATTTAAATAAATAAAAAAACTACAAAATTTTAAAAAAAATCATGTATGAATACATTTGAATTTTTTCATTAAAAAACAGGTGTAAACATTTTTGAACTCACCAATGACAGCGATAATGAATTTCTTGATCTCACTGTTGATCAGTAGTTTATAATCTCCATCATGTTCAGTTGTGGTGTTTGTGATGGTCAGAGATCCAGTTTGATTGTCCAGCTTCAGTCTGTCTCTGAATCTCCCATCAAGAACATCATCATATACAGTGATTCTGTCGGCCGTTACATTGATTTCAGCTATTACAGTGTTTTCATCTCCAAACCTCCACTGAATCACATCATCATCCTTCATTTCAGTAAGATCAGAGTTTAGAGAGACTGAATCTCCCTCCATCACTGATTCCAGGACTTAATCACCACACACATACACACACACACACACACACACACACACACACACAGAGAGAGAGAGAGTTCATCACAGATTAAGACGGTCACTTGATGGTTTATAAAAGTAAAGAGTTTGAAATTAAAATTCAAAATGAATATCATAATTAAACAATATAAGCAAAATTGAGTTTGGATTAATAATTGTATCTTTGTGCTTATTAAAATATAAAACAGGTGAAACAAATATTTAACTCACCAATGACAGTGAGCCTAAATGTCTCTCTGATCACACTGTTGATCTCTAGATCATAATATCCATCATGTTCAGTTCTGGTGTTTGTGATGGTCAGAGATCCAGTTTGATTGTCCAGCTTCAGTCTATCTCTGAATCTCCCATCAAGAACATCATCATATACAGTGATTCTGTCGGCCTGTTTATTGATTTTAGCTATTAAAGTCCATTCATCTCCAAACCTCCACTGAATCACATCATCATTTTTCATTTCAGTAAGATCAGAGTTTAGAGAGACTGAATCTCCCTCCATCACAAACACATCACCTATCACTCCTGAAGAACAGAGTTTTTCACAGATTAAAGCTTTAAAATCACTTTATGTTGGTTTGATGAAGCTTCACTAAAATACTTTTAATCATGTAAATGTGAAGTGAATAATATTCTGCAGCAGTACAAAGACAAAAGATGATGAATGAAAAGAGAAATAGATTTATATATGGAACAATAAAAAAAGACACTTTTACTGTAATGTTTAATGTCACACTAAAACTAATGCTGTTGATTATCTGAGCTTCATATTTATATTATTTTATTTAATCAATAAATCCATAATAACTGAGTTTTGAAACTTGATCTGATAGAAGTAGTAGAAGTTAGTATTAGTAGAATAGTGTTAGTATTAACTTAATGGAACAAAAGAGTAACAAGCAACACTTAAATGTACAGCCCACAGAAGTCACACTTACCCTGTAACTACATGAACAAGAGTATATTTCTTCAGTATTTAAGCAAAAGTTGCAATAGTTTTAGTTCCCTTTCGTGGTCACTACGAGTTACGTCAGTGACGACGAATGGTGTTTTGCTTAGAAAGCCTGTCATCTTTGAGTATATAAAACGAGCCAATGGCAATGAAATGCCATGGGTCTGCGGAATTTGCATAGCGTAACTCCGCCCCACCTCGTGGGTATATAAGGAAGTACGCCGGCAACATACAGATGTGTTTTCACTTCGGAGCCAAGAGCATCTCTTCACTCCACAAGCAAATCTGAGTTTCATCTCTACTCTCTTCGAGACAAGCTTCTCTCCAGGTGTTGGTGTGACAACGAGTTCCAGCGAGTGCACATTCCCTGCTTATCTGTGCAGTGATTTGCCAGTGTTTGTGTGTTCATCTCCCTGGTCGCTTCAACACTCTGCGGAGATTTCTCCTTTCTAAAAGAGCATTGCACGAGGCACATCTTTTTAAAGATGCCTCGCCTGTGCACTTCTGGTTGCGGTCGCGTTGTGGCTGATTCTGATGGGCACAATCGCTGTCTTGCGTGTCTGGGCGTTGATCCCATGCGTGTCTCCGATTGAACCCATTTTGTGATGCAGCAATCGACCTTGTGATGCAGCAATCGACCTTGTGATGCAGCAATCGACATTGTGTCGTCATCTGGAGCGCCGAAAGAGACCCGAGGCACGCCTTCGGGTCAACTGGGAAAAGAGCAAACTCTGCACCGTGCAGAGGATCTCTTTTCTCGGTATGAAAATCGACTCAGTCACCATGTGTGCGCAGCTTACGAGCGCGCATGCGCGCAGTCACTGCTGACTTGCCTTCGTCAATTCGAGGGCAAGAGTGCGGTTCCACTGAAACGGTTTCAGAGGCTCCTGGGGCATATGGCTTCCGTAGCCACAGTAACGCTGCTCGGATTGCTTCATACGAGACCGCTTCAGCTTTGGCTTCGCGATCGAGTCCCGAGGTGGGCATGGCAACACGGCACGCTCCGAGTCCCAGTGACTCCGACCTGCCGTCAGACCTTCACCCCGTGGACGAACCTCAGTTTTCTACGGGCCGGCGTGCCCTTAGAACGAGTTTCCAGGCATGGTGTTGTATCAACAGATGCCTCCACCATGGGCTGTGTGCCATGTGCAATGGACATGCTGCCGCAGGCTCCTGGACAGGACCCCAGCGCCTTTGGCATGTCAATTGCCTCGAGTTGCTGGCTGTACGTCTCGCCGTGCAACGCTTCCGTGCGTTGCTCAGGGGTCAGCACGTACTAGTCTGATCAGACAATACCGTGACAGTAGCGTACATCAACCGACAAGGTGGTCTGCGCTCCCGCCGTATTTATATTTATATCCCGGGAGACCCGAACCGACGAGCTGTCTCGGCTTCGGCCTCTCCCTGGAGAATGGAGACTCCATCCCCAGACGGTTCAGCTGATTTGGGATCAGTTCGAGGACGCACAGGTAGATCTGTTTGCCTCCCATGACTCCTCCCATTCCAACCTGTTTTATTCCCTGACCGAGGGCACATTCGGCATGGATGCACTGGCGCACAGCTGGCCGCGGGGCCTCGGCAAGTATGCGTTTCCCCCAGTGAGCCTTCTTGCGCAGACTTTGCGCAAGATCAGGGAGGACGAGGAACAGGTAATTTTGATTGCCCCGTATTGGCACAACCGGACCTGGTTCCCCGCACTAGTACTCCTCGCGACAGCACCTCCATGGCCAATTCCCCTGAGGAAGGACCTGCTTTCTCAGGGACGGGGCACCCTATGGCACCCTCGTCCCGATCTTTGGAACCTCCACGTGTGGCCTCTGGACGGGACGAGGCAGGTTTGAGCGCCAGGTTTACCACCAGCGGTGGTGGCTACCATCACTTCCGCTAGAGCATCGCCCACGAGACATGCCTTTGCATTGAAGTGGAACCTCTTTGTCAACTGGTGTTCTTCCCAACGTGAAGAACCCACGAAATGCCCGATCAGTGTCGTGCTTTCCTTCCTGCAGCAAGGGTTGGACCGAAGGCTGTCTCCCTCCACCCTGAAAGTGTATGTTGCCGCTATCGCCGCACATCATGATGCATTTGAAGGTAAGTCTCTGGGAAGGAACGACCTGATCATCAGGTTCCTGAGAGGAGCGAGGAGACTGAATCCTCCTCACCCTCCTCTCGTTCCCTCTTGGGACCTCTCAGAGGTACTAACTGCCCTGCAGAGTGCTCCCTTTGAGCCTCTGCAATCAGTGGAGCTTAAGTTCCTGTCAATGAAGACAGCGCTCCTGGTTGCATTGGCCTCCATCAAGAAGGTAGGGGACCTGCAGGCATTTTTGGTTGACGAAGCGTGCCTGGAATTCAGGCCGGCTAACTCTCACGTGATCCTGAGACCCCGGCCTGGATATGTGCCCAAGGTTCCCACCACCCCCTTTCGTGAACCTGCAAGCGCTGCCCTCGGAGGAGGCAGACCCAGCCTTGGCACTGTTCTGTCCAGTACGCACCCTCCGTGCTTACGTAGACAGAACACAGTGTTTCAGGACCTCAGACCAGCACTTTGTCTGTTATGGTGGGAAGCTGAAGGGAAAGGCTTTCTCCAACCAAAGGTTGTCTCACTGGATAGTGGTCGCCATTGCTTTGGCATACTAGCAGCAAGGTCAACCCCCTTGGTGTGACGGCCCACTCCACCCAGAGTGTGGCTTCCTCTTGGGCTCTAGCGCATGGTGCCTCGCTAACAGACATCTGCAGAGCTGCAGGCTGGGCACATTTCGCGAGATTCTACAATCTCCGAGTGGAGCCAGTTTCTTCTCATGTACTCGCTTCAACCAGCCGGTACTTGATTCCGCTCAGGTGTCTTCGTTTGCTCGTCATTCCTCTCCACGGATGGGATACGTGTGATATTTACCTCAGGTGAGCCTAATAAGCCCTAAGTTTCCTCCAGCACTGTTAACGTCAACGGCAGAGTTATGCCACCGGCAGCTTTCGCACTTAGCTAGGTGCCTCCATGTGCATGGCTCCCCCTCTGGGCGACCCCCACATGTGTATTTCCACTGTAAGCCTCTCTGAGCATGTGTCTTCCCTTGGCAAGCCACCTTGCCACCCCTGGGGTTGAAATATTCCACCTGCGGCTGGACACCCCAGTGATACTCCATATGCAGCCCCTCGGGGTTATATGTGTATTCCAATGTGTTCAGTCTCGGCTCCTCAGCGAAGACATATCTGCATGTTGCCGGCGTACTTCCTTATATACCCACATGGTGGGGCGGAGTTACGCTAGGCAAATTCCGCAGACCCATGACATTTTATTGCCTTTGGCTCGTTTTATATACTCGAAGATGACAGGCTTTCTAAGCAAAACCCCATTCGTCGTCACTGACATAACGTCTCTGTTCCCTACTCAGGGAACGAGGGTTACATACGTAACCGAGACGTTCTCAGTGCACTTTTGTTAAAAGAAAGTACTGTATAACTGCAGATATGTACACTATATTTTTTTAAAAGCCAATATGTATTTGTATACTGTTATTACAAAAAGGTTTGCAGTGTATGTTCTCGCTAAATTGCTCTCAAATGTAAGATTGTTGTATCATAATAGTAGAATAAGTAACGCTTAGTTCTAAAATACCTACAGTATAAATAATTTGTTAATTCCTCTGGTTATTATCCCTTTATTCCTAAAACTTTACACGTTGTATGTACACTAAAATTATAGAAAGTTACACTGTAAATTAGTTTTAAATTATGTTTTATTAACAAGGTTCGGGAGGAGCAGGTGCAGATAATTAACCCAATTAGCACAAGTGGAGATCAATCAGTAATCAACTCAGGACAATATAAATAACAGCAGAACCCACCTCTGTTCCTTGACAGTTTATTCAGTATCCCACCTCCACCCCATCTCCTCACTTTTAGTTCCATCTCCTCACTTCTAGTTCCATCTACTCTTACCAACGGGGGGAGTACTCTGGGTTCGGGCAGAAATTCCGAGCTCGGAGCCCTCCACCCGGACAGCACGCCAAATACGCATAACCTTTACCGTAATAATTATATGTGGATGTGAACTCATGAAATACGCAGTTCTTTGCGAGCTGTAATCTAAAGTGTTACCAAACAAACTCCAGCAGCTCGAGCTCTTACTAGAACCAGGAAGTTTGATCATATTAGCCCGGCTCTGTCAACACTGCGTTTGCTCTCTATCAAACATCGCATACATTTAAAAATCCTGATGATTACTATAAACTACTATTACTAAGATCAGAGTTTAGAGTGACTGAAATAAACAATATCATAAAGCAACGAAAAGAAAAAAAAATAGTTTAATTTAATTTTGTCATTAAAAACAGGTGAAACCAATAGGCTATTTAACCCTTTCACGTGTGATTCTGACTGGGTGAGTTTATTCAAGGCGACATTTATTTTAGAACGTTTCCCCATTATTGTTTCCATGGTCAACCGTCATGATCTTGATTTAAAATGTGAGATGGCGCCGACATGTTTGTTTGCGCCGCAGTTCAAATTGTCTGAAGAGTTTGATTCTGACAGTTATGTGACATCACTGAACATTCCAAATCCCAAATGTGGGACCGTATCACTCAAAAGGTTTACTCACTGTAGACATAGAGCCTGAACTGATATTTAACTCACCAATGACATGGAGATAAAATCTCTTGATCTCACTGTTGATCTGTAGTTTATAATATCCAGTATGATCAGCTCTGGTGTCTGTGATGTTCAGAGATCCAGTTTGATTGTCCAGCTTCAGTCTGTCTCTGAATCTCCCATCAAGAACATCATCATATACAGTGATTCTGTCGGCCGTTACATTGATTTCAGCTATTAAAGTGTTTTCATCTCCAAACCTCCACTGAATCACATCATCATCCTTCATTTCAGTAAGATCAGAGTTTAGAGAGACTGAATATCCCTCAATCACAAACACATCTTCACCAAACACTCCTGAAGAACAGAGTTTTTCACAGATTAAAGCTTTAAAATCACTTGATGTTGGTTTGATGAAGCTTCACTAAAATACTTTTAATCATTTAAATGTGAAATTATAATATTCTGCAGCAATTCAAAGACAAAAGATGAGGAATGAAAATGAGATATAGTTGAACAGTTTTATATAATCAATAACTGCATTAAAAACAGAACAGTGACTTTAATCTCAAATAAGAGTGTTTTCTCTCAGCAAAATCACACATTAATTGTTTCTATATGAGAATAACAGTGAATGTTAATCCTTTCTGACTAATTTAACCAGTAATTTATCACATCAGAACAGAAACAACTGAAACCAGAAACACACATTTAAAACTCACCATCCAGATGCCACAAACACAAACAGAGCAAAACTAATTTGAGAAACATTTTCTTCATCGGTTCACTGAAAAGCCCACGATAGTAACTCTTAATGTCTGAAACACTCAGATTGCTCTGAAAGACTGAACTGAGATATTTATCTGGTTGTGTGTGAGTCCTCCCCCAACCTCAGTCAGTTTCCGCTCACACATCCGTCTCCTTTAACATCACGAAAATCAACAAGCTTTTGCTGATCTTACATTTTCAAATGAATTCTGGCCCTAAATGAAAACTAATAGCAGAAGAGTGACATATTGGATTAGATATCTGTATCTACTGGTGTGTTATTTAGTGCTGTGAGCTGTCAATCATATTTGACCTCTGACCTGTGACTCTTATTTGACTGTTGATGGATTCACTTTATTTCAGTGTAAAGATGTTTTGTGTGGAGTGGAAGATTGTGAGCTTCTTATTAGCAGGAGAGAAAATGAAGAAACGCTTCAGTCACAAACTACTGACACACACAGAGACGACAAACATCCAGCAGAAGCTGTTTATCCACCGCCAGATCAAACCAGACACACAGATGTTTGTAGAGATAAAATAAGGTAAAAAAACATTCTTATGAATAAACAATAATGGGGAAACGTTCTAAAATAAATGTTGCCTTGAAAAAACTCACCCAGTCAGAATCACACGTTTTTCTTTTCGTTGCTATATGATTGCTATATATATTGTTGTTTTATGATATTGTTTATTTCAGTCACTCTAAACTCTGATCTTAGTAATAGTAGTTTATAGTAATCAGCAGGATTTTAAAAAGCCAGTAAATCACATGTATAATGTGATTTTCATCTGGAGAAACTGAGAAGTGTAGATTTGACACCAACTGGTAAAAGTGATCTTTGATGTCAATCTTTCTTTTTAAAGCCACATTTCTGTCAACACTGCATTGGCTCTCTATCCAACATTGCATACATTTTAAATTCCTGCTGATAACTAACAAATCCCTGAATGGTTTCGCTCCTCAGTACTTGACTTTTTTTTTTCACTTTATAGTCCTTCACATCCACTGCAGTCTCACAGTTCTGGCCAGTTGATAATAACTGGAATATCATAATACACTGGAGGCGAAAGATCCTTTTCCTATATAGCGCCAAACTCTGGAATAGTCTTCCTAGCTTTGTGAAGCAGACACACTCTGTCAGTTTAAATCTAGAGTAAAAACACATCTCTTTAACCTGGCATACACATAACACATTATCACATTCCTATAATTCAAATCCATTAAAGGATTGTTAGGCTGTATAAATCAGCTCAACCGGAACAGGAACACTTCCCATAACATCCAATGTACATGTAACATTGTAAGAGGAACAGCATCTACACTATTAATATTAGTCTGTTGATCTTATTCTTATCCCGAGGTTACTGTAGTCAGCCGGATCTGGTCTGTATCCAGATCAGATGGTGAATCTGCACATAGAGATGAACACAACAGCCCTGAATGCACAGATGCTTCATACGCTTTCTCTGTGGAAGGCCCTGGTATCACCTCGAGTCCCACGCTTGTGTTGCCGTCGCTAGACTACCTCGACAGAAACCACTGTCACGGGTTGAGCTGCGGTTTTAAATAGCCGTCTAGATCAGTAAATTCATGAGAAACTCTACAATCAGTCAAATCATCATTTAACAGTTTTGATGTGTTTTACTGATTATTCACGTCATCTGAGCTTCACCACTTTGAGCTCCAGTCGGCCACAACGTCCACTAGATCTGATAGATAGTGTTATTTTCTCAAGTGCCTCATAAAGTTCTCACGGACTAGAGAAGTTAAAAACAACTTAAAGCAACAGTTTGATCTTGTCATGAGATCCTGTGAGTGTTTGGCTCTGCTCTCTCCTGTAACTCTTCAGGACGTTTGTTGCTCATTTCTGATCAAATGTCTCGATTGTTTCTCCTCTCAGACTGATTTCAGAGTTTCTCTAATGGTTTTATGGAGCAGGAACAGATCGTCTGCCATAACTGTGTGTATGAAAGTGTTCTCTGATATCTTCATATGATTAATATTCAACAGCTATGGATAATGACCCTGATGTGACGCTCTAAATGCTCACTTTGTTCATAGTGAACATGCATTAGTGAGACGCTCACACAAAAACACTGTGAAACTGTGCAACAATTTCTCACACGGCTCAGACAAGCTGCTAAAGACTGTGACGTCAGAGCTGACAAAGATAATCAGTTACGAGATGCTGTTTTGAGCAAATGTTTAGATATGAGGTGGGCAAATAAAGCAATAATTCGGGACCGGTGCCCAATTCACCTCTAGACGAGCTTCTTCAAGGTATGAACTTGTTCACTTATTCACTGTGTTCAGAAAGCGTGATCTAAAAAATGGGGTTTCGATCAACTGGATCTTACAGCACAGTCCAGAGGAATCACAACATCTGCTGTTCATAACGGGACATATCGATACAAGAGAGTGTGTGTCGGCCAGTGAGCAAAATCAACATGAAGTCACATCATCACTCGCAGGTATTGAGGGAGTGGAGAATATCTCTGATGATATTATTATACTTGCTCCAAACCAACAGACACATGATCAGAGACGACATGCAGTCTAGCGGTGGCTCGTAGACTGTGGATTGACACTCAACATAATACAATGTGAACAAGCTAGTGTACATGGGAAAGCTGGTTTCTGAAAAGGGGATTGACCGACCGCTGAAAGTCAAGTCAAGTCAAGTCATCTTCATTTATATAGCGCTTTTAACAACGTAGATTGTTTCAAAGCAGCTTTACAGAGATAAGCGGATAATTTAAGGTAGCAGATATTGTTTTGGCTTTATAGCAGAGTTAAGTTATTTTCCATCTAAAGTTAGTTTTGATTGATTTGCTTCCGTCGCAACGATAATTTGTTATTAAATTAGGGGCCGCTAAGACGACACCATTCTCTCTACACAGACTTTAAACGCGAACCTGTGAGAAACGCTGATGGCGTTCACATGCGCATTTAGAATGGGTTCTATAGTTATGTGCGTTTGAAAATACGCAGGTTTGGAATTCCCTACAAGCCAAGCCTAAACAAAGTACTTGTCTTTCCTTATAAATTTTGATAAAGAATTTTATTTTATTTTGTTGCTTTGGGGTAGGAACACGAAACTAATTTTCCTGACAACGCCTTATCTGTAGAGTGGTAGAGGGATCCTCCATAGGGAGAGACTAGTTGGCACTTCAGCACTGCGTTGTCATCGGTCCAGGCGAAGGTCCTTCGTCAGATCTGGATACGGCCTGGATCCGGCAGGCTGCAGGAAAACCTCGGGATAAACACACACTAAAATTAGCGTAGATGCCATTCTTCTTATGATGTAACGAGTACATCAGGATTTATGGGAAGTGTTCCCGGTTCCGGCTGACCTAATCTATGCAGCCTAACATTAAATTATAGAAGTCTATAATGTATTATGTAAATGCTAGGTCAAAGAGATGTGTCTTTAATCTGGCTTTGAACTGACAGAGTGTGTCTGCTTCCCGGACAATGGTAGGAAGACTGTTCCAGAGTTTTGGTGCTAAATAGGAAAAGGATCTACCGCCAGCAGTCGATTTTGATATTCTAGGTATTATCAACTGGCCGGAATTTTGAGATCGCAATAGTTTTGACAGAACTGGGCTAATATGGTCATACTTCCTGGTTCTGGTAAGAACTCGAGCTGCTGCGTTTTGAACTAGCTGTAGTTTGTTTATTAAGCGTGCAGGGCAACCACCCAGTAGAGCATTACAATAATCTAGCCTTGAGGTCATGAACGCATGAACTAATTGTTCCGCATTTGTCAATGAGAGCATATGACGTAATTTAGATATATTTTTAAGATGGAAAAATGCGGTTTTACAGATACTAGACACGTGACTTTCAAATGAAAGATTGGTATCAAAGAGCACACCCAGGTTCCTAACCGACGACGAAGACTTAACAGAGCAGCCATCGAGTGTTAGACAGTATTCTAGGTTATTACGTGAGGAAGTTTTTTGTCCAATAATTAGAAACTCTGTTTTTTCAGAATTTAGAAGTAGGAAATTACGAGTCATCCAATTTTTTATATCCGCTATGCATTCCGTTAATTTTGTGAATTGCTAAGTTTCGTTAGGTTTTGAAGAAATATAGAGCTGAGTATCGTCAGCATAACAGTGAAAGCTAATTCCATGTTTCCTAATGATATCTCCTAATGGTAGCATGTACAGAGTGAATAGCAGCGGTCCTAGTACTGAGCCTTGTGGTACGCCATACTGAACTTGTGATCGATGAGACATCTCATCATTTACTGCTACAAACTGATAACGGTCGGATAAGTATGATTTAAACCATGCTAGTGCATTTCCCGTAATGCCAACATAATGTTCGAGTTTATTTAAAAGAATGTTGTGGTCAATGGTGTCAAATGCAGCACTAAGATCGAGTAACACTAATAGAGAGATACAACCACGATCGGATGATAAGAGCAAATCATTTGTGACTCTAACGAGAGCTGTCTCGGTACTATGGTACGGTCTAAATCCGGACTGGAAATCCTCGCAGATATCATTTCTCTCAAGAAAGGAACATAGTTGTGAGGATACCGCCTTTTCTAGTATCTTTGACAGAAAAGGTAGATTCGAGATCGGCCTGTAATTGACTAATTCTGTAGGATCAAGTTGCGGTTTTTTAACAAGTGGTTTAATCATAGCCAGCTTAAAGTTTTTTGGTACGTATCCTAGAGACAAAGATGAATTAATGATATTAAGTAGAGGATCTATGACCTCTGGAAGCATCTCTTTCAGTAGCTTAGTCGGTATAGGGTCTAACATACATGTTGTCGATTTAGATGATTTAATGAGTTTAGTAAATTCTTCCTCTCCTATAGCAACGAATGAATCAAATTTTTCCTCCGGGAGACTACAATGCACTGCCTGATGCGATACTGTAGTAGACGGTTGCATAGTTATAATTTTGTCCCTGATATTATCAATCTTGTAAGTGAAGAAGTTCATAAAGTCATTACTGCTGTGTTGCTTGGAAACTTCTGGGCTTGAAGCTTTCTTTTTCGTTAGTTTAGCCACTGTTTCAAATAAATACCTAGGATTATGTTTATTTTCTTCTAATAGGTTTGAAAAATAAGCAGATCTAGCAGCTTTTAAAGCCTCTCTGTAAGCAATTGAGCTCTCCTTCCATGAAATGCGAAATACCTCTAGCTTTGTTTTCTTCCAGTTGCGCTCCATTTTTCTGGCTGCTCTCTTAAGGGCCTGAGTGTGCTCGTTGTACCACGGCGTTGGATTATTTTCTTTAATCTTCTTTAAGCGCAACGGAGCAACTGTGTCTAAAGTGCTGGAAAAGAGAGAGTTAAACGTTTCTGTTGTAATATCTAGTTCTTCTAAGCTATCTGGGATGCTGAGATGATGAAACTGATCAGGAAGATTATTAATAAAGCAATCTTTAGTGGCAGAAGTGATAGGTCTCACATATTTGAAACACGGAGTTGTCTTTGCAGCCTTGGCTAAATGCAAATTACACGAGACTAGATAATGATCTGAGATGTCATCGCTCTGCTGCAGAATTTCAACAGCATCAACATCTATTCCGTGGGATAATATTAGATCTAGAGTATGATTACGACGATGAGTAGGTCCTGACACGTGTTGTCTAACTCCAATTGAATTTACAATGTCTTTAAATGCCAATCCCAATGCATCTTTTTCATTATCGATGTGTATATTAAAATCACCAACAATTAGTACTTTATCTGCAGTCAATATTAATTCTGATAGAAAGTCCGCAAATTCTTTGATAAAGTCTGTATGGTGCCCTGGTGGCCTGTATACAGTAGCCAGCACAAATCTCAAACGTGATTTATCGTTTAAACTATATTTTACATTAAGCACCAATGCTTCAAAAGAATTATATTTAAAACTTGATTTCTTAGTGGTTTTGAAACTATTACTATAAATTACAGCAACACCACCCCCTTTGCGTTTCAAACGAGGCTCATGTTTATAACAGTAATCTTGCGGGGTTGATTCATTTAAAGTAATGTAATCGTTTGGTTTTAGCCAGGTTTCTATCAAACACAGCACATCTAGGTTATTATCTGAAATCATATCATTAACAATGAGTGCTTTTGAAGTAAGCGATCGAATATTCAGCAACCCAAGCTTTAGCATTTGCTCATCTGTATTATAGCTGTTTTTTATTTGTTGAACATCAATTAAATTTTTAACCTTAGATGGGTTAAAACGTTTTTTGGATTTCCAAATTCGGGGAACAGACACAGTCTCTATATGATGATAGCTAGGTGAAAGAGGCTCTATGTGATGGGATTTATCTGACCTTGGTAACGCGAGGCCGCTAGCAGACGGTCGGTTTAGCCAGTCTGTCTGCTTCCTGACCTGAGCCCCAGATTGTCATGTTTGAGCTCTAAGACTATGTGCCATATTACTAGAGAGAAGAGCAGCACCATCCCAGGAGGGATGAATACCATCTCTTTTTAACAGGTCAGGTTTGCCCCAAAAACTTTTCCAATTGTCTATGAATTCTATATTATTAAGCGGACACCACTTCGACAGCCAACCGTTAAGCGAACACAATCTACTAACTATCTCATCACTCCTGCGAACAGGAAGGGGGCCAGAGCAAATTACAGTCCTTGACATCGTACTTGCAAGTTCACACACCTCTTTAATATTAATTTTGGTGATCTCCGACTGGCGGAGTCGAACATCATTAGTGCCGACATGAATAATGATCTTAGAGAATTTACGATTAGCATTAGCCAGCACTTTTAAATTTGCTTTGATGTCAGGCGCTCTGGCTCCCGGCAAACATGTGACTATGGTGGTTGGTGTCTCTATTTTCACGTTCCGTGTAATAGAATCGCCAATAACTAGGGCACAATCATTCTCAGTGGGTGTTTCACTGAGCGGGGCAAATCGATTTGTTATGGTAATCGGAACGGAAGAGTGGTTTTTTGATCCGCGACTAGAGCGATCCCTCACTGTCACCCATTTGCCCGGCTGCACAGGCTCTACTTCAGCCGGAACCGACTCATGTAAAGAGTTCACTATGCTATGCGCATCCAAAACATCTGAAGCTCTGGCACTCTTACTATCCTCAATTAAAGTTTGGATGCGTGTTTCTAATTCTGAAATCTTCTCTGTCAGCCTAACTGTCTCCTTACATTTATCACATATAAATCCTATATTGCCAACAGAGAAGTCTATGTTAAACATGTGACATGAAGTGCAGGTGACAATAACAGGACAAGACATTACTCACCGTGTTTGTTGACTGATTCTTACTCACCTGAGCTTTTATGAACTCAAAGGCGCGGACGCGCGAGAGAAAAATAAATAAATAAAAATAGCCGAGCGCACGGCCCATGAAAGGGTTCATGCTGTGGTTGAGGCCAGAGAACCAGAGAAACACAGAAGTTTAAGTGCCTTAAAACTAGAGGTCGACCGATTAATAGAGATAGACAATAGACAAAATTAACGAATTACTCTCGGAGACAACTCGGTAGTCCTGAGTCATATTAAAGATTCGTTCAAAATGAGCGAATCGTTCATGACGTCCCATCACTAGCAGCTAAGCGTTATTGTGGAACACGTGAAACTGCCTCTTACAGCATCAGATTGCCAGTCCCACTCTGCCTGCTAACTTTTTGAAGAAGCTTCCAGGTAACTTCCCAAGAAACGATCATTTTCGTGTTTTTAAGCCTTACCTATTAAAAACATTACTATTTAAATATTGAAACGCACAGATTGGAAAGTACCCGCGTCTCTCAGTTTGGTACTCGTGTTTTGTGTGTGTGTGTGTGTGTGTGTGTGTGTGTGTGTGTGTGTGTGTAGCAACACATCCAGATCACCGCGTCTCACAGCGCACAAATAGTAAAGGGCGATTCCACAGTTTAGGCCTAACTGCAAGGACAACAGCCTGCAAAATCAATCTTCATGGAGAAAGCCATTGTCCTCAGGTTAACATCCTGAGAAAAACTGGGGTACAGCTGTGTGAAAGGCAGGATAAATCTGGCAATGATAAACTAGTAAACTTTGATCAAAGTTGAGTTGATGTAAAATTTAACGTATGTAACATGGACGGAAAAACAGTGTAAGTTCAAGCAGAAAGTGTACTTAATCTAATTCAGTTAAAGCTATAGTAGGTAATCCTGTTCAGAAACACTTTTTTTATACTGGGTGAAATGGTCCTTCCATCCTGAGAGTAGTCAATACATTATGTGTTCAGAAAAAGGAATGAAAACAATCAGACCTCTGTAGCAGCTGCAGGACAGTAAAAACTCTGACCAATCACTGCCACTCGGTGCGAATGTAAAGAACCAATCAGACGCCTTCATGTCTCGTGCCCGAGCCCCACTGCGTGCGCTGTGAAAATGCAGCAAAAACTACCAATGCCAGCTTTGCTACTTTGCTAAACTACTTCCTCGGACCCTGCCCGCACTCTTGAACGACCTCCTCTGCTTCGCCCTCGACCCCGGAGTGGACCTGTCCTCGAACCGACGATGCGGTACTTGTCACCGGAGTGTAACGTTAGTCCTCATCAGAGTCAACAATGTTTTCATCATGGAAACTCTTACATGCAAAACACCGTATATGTTATGACTCTTACACGAAATTCACCTTCATCACAGTTTAACTGATGGTAATGGAAAAACGTGTATCAATGCAACCTAGCTTTGCCTTATAAATATAGCTTGTTACCTATAGTCTAAATATAGCTCGTTACCGAATCAAACAAAATATATTTTAAACTTTACCAGTATCGATATGCTAGCTTGATAGTGAGTATTAAAAGCCATCATATTTGTTTATATTCTGTAACATAAACAACTCGGGGTAAATGCGAATTAGCTCAAGGATATAGGGAATTTTGGAAATATTAATAATCATAAGTCATGGTCATAATTCATAAGTCGCATGTACATTTATTTTATCAATTATCGAGATTACCTTGTTCTGTAACTGGTCTGGTCATCAGTCATTCGTCCAGCGAATAAATGTAAGATCATCACAGTTAAGAAGGGGTATTTACAAACTCCGAGAAAGTTTTATCTTCTGGCCACGAACATCAAACTTTCTGAGTTTATTAATTAAAACTACTCAATGTAGTCTATAATATCGAGCTTATAGCTTATAATTGGATCTTTTTGTTTCATTGACTTTATAATGGTGGGTTTTCAAACACAGAGACAGTGAAAAGTATTTCATGGATTTTAATAAATTTAAGACTAGAGATTATATGAGCTACAAATATAAACGTACGTATAAATGCAAACAATAAACAAACAAACATTTAACCGAACCAAAACATAAAACATAGCGTGATCAGAATGAAATGAAATGAAAGAAAGAAAGATATAGAGAGAAGGGAAAAGCTAGTAATTATTACATACAGAAACCTAAGTTCACGAGACACCTGGAACAGCTTTTATAGGAATCAATATAGCCTACTTGCAAGATTCTGTGCTCTTTCGGGTGAGGCTGAGGCTGAGGCAGGAAGCGAGGATGGTGTCCTGTTTCTGCTGTGTCTTCCGGTGTCGCGGGAAGCTTAAAAAGGCTCACTGAATGTAACGTTACTGAGAAAGTTCAGATTCATCTCCCGGGCAGGGAGAGGTTGCAAATCTTGGTTGCAAAGGACGCAGCTACGACTCGAATATGTGTTCGTTCGATAGAGAAGGCCAGGGCCTCCTTCAGATGTTCCTTGGAGAAGCGCTGCGCCGGGGAGAAGAGGAGGAAGGGTGAGAGATCAGGGATGAGAGAGCGGGAGCGAAGTAAAGGTCTCTTCTTTTTAAGAGACATCTGTTTACGCCCTCTTTTTGGGACACAGCCAATCAGATCTTCTGATCTCATGGGGGATAAAGTTTCTTTGTGTGTTAGTGCAGCCCGACCCTCATGTGGAATCACTGCATGCACTGCGCTCCTTCCTCTCCACTCGTCTCAGGTAAATAAATGCGTCTTCCAGCTGAGCCTGAGCGTTTGGCGTCGCGCGTTCATGTGTTTTGGGGGCGTGGCTTTGGAAGGAGCCCAGAAGGGAGGGGGTGGAGTTAATTGAAATAATGAGCTGTGTTTACAACAGTCGTGAGAGGTCTACATACACTCGATTTTTATACTCTCTTTTTCAGAGTACTTAGGCTACATTTTAATTATGTATTGGTATATAAAGACAGTTTAAACAAATTTGGAATGTTTTTTTTTTTTTAGAAAAATCCTACCTACCCTGCCTTTAACTCACATAGACAATTATCGGTTTTTTTTATATTATCAAAAAAAAATTATCGTCGGGCTGCGGGCCGGGTTCGGGCAGATAATTCATGTTGAAGTGTCGGGTTACATCGGGTCCGTGCTTTAAAACCCACGGGCCGGTTCGAGTCGGGTTGTAATTTTCAGGCCCGTTGAGAACTCTATTACAGAGGCAATCTTGCAGGATTGTTTAATTTTTTCCGTCCACGTTAAACAGGTTATAACTTTGCACACTTGTAGGAGTTCCTTTGTCTTCTACATTTGGCAAATAAATGTGAAAAAAAGCTGTGGTATTTGTTAGTAATTTTGCTGGCTTTCAGTTTTTGAACATACCAGACTCAAAATGCAGATAATATTAGATGGCCACCCTGCCTGCATGGAAGTCCTATTACCAGTTTTGTGAACCATACACAACGCATGACTCATAACTATACCAAATTAGGAACAAAGCAAAACATGAACTGGGATTCAACCAGAATTTTATTTAACTGAGATTAATAACAACACAGACGCGCTACGCAAAAACACTACGTGAACTCACTTGAGGCCCAGAGAGAAGGAAATGAATAGTGGAATAAAGTCGTTATTTTTGTTTACTTTTTGCGCACAAAAAGTATTCTCATTGCTTGATAAACTTAAGATTGAGCCACTGATGTCACATGGACTACTTTGATGATGTCTGTATTGCCTTTCTGGACATGGACAGTATGCCGTCCATTGACTTTCAATGGAGGAACAGAAAGCTCTTGGACTAAATCTAAAATATCTTAAACTGTGTTCCGAAGATGAACGGAGGTCTTACGGGCTTGGAACGACATGAGGGTGAGTAATTAATTACATAAATTTCATTTTTGGGTGAACTAACCCTTTAAATTTGTTAAATTCAGTTACACACAATTGCTTTTGAAGCATTACTTCACATTCCTTTGTCTGTGTCTCTATTCTATGACAGTGTCAACAACATAAAAATAAATCATCTTTTGTCACTCTTTTGCCTCCTTTCTTCATATCACCTTCTTTAGTTAATTTGAGCAGACTTCTTATAAACAGCAATATTAATATTGACCAATACCACGAGAATGAATGTGTATTAACTCATAGTACTCAATGTAATTATGTGTTCTCCAATTTGTACTTGTTTCATAAAGCTAATTCACTCTTATTTCCCGCATAATGGATGCACAGATTCACTTTCCTCAGAGTCTGATCACGTGACTAGTAAGCGCGCCAAACGCGATCACAGAGTGAGCTTCCAAGAGATTTTTTATTTTTATTTATTTTACCTTTATTTAACCAGGTAAGCACGTAGAGAACACGTTCTCAATTGAAACGGCGACCTGGCCAAGATAAAGCGAAGGTGCAAGATAACATAAAGTTACACAAAAATACACAAGCAGATAAAAATTATGGATAAAAATACAAGTTTTCTAGGCAGTAGTAAAAACAGCCTTGGTATGCATACAGCTAGTGCATCATAATGTACAATAAAGGATTGAGATAATAATAAAATAACAAGGCAACTACATAAGTAGTAATAATACTGGGCATAATTGTGCAAGGAGAAATTGTGCAAATAGCGTACAACACACAAACAGAGTGCACGAGACTCTCAGCAGGTCACCAACGGACAAAAAGGCACCAGAGCAGAGATAAATTAAGTGCAATATTATAATTAGGGAGATCAACATGTGCAGCGAAGAGGAAAAAGCTCTGATAGTCGTGCTTTAAAAGACGTGAGGGAGATGGTGTTCTCAAGTTTCATAGTCTTTTGTAACTCATTCCAGTCATGTGCAGCTGCAAATTGGAAGGAGCTACGACCAAAGTAGGTATTTGCTTTAAGGGGTACTAGGGAAATGTACTTACTAGAGCGCAGTTTACGGACTGGTAAGGCAATGGTGAGTAAAGAGTTCAAATACAGAGGGGTTTTGCGTAGAATTGACTTATATATCAGATGGTACCAGTGGGTCAAGCGCCGAGTATGTAAGGAGGGCCAACCTACTAATGCATATAGATCGCAATGATGAGTATTAAAAAGTGCATTGGTGACAAAACGGATGGCACTGTTGTAGACCACATCTAACCTTTTCAGAAGAGTGGTAGAGGCAGTCCTATAAATGACATCACCAAAGTCTAATATCGGAAGAACAGTCATTTTTACCAGCATATGTTTGGCAGAATAAGTGAAAGAGGTTTTATTTCTGAATAAATAGCCAATTCTGGATTTAATTTTGGATTGAAGCTCGTTAATGTGAAACTGAAAAGAAAGTGAGTTATCTAACCAGATACCTAGATATTTGTAGGTGCTAACATAATCTAGACTTGATCCATCCAGAGTCAAGATACTAGTCAGGTTGGCAGGTACGGGCAATGTGCGGTTGAACAGCATGCATTTAGTTTTGCTGGAATTTAGGAGCAGTTTAAGCCCGCAGAATGCATGCTGAATGGCCTCGAAGCTCTTTTAAAGATTAGTTAGCACAGTATCCAATGCAGGGCCAGATATATATAAAATGGTGTCATCTGCGTAGAGGTGGATCTGCGAGATACCAGCGGCAAGAGCAACATCGTTGATATAAACAGAAAAAATAATTGGTCCAAGAATCGAACCCTGTGGCACCCCAGTTGAGACAGCAATAGGTTCAGACATCAGTCCTTCAGATTTAACGTGTTGAACCTCTCTTTAATGCCATCTATTAACTCTTTAACACGAACAAATAAACATTGTGTAACCCAAAAATAAGTAATACAACACTATAGTTAAATATAGCATAATAATCACTGGAGCATATTAAACAATATTCTTCATGTTAGAGTGAACATCATAAATCAAGGGAAACAGCACGTCCTCAAACCACTTCACCAATAACAGTTTACATTCACTGGACATTGTAATGGTGTAATCACTGCTCTATATTATAGAATAGATTTTTATAACAAATTTTTATAACAATACCCGTGTTTTTACCTGTAAAGCAGGATAAAGTCAGAAGAGCAGGAGAGTCGCGTCTGGTCTGTCACAGCTCCTCTGCTGATATGAGGACGCATGCGCAGTGCACGATTCCGTATTCTCTCTCTTTTGTCGATGTATTTCAATGTACATTCGTTATTTTACACATCAGCTCTGCATAAAAGAAATAAAGCAGCAATGGCAATTTTTTGTGTGTATCACATGACACTATAGGCTACATTAGATTACCTTGGCATTACAAAGCACAAGTAAACACTTCTGTGTGAGTGTTTATAATACAGATGCTGAGGGAGTGACGGTGAATTAAACATCTTTCTCTCTTCTGACTCAATTTAATAAATCTATCTGTATTTTTCTCTGTTTTTGGAAAGTTGTGGAAACAATGTATTGTTGGTGTGTTTATGTGTAGGCTATATGTGTTTTACTCCAGAAAATCTGGCAGAGGCACAACATAAAAATTTAGTAATAATTAAAAAATAATGTTTGTAGTGGTAGAACAAGTATTATTATTATTAATAAATAAAAACTATTTATTATTATATTATTTCATATAATTAATATTATTTAAATAAACTATTTAACTCAATGTCAACATTTACCATGTTTTAAATAATGTTGTAATAATGTAAAGCTGTATACAGTATGTGGTGCAATGCTGAGATCTTTAATGCTACATAAAGTTGTATTTTCCTCCAGGGGGCGCTCAATATAATAAATGTAATAAAACATGGAGAGACTCTTGAACCTCAGAGAGGGAAAACTTTATTGATAACGACAAGCAAATACATATACAAATATACAAAAAAATATGCAAATATATACAAAAATATGCAACTATGCATTGTGCAACAACCAGTGTAACAGTCAATGAGGGTAATGTGGAGTGAAGTGGTTAGTGTCTCATGTATTGCTCAGGAGTATAATGGCTTGTGGATAAAAACTAAGTCTTTTTGTCCTTGATTTCACACTCCTGTATCGTCTCCCAGACGGCAGGAGTGTGAAGAGGTTGTGTTGTGGATGTTTATTGTCCCTGATGATGTTGTGGGCCGTCCTGATGACCCTGGAGCTGTAAATATCCTGAAGTGATGGGAAGGCTACTCCACAAATGAACTGTGCCTAGTGAAATTAACTAGTTGCTTTTATCAAACGCTGGAGAGCTTTCCTATCCTGATCAGTGCAGCTTCCAAACCACACCGTGATCGAACTGTCAATCACACTTTCAACTGAACATCTGTAAAATCACTGAGGATTTCGGGTGCCTGCCAAATGTCCTCAGCCTTCTCAAGAAGTTCAGTCGCTGTTGGCGTTTCCTCAGGATCTGCTGAGTGTTGTGAAACCAGGTGAGATCCTCGCTGATGTAGGTATTACTCATTATCTATGTTATTGTTATGTCTATGTAATCAACTATGTTATTTACTCATAAAGCACTTTAAAACTGCACCTGCAGACCAAAGTTCTGTACAATCAGCAGCATTAAAAAAACACACATAAAAAACACAATACAACTTACTATACAGATACTAACCCAAACTCTCAAAGGCTAACAAGAACTTTAAAAACATTTAAAAACATTTAAAGATGTGATCTCTCTTACTTCTACAACAGCAAAGGCCTGATCACCTTTTTGAGATAGAGGGACAGAAAGAAATGACTTATTATTTGATCATAAAGACCGAGGTGCTTGATGAAGAGCAATAAGCTCAGATACACAAGCAGGAGACATCACATGTGTAAGAGGGTTAAAAAAAATGTTACTATAAATGTCTTTCACCAAAATTACTGGATCACCTGCCAGTAGACACTGCTTCAGACTTTTCTGATATTCAATTTTCTGAGAGCAAACCTGCACGATCGAGCTTCTGTCGATATATGAGTGGAAACACAGAGTTGGTCGTCAAACACAAGCCTCAGGATCCTTGCTGTCCTGGTTGGTGTTAGTGTTGTGGACCTCAGTTACACAGTGAGGTTGTGGTCAACTGATGGGTCTGTAGGAGATACAAGGATCTCCATCTTTGCACGGCTGACCTGTAGATGATGCTCCTTCATCCAGGCAGAAATGTCTGAATACAAGCTGACGGGATCATCAGGTGGAAATTACAGATAGAGCTTCATGTCTTCTGCATAGCAGTGGTAGGAGAAGCCATGCGCATGTATGATCTTTCCCAGTGAAGCTGTGTAAATGGAGAAAAGAAGAGGAGCGAGCACTGAACCTTGAGGCACTCCAGTGACTAGATGATACCCCTCCTCTCCATGAAACCTGGAAAGATCTTTCTGTGAAGTAAGACTGAAGCCACTGAAATACCGTACCAGTGATGCCCGAGTCAGAAAGGGCAGACAGGAGGATCTGGTGCTTTACAGTGTCAAAGGCAGCTGACAGGTCTAGTAGAATAAAGACAGATGATCTGGCGTTCGCTCTTCCCAGCCGTAGAGTTTCAACAACGGTCAGCAGGGTGATTTTGTCCACTTTTGAAGCCAGACTGGTTGTCATCAAATAGGTTGTTCTGTGACAAAAATGCAGAGGGCTGATTGAACACAACTCTTCCAAGAGTCTTTGACACAAAGGGAAGAAAAGAGACTGGTCTGTAGTTGAGGGTTGGCTTAGGGAAGGGACACACTAAACCCTTGCCAAAGAACTAGTGCTGATAAAGGCCGACTGTGTTGTTACAATATTTTATTCTTACAGTTTTAACTAAATGTTACACTGGTTCAGTTCTATACAGAAGAGAACATGACGTTTTTCACATTGGTCTGCAGAAAAACAGCGACGGGCCGAATGGAAATGTAATGGACTCTCTGACAGTAGATGGCGCTTATGGATCAGCAGAAATAAAGCTGTTTGACTGGTAACCTCTGAACACAATGCAGCGTTGTGCTTATAAAAACACAGTCCAGCTCAAAAGATTTCTTTAACTTCACTGTAGTTTGCCAACATACAAGCTAGCTATAGTTGCAATGTGTTATTTAGCTAACTTATAAACTTCTACGCTTTCATCTGAGGACGTTTCTCCCGATGCCTTTTCGCCATATGACTGAGATCTGAGGATGTCCTAAAATGTACACCGACTGTTCCCTCAATAGTGCCATATTTAAGGGTATAGGGTGCGATTTCAGACACAGCCATGATCAAGACGATCTGCTGAAGTTCAAACTGAGCGTCAGAACGGGGAAGAATGGTGATTTAAGTGACTTTAAACGCGTCATGATTGTTGGTGCCAGACGGACTGGTCTAAGTACTTCAGAAACTGCTGATTTACTGGGATTTTCACACACAACCATCTCTAGGGTTCACAGATAATGGTCAGAAAAAGAGAAAATATCCAGTGAGCTGTTTTTAGTTTGAGTTCACTCCTGGTATCATGTTTTGTTCAGTGATTTGAATAAAATATTTCTCAGTGCAGTCTCAACATGTCTTTTTATTTTCTCTGAACACTTCAACATGTGGTTTTATTCTTCATTATTCGTTTCACAGTATTCGTCACATAATACTGAACACAGCGCCATCTAGTGGCTTTCTTGAGTAACAGACACAATCACTGGATCTCATTACAGAGACTGAGTAAATAACTCCTGATAACATGTGAGTTCAGGGTGAGCCACTAGATGGAGGTGTTGCTCCTCAGACGAAACCACAGAGACAAATCACACTAGAGGTTTAAAGTCTTTATCGTTCCCTGTTGGAGGAAATGGAGCATCGATATGTTGTGTTTATGTATTTCACTGTGATCTCAAAGCATATTATAATGTGTCCCAAATCAGTATTTTCTCGGGTTAAAAGAGAAACTGGGGAAGTTGTTTGTTTATTACTGTAGATAGAAGAACAAAAATAAATTAATGAGCTAATAATGTAAACATTTACAAATAATGTTTTAAATACTATTTAATAATGTAAAGCTTTATATGTTCCACACTTCTGAAATCTTTAAACTACATATAAAGTCTTTATTCCTCCAGGAGTCGCTTGACAAAATAAATGTAATAAAACATGGAGAGAATCTTGAACCTCAGAGTGAGAAACTTTATTGATAAAGGCAAGAAAAACATACAGCAAATATACAGCAGTAGTAACGTGAGATCTGTGGGTCTCTTCATTTACTTTTTTTCTATCTGAGAGAAATATAAACAATAAAGACTAACAAATAAGTCCCAAAATAATCAAACTCACATATTCAGTATTAATTATGACAAAAACAGAAAACACACTTGAAGAACTTTAAAGTTCAGCATTCTGCTTTAGATTTCGATACTTCCTGAAAAAGTTAAAAAATAAAAAGCCATTAATAAATCTCACAGATAATTATACATGCAGGATCAGTTGGTGAGAAATGACATCATCAATCATGTACCTGATGTGTGAATATGTGCTTGATCTCATTCAGCTCTTCTGGATCTGATCTCATAAACCACAATAATGACAGTAGCCACGCCCACCAGAGCAGAGAGGACCAATCGGATCACAGCTTCAGTAGGACCACAACAGTGGACAGAGTCTGAGGAATAAACACATCAAACTGAGATCAGATCAGTCAATAAACACTAATATCAGCGCTGACATCAACTAATATTTCTGAATACACAGAAATATGATAAAATCTAATCAACAATCTTATATTCATTTCCAAGTAAGTTTTTATACGGTCTGTCATCTCAAGCTGTAAACGATTCAACAATTCAACATGTAAATAGTAAATAAGAATATTTGAAGGAGAAGAAAAATGATCTCTACTCACCATAGACAGAAACTCTGAATGCTTTTGATGAGAATCTTCCTGAATATATCAGTAGATCTGTAAACATCAGTAGTTTATAATCTCCAGCATGTTCAGTTGTGGTGTTTGTGATGGTCAGAGATCCAGTTTGATTGTCCAGCTTCAGTCTGTCTCTGAATCTCCCATCAAGAACATCATCATATACAGTGATTCTGTCAAACCGTTTATTGATTTCAGCTATTAAAGTGTTTTCAGATCTCCACTGAATCACACCATAATCCTTCATTTCAGTAAGATCAGAGTTTAGAGAGACTGAATCTCCCTCCTTCACTGACACTGACTTCACTTCATCTGTCAAACACACAGAGAACAAACAGAAACAGGGTTTGCAAAGATTAATACGGTTAAATCACTTAATAATGGTTTAATAGTCAAAATGAATAGTTGAAATAAACAATATAAAATAACCAAAACAAAATGTTGTATGAATTAATTTACATTTTTGTCATTAAAAACAGGTGTAAACGTTTTTAACTCACCAATGACAAAGAGAATAAAAGTCTCGATCTCCCTGTTGATCAGTAGATTATAACGTCCAGCATGTTCAGCTCTGGTGTTTGTGATGGTCAGAGATCCAGTTTGACTGTCCAGCTTCAGTCTGTCTCTGAATCTCCCATCAAGAACATCATCATATACAGTGATTCTGTCGGTCGGTTTATCGATTTCAGCTATTACAGTGTTTTTATCTCCAAACCACCACAGAATCCGATCATCATCCTTCATTTCAGTAAGATCAGAGTTTAGAGAGACTGAATCTTCCTCCATCACTGACTCCAGGACTGAATCATCAAACACACACACACACACACACACACACACACACACACACACACACACACACACACACACAGAACAAACAGAAACAGGGTTCATCACAGTTTAAGACAATCACTTGATGTATTATAAAAGTAAATATTTTAAAAGTTAAAATTGAAATGAATATCATCATTAAACACCAGAAACAAACTGAGTTTGAATTAATAATTGTATCTTTGTGCTGATTAAAATATAAAACAAGTGAAACTGATATTTAACTCACCAAAGACATAGAGATTGAATCTCTTGATCCGACTGTTGATCTGTAGTTCATATTCTCCAGTATGTTCAGTTCTGGTGTTTGTGATGGTCAGAGATCCAGTTTGATTGTCCAGCTTCAGTCTGTCTCTGAATCTCCCATCAAGAACATCATCATATACAGTGAATCTGTCGGCCGTTACATTGATTTCAGCTATTAAAGTGTTTTCATCTCCAAACCTCCACTGAATCACATCATCATCCTTCATTTCAGTAAGACCAGTGTTTAGAGAGACTGAATCTCCCTCCATCACAAACACATCTTCACTGACTTCACTTCATCACCAAACACTCCTGAAGAACAGAGTTTTTCACAGATTAAAGCTTTAAAATCACTTAATGTTTGTTTGATGAAGCTTCACTAAAATACTTTTAATCATGTAAATGTGAAATTAATAATATTCTCCTGCAGTTTAAAGACAAAAGATGATGAATGAAAAGATAGGAAAAAAAAAAAAGATTTATATATGGAACAATAACTAAAAAAGACACTTTTACTTTAATGTTTAATGTCACACTAAAATTAATGCTGTTGATTATCTGAGCTTCATATTTATATTATTTTATTTTATTTAATGAATCCATAATAACTGAGTTTTGAATTCAAACTTTGATCTGACAGAAGAGAAAAAAGAAAATAAAGTGTTAGTATTAACTTAATGGAGGAAAAGAGTAACAAGCACCATTTAAATGTCCAGCCCGCAGAAGTCACACTTACCCTGTAACTACATGAACAAGAGTATATTTCTCCAGTATTTAAGCAAAAGTTGCAATAGTTTTAGTTCTCAGTGCACTTTTGTTAAAAGAAAGTCCTGTATAAATGCACAGATATGGACCCTATAATTTTAAAAGCCTATATGTATTGGTATACTGTTATTACAAAACGGTTTGCAGTGTATGTTCTCGCTAAATTGCTCTCAAGTGTAAGATTGTTGTATTATAATAGTAGAATAAGTAACGCTTAGTTCTAAAATACCGACAGTATAAATAATTTGTTAATTCTTCTGGTTATTAACCCTTTATTCCTAAAACTTGACATGTTGTAGGTACACTATAATTACAGAAAGTTACACTGTAAATTAGTTTTAAATACGCAGTTCTTTGCGGGCTGTAATCTAAAGTGTTACCAAGCAAACTCCAGCAGCTCGAGCTCTTACTAGAACCAGGAAGTGTGATCATATTAGCCCGGCTCTGTCAACACTGCGTTTGCTCTCTATCAAACATTGCATACATTTAAAAATCCTGATGATTACTATAAACTACTATTACTAAGATCAGAGTTTAGAGTGACTGAAATAAACAATATCATAAAGCAACGAAAAGAAAAAAAATTTGTTTAATTTAATTTTGTCATTAAAAACAGGTGAAACCAATAGCCTATTTAACCCTTTCACGTGTGATTCTGACTGGGTGAGTTTATCAAGGCGACATTAATTTTAAAACGTTTCCCCATTATTGTTTCCATGGCGAACCGTCATGATCTTGATTAAAATGTGAGATGGCGCCGCCATGTTTGTTTGCGCCGCAGTTCAAATTGTCTGAAGAGTTTGAATCTGACAGTTATGTGACATCACTGAACATTGCAAATCCCAAATGTGGGACCGTATCACTCAAAAGGTTTACTCACTGTAGACATAGAGCCTGAACCTCTTGATCTCACTGTTGATCTGTAGTTTATAATATCCAATATGTTCAAATCTGGTGTCTGTGATGATCAGAGATCCAGTTTGATTGTCCAGCTTCAGTCTGTCTCTGAATCTCCCATCAAGAACATCATCATATACAGTGATTCTGTCGGCCGTTACATTGATTTCAGCTATTAAAGTGTTTTCATCTTCAAACCTCCACTGAATCACATCATCATCCTTCATTTCAGTAAGACCAGATCTTAGATAGACTGAATATCCCTCCATCCATGACAAAAAATTCACTTCATCACCAATCACTCCTGAAGAACAGAGTTTTTCACAGAATAAAGCTTTAAAATCACTTGATGTTGGTTTGATGAAGCTTCACTAAAATACTTTTAATCATGTAAATGTGAAGTGAATAATATTCTGCGTAAGTTCAAAGACAAAAGATGAGGAATGAAAATGAGAAATAGTTAAAGGAACACTCCACCGTTTTTTGAAATAGGGCTTATTCACCTTCTTTCCTACATTTAGATAGGTAGGCAAATGCATTTTTGTCTCAGTGCATGCATTGTTTTAGTTTGACAGGGTCGGCGCTAGCTTAGCTTAGCATAATGAATGGAATCCTTTGTTGCCAGCTAGCATGTCCTGAGTAAAAGTGATATAAAAAATAAAAAAACTCCACCTAATTACTTCTTGTGGCCTGCGTATTCACAACGAGAACAAATAGCGATGCAGATTAACACTAGGCGATTTCCTAGGCAGATATTGACTTATATATTAAGGACTATATTAGGTGGAAGCACAGGCGAAGCACTGCTACATGGGCGTGATATCTCTGCGCCCAAGTAGCAGTGCTTCGCCTGTGCTTCCCCCTAATATAGTCCCAAGTCAATATCTGCCTAGAAAATTGCCTAGTGTTAATCTGCATCACTATTTGTACTTATTCTCAATATGCAGGCCACAAGAAGTAATTAGGTGGGGTTTTTTTTTTTTATGTCACTTTTACTCAGGGCATGCTAGCTGGCAACAAAGGATTCCATTCATTATGCTAAGCTAAGCTAGCGCCGACCCTGTCAAACTAAAACAATGCATGCACTGAGACAAAAATGCATTTGCCTACCTATCTAAATGTAGGAAAGAAGGTGAATAAGCCCTATTTCAAAAAACGGTGGAGTGTTCCTTTAAAATAATCAAGCTCAAATATTCAGTTTTATGAAAAAAACACTAGATTCCTTTAAAGAGTTTTATATAATCAAGTGACTTTAATCTCAAATAAGAGTGTTTTCTCTCAGCAAAATCACACATTATTTGTTTCTATATGAGAATAACAGTGAATGTTAATCCTTTCTGACTAATTTAACCAGTAATTTATCACATCAGAACAGAAACAACTGAAACCAGAAAAACACATTTAAAACTCACCATCCAGACGCCACAAACACAAACAGAGCAAAACTAATTTGAGAAACATTTTCTTCATCGGTTCACTGAAAAGCCCACGATAGTAACTCTTAATGTCTGAAACACTCAGATTGATCTGAAAGACTGAACTGAGATATTTATCTGGTTGTGTGTGAATCCTCCCCCAACCTCAGTTAGTTTCCGCTCACACATCCGTCTCCTTTAACATCACGAAAATCAACAAGCTTTTGCTGATCTTACATTTTCAAATGAATTCTGGCCCTGAATGAAAACTAATAGCAGAAGAGTGAAATATTGGATTAGATATCTGTATCTACTGGTGTGTTATTTAGTGCTGTGAGCTGTCAATCATATTTGACCTCTGACCTGTGACTCTTATTTGACTGTTGATGGATTCACTTTATTTCAGTGTAAAGATGTTTTGTGTGGAGTGGAGGATTGTGAGCTTCTTATTAGCAGGAGAGAAAATGAAGAAACGCTTCAGCCACAAACTACTGACACACACAGAGACGACAAACATCCAGCAGAAGCTGTTTATCCACCGACAGATCAAACCACACACACAGATGCTTGTACAGATAAAATAAAAATGAACAACTCAACACTGCATACATTTTAAAATCCTGCTGATAACTAACAAATCCCTGAATGGTTTTGCTCCTCAGCACTTGAGCTTTTTTGTCACTTTATAGTCCTTCACATCCACTGCAGTCTCACAGTTCTGGCCAGTTGATAATAACTGGAATATCAAAATACACTGGAGGCGGTAGATCCTTTTCCTATTTAGCGCCAAACACTGGAATAGTCTTCCTAGCTTTGTGAAGCAGACACACTCTGTCAGTTTAAATCAAGAGTAAAGACACATCTCTTTAACCTGGCATACACATAACACATTATCACATTCATATAATTCACATCCGTTAAAGGATTGTTAGGCTGCATAAATCAGCTCAACCGAAACAGGAACACTTTCCATAACATCCAATGTACATAAGAGGAACGGCATCTACACTAATATTAGTCTGTCTGTCTCTTTCTTATCACGAGGTTACTGTAGTCAGCCGGATCTGGCCCATATCCAGATCAGATGGAGGATCTGCACATAGAGATGAACACAACAGCCCTGAATGTCAGCAGAGATCGAGACAACTAGACGAGCCCTAGAGACAGATCGCCTGTGAAGAGCAGACAGTCATCGGCACAGATCCTAAGCAAACACAAGATCCAGACCAGATCTCTGATATAAGGGTTCCGCACAGATGCTTCGTACCCTTTCTCTGTGGAAGACTCTGGTATCACCTCGAGTCCCACGCTTGTGTTGCCGTCGCAAGACTACCTCGACAGACACCACTGTCACGGGTTGGGCTGAAGTTTTAAATAGCCGTCTACATCATGACTGCAGGGAAGGTCTTCATCTCCCAGATCTGAGGAAATCATGTGTTGGTTCGGTGTAAAACTTGAGGATTGGAAATACTTCTACATTTCAAGGTTTAACATGTGTTGATCCAAACTGGTATAATTCTGTATAAAAATGGAAACAACTGAAGCCATAACAATATATTTAAAACTCACCAAACAGACGCCACAAACAGCAAAACTAATTTGCGAAACATTTTCTTCATCGGTTCACTGAAAGGCCACAATAGAAACTCTTAAAATGTCTGAAAACACTCAGATTGATCTGAAACACGACTGAACTGTGATATTTATCTGGTCGTGACCTCAGTCACAGTTTCCGTTCACACGTCCATCTCCTTTAACATCATGAGAATCAACAAGCTTTTGCTGATCTTACATTTATGGGCCTGTATGAAAACTAAGAGTAAACTATTGGATTAGATATCTGTATCTATTGGTGTGTTATTTAGTGTTGTGAGCTGTCAATCATATTTGATTATGTTTACATGTTTTGTTAACAATGTAGCGACTATGGCTCGATGGGTAAAAATGGACTTTTAATTTATATACTAATTAAAAGTGAAGACACTTTCTAATTCCCACAGACTTGGCAAAGTCTGTATCTGAAACCCTTTTTATGACTCACTTCCCCCTCTCCACAGTGAGCTTCAAAGACATTACTGACATTCCGATCTCAACAGAAAACCTGCTCTGAATCACACACACACCAAACCACTCTGAAACTCCTAAAACACAAGTTACACACACGCATGAATCATTATCAAAATGTTTTTATGTAGTTTTCTTGTCTATGGGATGTGATGGGATAAATTGAGATATTTATGCCCTTCGGCAGATGTAATGGACACGTGTGTTGATACATTTGAGATGTATCTGTTTCATTAACTGATATTAATATCGGGTTTGGTATCCTACGGATCGTAATGAGCTTCTTTATACAGAGATAGAAACTATATTCCGCACAAATGTTTATTCCTAGACATAATGTGGTATTAAAGTTTTAATGCATTTTTCTGTGTACGATCAGAAGAGGCGTTCCTTCACAAACAATGAAACGCTCCCGCCTCAGAACCGAAAGATTTCATTGGGTCCCATCATCAAACAGGGCGTTACCCCGCGCTGCTTTAAAAACCACAACACAAGCAGACGCCTCTGGCTCTCTCTGCTCTCATACACTCTCACCCTCGTGACTCCGAACTCTGAACTCTCACCCCTCCCTGCACCAGCAGCGGAGCGGGAGAAGGCACAGGGCCTTCATCCAAACGAACCGCGGATGTAAAAATCCAGCTTCGTCCTGTAACTAAGTTTTCTCGCCTTTCCCGTACAGGGAAAAGAATTCTTTACTCGGTAATGTTACTTTCAGTGAGTTTTTAAGAACTTCACGCGAAACGCAAGCCTACAAATCGATGAGACACGGTCCAGCCAAGATACGCACGTGGTCCCAAAGCCCAGCTTCACACAGACAAAGGAACAGAATAGCAAGTAACGTATAAAATGATCTCTCTCGAAGCGGCTTTCACGGTTGTCTCTTAAAAGGTTCTGTTTGTAAATTACCATACTTTCTCCCTAACTTTCTTCCTATTTTCATTCTGATCAAGTCATGTTTTATGTTTGTTTTGTTTAAACGTTCGTGGGTCTTGTGTAATTGTACGTACGTAGATTAGCCTATATTACTTCCTATATGCATATAATCCTTTGTGTGTCAATTTTTGATTAAATAAATCTTTTATACTTTGACTGACTCTGTGTTACAATCCCACCAATGTGATTGTCAATGAAATTGCGATAAGATCTGGCTACTAGCTCTTTATTTTAATTCATAAACCCAGCAATTTGCATCCACGGCCAGGAGAGAATTTGTCTGAGGTTTGATAATATAAATATTCCTTCTTAACTGGTATAATCAAAGCATTCGCTGGTCGAATGACTGATGAGAGACCAGTTATAGAACGAAATATTTTTGATAGTTAGCAGGTAATGTAATAGCATATGTGAAATTTATGAATTATGACTATGAGTTATGATTTTAATATTTCCCCAAATTTCCTTACTGCTCGAGCTAATATTTCATATATGACCTAATTACGATTGTTACCAATAAACGATACAGTTTTGGTGGAGGACGCGACGCATTTCAAACTTTACTTGGTGGAAAAATTCAGTTTCAGTCATAAGTTTATTGATTTGTTGATTAAAAATTGTGCATGCATGTTTTTGAACTGTGAGAGAAGTCGTAAAGCGAACTCACCCAGCTGACCGAGGCACAAAGCCAGATCAGCTTACAAATTAACAGTGTCCACAAATGGCAAACATTTAGTCACTGTTAAATTGTATAAACTGCAGTATTAAAATTAAACGACTGTTAAGACGAAGAAAACTCTTAATTAGTACGTATAAATCTGATCAGTATTTAATTACCGCCGAATTAGGACGATGCTCTCCTCTTTCCGTGCGAGGCATAAATCTGATCTGGGCGAGTTTCCCCATTTCAGTCGCTAGGGCCCCTTTCTTAAATCGTTAGCAACGATTCTCTCCTGGTGAAACACTGAATTAGCTACTCAGTGTGAAGCCACGCATGTAAATTCATATTAGTGAAATTTTGTGTGATGTGAGACTGTAATTACTAGCAGATGAAAAATACCTGCATAAAAAGTAGACGATAATTCCTACTTGTAAACACTACAGATGATAATTCCTGTGTGTATTTGAACCGTTTCCTGTAAAATGTGTAATCGAAGACAGACGTTAAATTCCTGTAATTCACATTTGTGAAACGCGCGCAAAGCGAGCCAGAATTTATTTGTGATTCTTAAAAGACATAGAAAGTCTGCAAGCCTCAGTTGCTGAATCACTACACTGACCACCACTAGAGGGCAGGCTTTAGGTGTGTGGCAGTTCTCAAAGTATACGCCCCCACGCTGACGTCATCTGAACAAGCACTTCCTCTTACTGTCAGCCTGCACGAGCACAACAACGCCATCTCGTGGACGCTCTCAGATAAGACCTGCGTTTCCTCTAAAACTGCTTTCATTTCTAGACTGAATTTTTCTGAGCTCTCAAATGGGACATGCATTCAAAACCCCGAGTTTGTTATGCGGATGTTATTTGAGAGTTAGATAAATTCTCTCTTCTGTTTTTGACTGTCACATTTTGAGTTTAATTTGAAAAAGAAAATCAAATTAGAGCTTAAAATTTAATTCACTCAGTCCATTGAGAGCCCACCCAGGGGGGGGGAAGCACGCCACCTTGTGGTCCTCCTGGGTCGGATTATCATTTCTCCCCTCAAGTCTGCATTGAAGTGTCTCAACATTGTGGTTAACCATAACCACTTCTAATAACTTAAGGTTATTGTAAGGATTGAAAAAAATCATTCCGATTTTCAATTCAATTATTTTGATAATTAGTATGGATACTTCACTGCTATCATTCTAATTTTCTTCCCTCTGTTATCTTTGGATCTCTTGCATGTTTATTTGAATTTTAATTTAAATTGTGTCTGCTCAACCAGGTGGAAAGGAGTTACGCCCCCCTGTGGTCCAAACCCACGTCAGAGGCCTAGTCCTTTCCTGCATCACAAGCCTGTGTTGTTATTCAAAATTTTATCTCACAGATAATCTTTGCTTCTTTCTCCAATCTCCAAAAGGGGGAGGGGTTATTCTGATAATTACCACCAGTTATCATAATTCCCTCTCGTTTTTATCATAAGTTTAGTAAAACCTATCCACTTATTATAAACCACAGAATACTAGATATTCCCCTGGTCATATTTTAGGTGTTTGGCCTACTTTTCTCTCTTAGACACCCCCTCTTCCGAGATCCTGTCCCGATAACTCACGCCTGCTGGACCTAACAGGAACTCTAGCAGTGTTTAAGAGGCTTAGGCCTCTATTTTAAATAACGCTCCCCGTGTTATTGTTTACAACATTTCATTTGCAGATCAATTCACTTCCTTGTGTTGTGTTTACCTTTTTCCCTGCTCTCACCTTTATCTCTCTCTTTTCTGTGTGATTTGTTCCCTCATTTCACTTAGAGACAGAACCTTATAGAGAGACCCCCAGGAAAGCTGAATAATAGAGTGACGATCAAAGTTGGCATCGCCAGGCTACCGCCTGCCAAAATTTCTATTGTGGGTCTAAAACGTACCCACGCAATTGGCTCCGCTAACTGTCAGCATCAGTTAGCCCAAATTCTCATAACGGCAGCGGCCCGTATGAGTCTAGCGCATTAACCTAAAAACAAACTTGCATTTTGTTTTTCTTTTTGTGTGTGCTGTGCTCTCTCGCCAACAGTAAGCCGAGATGTCGAGCTCACCCTGTCCTGCAGTCCGCTGGGACGACCTTGAGCCAAGAGCAATGGGACACAGACCTGGACCAGTTCGAGTCCCACGATCCAGCCCAGACATACAGCCACGAGCAGCTGTCCAAAATCTTCGGAAACCTCACACTCAAACTCGTCGCCAGGGCCCGAGACAGCGAAGGGAGCAACGCCGACCTGCAGCAAAAGACAGCCACACTACGGCTTCAAGCCACAGCGGCCCGGAAGGACCGGGACCACACCCAAAGTCGTCTAGACCAGCTACTCTCCCTGCAAGAGGACGAGACCAACGCAACACTGCGTCAGGAAGTTGAAAGACTTCAAAATGCCCTAGACGACCTCCGTCTACACACAGACGGCAGCCAGCAGTCGGAGGACAACACCAGGAAGGAACTCGACGAAAGACTCCGACTGGCTGAAGCTCTCATAGAGAGAGCACATATTGAACTCAGAGACAAAGACTCTGAAATCAAGGCCCGTAAAACCCATTTACGAATGGCCTGAGCTGAACTCCATCAGCTTACTCAGCTAAGTCATGATCTCAGGTACGAACTTGACATTGCTCACAAAGAACTTGCACATTTTGACAGACTTAAAGGTGACCGGGAAGGGGAAACACACCTCACACTGTTATCCCCTTCCAGCGAGTCTGTGCCTTTCAGCCACACACACAAAGCTGAAAAGGCGGGCGCAAGCCCACTGCACCACACCATGCCTGTCAACACATCACAAGCTGAAGTGAGTAGAGCTGTAATGGGTCAGAATCCCCCCAGACGGATTGGGCCCCCAACAAACAGCTCTCTCACCCCACAAGCTTTGACAAGATGGCCAGAAACATCCCTATGTTTGCTGAAGACCACAATGTACACGTACCTTTCAGACATTGACTTTCATTTACACACTGCCCCCAACGCGACCGCTTGGGACGCACTGTACCTGCTGAGAATCAGACCCAGGGTTTTTCCAAGCCCTTGACATCCAGCAGAACCGACGTGGAAGAAAATGTCGCCTTCAGAACATTATTCCTACGGAACCTACACCCCACAATGAAGACAGCGCAGCCACTTCTGATACAACTGACATCCTGAGTGTGCTGAAAGAGCTCCTTCACAGGACGGGCGAATAGAACAGGCCTGACATTTTATGCCTCAGCATAAAACCTGAAACAAGCACCCAGAACATTGCTTTCCATCCACAGGCTACAATGCTAACTGTCACCTCACAAAGTGACAGCACTTCACAAAGTGACAGCACCGACATCAGCCTGAGCCACCCTCCGATCACCTCACCAGCTCAAACGCCAACGTTCCTAAGGAAATGGATCGAAAAGGGGGTGGTTCGAACACTTTACATGGTCACACAACGACCATCCTAACACCTTCAAGATTGCAGTGATTACACAGCACGAACGAACTTTAACAACACACTGCACACCTCAGAGCCACTAACGCGGCCTCCACTGTGTACAAACAAGGTCATGCGGGCCTCTGAAGAACAAACTTGTCCAATGCCACCGCTTACCCCACCTACCACCCTCGCACGACATCTGAACACTGAAAGCCAGTAACTCAGATTGCTCTCTGAGTCCAAGCACATGCTGCGTTCACCAGACTCTCAAATCGCATTGTGCACATGTTGCCATCACAGCGCCACAGCTTGTAAGGTCACAGCGCACAAAAGGGGGGTCAAGCGTGCCCAGTAACACACCATGTGTTGAACACCAGACACTAAAAAAGCATGCGGCAACCCAACCTCAGCGAGAACAAAGGACTGTCTTAAGCCAACCAAAGACAGCTTTCGCTGGAATTTTTTATTTTTTTTTTATTTCTCCCCTCTCTCTCTCTCTCCCAATGCCTCTAACAGGATGCATGCCGCAGTGGTTCGCGAGAAAGCAGCCACACTCACCAGGTCTGGCATCCGGCACCGCACAGAGAGAGCAGCAGCCCGAGTCCTAAACACCAAGGCAGGACTCACCCTCAGAGAGGCCCTCCAGCCATGGGCAACCACCCAGCCTAAACACACCTCACCTGTGTCCATACCTGGACCGCAGCTGACGCCGCGCTGTGCACCTCCACAGCAACCGACCACGCCCTGACTCCCTTCTTGGCTTTCACCCTATACCAGACCCTACCAAATGTGAGCAGCCACAGCAAAGCTCACAAAGCCGTGTCTGGTGGTTTCCTATGGAACCGCAAAAAGGGGGGTCCCGATTCGGTGCTCGCCTAAACCTCATTTGACCTGAGTCCTCAGTCATCAGCCACTTGCCATCGACCATTGCGCTGATTTGTTGTTCGATGAAGTCCCTCCGAGGTCTTCATCTAACAAAAAGGGGGAATGTAGCGACTATGGCTCGATGGGTAAAAATGGACTTTTAATTTATATACTAATTAAAAGTGAAGACACTTTCTAATTCCCACAGACTTGGCAAAGTCTGTATCTGAAACCCTTTTTATGACTCACTTCCCCCTCTCCACAGTGAGCTTCAAAGACATTACTGACATTCCGATCTCAACAGAAAACCTGCTCTGAATCACACACACACCAAACCACTCTGAAACTCCTAAAACACAAGTTACACACACGCATGAATCATTATCAAAATGTTTTTATGTAGTTTTCTTGTCTATGGGATGTGATGGGATAAATTGAGATATTTATGCCCTTCGGCAGATGTAATGGACACGTGTGTTGATACATTTGAGATGTATCTGTTTCATTAACTGATATTAATATCGGGTTTGGTATCCTACGGATCGTAATGAGCTTCTTTATACAGAGATAGAAATTATATTCCGCACAAATGTTTATTCCTAGACATAATGTGGTATTAAAGTTTTAATGCATTTTTCTGTGTACGATCAGAAGAGGCGTTCCTTCACAAACAATGAAACGCTCCCGCCTCAGAACCGAAAGATTTCATTGGGTCCCGTCATCAAACAGGGCGTTACCCCGCGCTGCTTTAAAAACCACAACACAAGCAGACGCCTCTGGCTCTCTCTGCTCTCATACACTCTCACCCTCGTGACTCCGAACTCTGAACTCTCACCCCTCCCTGCACCAGCAGCGGAGCGGGAGAAGGCACAGGGCCTTCATCCAAACGAACCGCGGATGTAAAAATCCAGCTTCGTCCTGTAACTAAGTTTTCTCGCCTTTCCCGTACAGGGAAAATAATTCTTTACTCGGTAATGTTACTTTCAGTGAGTTTTTAAGAACTTCACGCGAAACGCAAGCCTACAAATCGATGAGACACGGTCCAGCCAAGATACGCACGTGGTCCCAAAGCCCAGCTTCACACAGACAAAGGAACAGAATCGCAAGTAACGTATAAAATGATCTCTCTCGAAGCGGCTTTCACGGTTGTCTCTTAAAAGGTTCTGTTTGTAAATTACCATACTTTCTCCCTAACTTTCTTCCTATTTTCATTCTGATCAAGTCATGTTTTATGTTTGTTTTGTTTAAACATTCGTGGGTCTTGTGTAATTGTACGTACGTAGATTAGCCTATATTACTTCCTATATGCATATAATCCTTTGTGTGTCAATTTTTGATTAAATAAATCTTTTATACTTTGACTGACTCTGTGTTACAATCCCACCAATGTGATTGTCAATGAAATTGCGATAAGATCTGGCTACTAGCTCTTTATTTTAATTCATAAACCCAGCAATTTGCATCCACGGCCAGGAGAGAATTTGTCTGAGGTTTGATAATATAAATATTCCTTCTTAACTGGTATAATCAAAGCATTCGCTGGTCGAATGACTGATGAGAGACCAGTTATAGAACGAAATATTTTTGATAGTTAGCAGGTAATGTAATAGCATATGTGAAATTTATGAATTATGACTATGAGTTATGATTTTAATATTTCCCCAAATTTCCTTACTGCTCGAGCTAATATTTCATATATGACCTAATTACGATTGTTACCAATAAACGCTACAGTTATTTGGCTCAATATATCACGGACAGCTGACTCCTGTAGCTTTTCAAATTCTGTGTGGTTAGTTTGCAGCAGTGGCAGAAATTTACTTTTCCATTATGGTATAGATTTGTTCCTTTTTGGGGCATTTTTACCTCTATAAGGGTATTTTATGTGAACTTTAATGTAAAATGCTTAATACTTTTTTTTTTTTTAGTTCTGTTTAGTTTTTTAGCATATTAAGTGGTATTTTGATTCATTTACACAGACTGATTAATGCAGCTCTGATGTAGCATAAAAGCATGACTGGAAATGCATAAATAATTGTCACAGGTGTTGGCAAGCAAGCAGGCAGATGAAGACGATGAAGATAGTTCCAAACGACAAAGTTTAATAGTAAATCCCAAAAGGCAGGCAGACAGATAAACAAACAAGTGGCGGGTATCTGAACAAGGAACACAGAAGATGACTGAAAACAAATGAAAAGTCCATGAAAACTAAACACACTGAACATACTGTGACAGAGGGCGAGTGAGTGGACGACAATCCCCTGGAGGTAAAGGTGAAGATATTCCGCTAGCACAGACCCAGATCTTGCCAGTGTCGACAGCCCACGGCGCAGACGAGGGACAAGGAAGGGAGGAGTCCAGGTGGCGTTGAGGCTGACGAAAACTGGGGGAAAACTGACGGAGATGTGGCCGATGGATCCTCAGGCATAGAGCCGATGTAATCAAGCAACATCGCTGGCACTGGAGGCGATGCTACGGCGACGAACGATGATGAAGGTACCGGGTGGGATAGGGTGGAAGTTGAAACTTCCTTATTGAAGTCTATCAGCCAGTCCTGATTCTTCGTACTTAATGTTCCCTCGTCTGTTGATGTCGCTGGCTCACCCCTCTGGTCAGAAAACACCAGCCATGCGGTGCTGAACCAAGCCGTGCCATTCAGTGGAAAAGCACCATTACAGTATGATGGAGCTCCACTTCCAGGACGGGGGCAGCTCTGTCCTCAGGCAGGGGGTAGCTCTCCATCTGCGGGGGACTCACATGGTTTTTCTGCGTTCGATGGTGGTGATTCGGGCTCTGGGTTTGACTGTGTTCTGGATCGGGGAAGGACGCTCTCCAGACACCGGATGATGGCTTCTTTCCAGTTCTGACTGGTGGTGTCTGGGAGGTCGACGGGATGATGGTAATTTACCCTGATCCAGAACAGTGACTCCAGGGTCTCGACGTCATGGGCTGGTGATGGCGAGATAAAAAATTTTTTTTTGAGAATAAGACAAAAAAATCTGTGCTCTCAAGAGCCACAGCAGCAAATCGAGCTGCATAATCCATATCTTGATTCGGTCTTCTGTCACGGGTGTGTACAGGCAGTCGAAGACAATGAAGATATTTCCAGACTAAGTTTAGAAGTAAATCCCAAAAGACAGGCAGACAGATAGTGCAGACTGACAGACTGTATAGGGAGAACTTAAAGGAGAACTCGAGTTCACGCGCATATGTTTAGTTACCTATGATCACGCGCGCGAACTCGGCAATCGACTACTTTGGACTTCAACCGAAAACAGGATGTAAACACAGGTATTTGCGCTGGCTTAAATAAAATCATTTTTATCCATATCTTTCACATCTACTGCAGTCAGATTCACTCGTGTTCACTCTGAAGGAATCACTCACATGACCTGTGCACTTGTAATGACACATCAAGGATGTTAAGAGGCTAAAAGCAGGTTTAAATATTGCCCCATTGAAGTCAACAGGGTGCAAATTTTAAAAAGAGGATAACACAGTGTAGGCAACACCGATTTTTGTCGTTGTTCTCTGTATTGACAGCACTTCAAATTGACAAAAAAATGAGCTCAATGTTAAAATTGACCGGAGTTCTCCTTTAAATAGTGACTCAAACAAGATGATTAATGACACACAGCTGATGCAAACGGAACACAGAAGATGAATGAAAACAAACTAAAAGTCCATGAAAACTAAACACACTGAACATACTGTAATGTCGACATTGTTTTGAATACAACTTGAAAAATATAAAAAAACTTAAATTATACTTTAAATATGAAACTAAAACTACAAGTATGTGGCGGCAAGTCACGGTCTTAATTAATTCAGCCGATTCGTTCAAAACAAACGACTGATTTAGGAACGAAGCAAGTGACTGTATTTAATAATGGGTCTTTGAATCATCCTTGACTCACCCAATTTGTTATAAAATGCAGATTCAAACAAAACACTGCTGTGTGTGTTTCTCAGAGACGTGTGACTGCTCTTCTGTGTATTTGTTTGTAGCCTATATGATATAACTATATTCTTTGTGAAACAGAGCAAAAACAGACAATATTGTGTCTAAGATGTCACTCAATGTTTATTTTTTGTTTGTTGAACTGTTACATAAAATCAGTATCACATTTACAATCATGCTGATGTTCAGGAAAAACAGCACTCTTTCTCGTGTGATATTGCTTAGCATGGTCTTACGACATAAGTGTAAAAAGATATGAAAAGTCATCCAGATTTTATCCTCATATCTTGATGTTTGGGGGAATTCACACTGCATTATAAGAGGCTACATCACGCAGTGAAAGCGTGCACTCTTAAAGTGCACAAGCAGGAGTTTATCGTACTTAGATTAAAAAAAAAACGTTTCACAAACATCCCGCAGAAGCTGTTTATCCACCCAACAGATCTAACCACATTTCTGTAAATATAAAACTAAGACGAAAACCATTGCAGCATCCATTTTGATCCTGAAACCAGTGAATAACATTTATAATGTTTGTCTGCATTGTTACAACAAAATTCAAATTTTAAATTTTAAATTAAATTTTTAATTAAAATTTTATCTAGAAATACTTGAGTTTATAACAAGATCTCTCTTTTTTGCAGACTTTACCACACTTTGGTATTTTAGCAAATCTGAGTAAAATAACTCTTTTGAAACTCAAGTTGAAAAACATGTTCCCTATCGATACGGTTCACTCATACTGCGTCATACATTCTGCCATAGGAACTCAGATTCCTATCCTGCTATCAAGCTGACTGATCGGTGCTCTGCAAGCAAGCGGTTGACAGCACTCTGCACTCGAGCTGATTTAGCGATCTCCCCTGTGGCCATCCGGCGTTTCTAAAAGAGCAAATTTCATGCGGCGTTGTTGCAAATGCTGCACCTCAAGTGTGGCACGTTCAGGGCACCCCTGCACCCATTTGATGAGCACAGTGAGTGCGTCACCTGTCTGGGGAAATCCCACACAGAAGCTGCGCTCACTGAGACAAGCTGTTCTCACTGCAAGAGTATGAGTCTCACCTCTCTCTGCTTGTGGACTGCTTAATTTTTAGACAATGGTCCCGCCCCTTATGCTCTCCTGTTCTCTTCCTCCCAGGAACCTCGGAGGAAGAAACAGCAGAGCCAGAGGCCTGAGAGATCGGGAACGAGTGAGCTCACGTCGGCACAGTTCCCGTGTGCCTCACTCTCCCCAAGAGGATTCTCATGTGCTCTACTACCGCGCAGTCATGGCACGAGTGGCCTGGTCTCGTTCAGGGGATCTGATCTCCCTGATGACAGCATGTCATTGGCGGCTTCAGACATGGATGACTGGTTGGGCTCGCTGGATAACCCCACCCCCTGCCGTCTAGAGATTCGAGTGACGCTAGAGCTGGAATGGGCACCGAGTAAATCCGCCTGCATAGCTAGACTGACTTGGCCCTGCGAGCTGTTATAGCAAACAAAATAAAAAACAAACGTACTCAATAAGAGAGCAAATTACCCCTTCCAGTTATCTCGAGTGCCAGTTTTCTGCACAGCTGCCTGTCGCTCGAACCACTTCATTCCTTAGACACCTGTGCCGAGGCATGGCAATCCATCTCTGGGGTGTCAAGTTGGGTTTTGAACATAATCAAATGAGGTTACTCGCTGCAATTTGCTTGCAGGCCTCCCGCCTCAGTGGCGTGGTTTCCACATTTCTAAGGAGCAATGTGGCTCACATCCTCCCCACTGAAATGATGAATTTACTGGGGAAAGGGGCTATAGAAGCTGTTCTTCCAGTGCACAGCGAGTCAGGCTTTTACAGCTGCTACTTCCTCGTGCCAAAGAAGGATGGCGGCCTCAGGCCCATCCTCGATCTCAGGCATCTGAACCACGCCTTTATGAAATGAGCGTTCAAGATAATAACATTGAAACAAATCCTCTCGCAAGTGTGCCAAGGGGATTGTTTTTTTCATATCCAGATAGCCCCCCATTACAGACCATTCTTGAGATTCGGGTTCAAAGGGGTGGCTTATCACCTTACAGTCCCTCCATTCGGACTGTCTCTGGCTCCACACACTTTTACAAAGTGCCAGAGACAGAAGGAAGTGTGCATCCTGAATTACTTAGACGCCTGGCTTGTATTAGCCCAGTTGGAGACTGAGCTAGACGCTCACAGATTCTTACTCAGCCTTTGGACTTAGGATCAACGATGCCAAGAGCTCTCTGTCTTCCAGCCAGCAGATCTCGTTCCTGGAAGCAGTTCTCAATTCGGCCACGTTCACGCCAGATCGGAAGGACCCTCATCGGTTCCAATCTGGCGTGGACCTGGGAAGGGTCTCGATAAGGAAGGTGGTTTCAACAGATGCCACCAAAAAGGGTATTGGGAGCTTTGTGCAAAGGCAGGCCCACTTCAGTCTCCTGGTCGAGCGCATTGAAGCGGCTGCACATCAATTCCTGGAAATGTTGGCAGTCTTTCTGGCCCTCAGAACCTTCCTGCCAGACCTGAGAGGACACCATGTCTTAGTCCGCTCGGACAACATGGCAGTGGTGTCCTACATAAACCACCAAGGTGAACTCAGATCGAGGCCTCTGTACAAGCTATCCAGATGCCTCCTATTATGGGCACGACTCAACCTCTGTTTGCTGAGAGTGGCTCACGTGCCGGGCAGACTGGAGCAAAAGGAATGATCTGGCACCCCCAACCAGAGTTGTGGGCCCTTCACCTCTGGACTCTCGACGGGAGCTTATGGTCCTCTCTGCGAGGGTCCTAAACACTATTTCTGTGACTAGAGCCCTGTCCAATAGATGCCTCTACGCCCTTACGTGGTCTGTTTTCTCCGGCTGGTGCGCCTCCCGGATTGAAGACCTGACATCCTGTGACATTTCACTGGTACTGTCTCTCCTTCTCTAAAAAATGACCTCCTGCCAGCCCTATCATTGCTCAAGTGAGTGGGCGACTTGCAAGCACTCTATGTGAATGCTTCTTGCCTTGAGTTTGGGCCTAACGATGGCAAAGTCATCCTCAAACCAAGACATGGCTAAGTACCTAAGGTGCTCTCTACTCCATTCAGAGCACAGGTCATTACTCTCTCTGCTCTTTCCAGGGCAAGCATTTACTCTGCCCCGTTCGGGCCAGTTCAGGCAGTCGGAGCATCTCTTCGTGTGCTTCCGAGGATGCACTAAAGGACATCCGGTCACGAAGCAAAGACTTACCCACTGGACAGTGGATGCAATTGCACTAGCTTATGCTTTGATGGGCTTATAGCGCCCCATCAGAATAAAAGCACACTCCACCAGAGGCTCATCCTGGGCATGGTCCAGCGGAGTGTCTATTGGCAACATCTGTGCGGCGGCCGACTGGTCCTCGCTGTCCACCTTCGCCAGATTTTATAGCATGGACGTCCCTGCTCTACAAGCAAGGGTCCTATCTGTGTAGCTGGGCTTTCACCTCTACATTAGCTTAACCCACCAGATTCCTTTCTTGTGGTTCCGGCATACGGTCTGAGTCTCTTAATGTTGGGGGATTACCTCGCCCTACCTAGCTTTGGTGTATTCTCTGGGCCTTTATTCAAGCGTCCTGGGCCAATGCCTTTGAACTACTGCCGTTCCGCAATTATAAGCAGAGCAATTGGACTGGGTCTAGTGATGCATTACGAGTGAACCGTATAGATAGTAACCTCAGTTCTGAGATAACAGGAACGAGTACTGCGTAACTTGCCTTGCTATCATGCTGCACTCTTCAGTCGAATTGAGTTCCTATTAGGGATGCACCGAATATTCGGCCACCGAAAATTTTCGGCCGAAAATGGCCCAAAAGAGCATTTTCGGTTTTCGGCCGAAAGACTTTTACGGCCGAAACAATACGGCCGAAATGTAACGTTAGCGATGATGCAAACAGCAGATACCGCGACCTGCACGTGCTTGTCTGAAGCAACATATCTGCGGTGTGGACGTATTTCAATATATCTGAGAGTGACCCACGGACAGCGATTTTCAAAACACAGACATCCCAAGTCTTCCGGAAGTTCCGGGAGTCTCCCGCGTATTGATAGCGGCTCCCTGATGCCCGCAAATTAGTTTAAATCTCCCGGAATCGCGAGCGAGCATGAGCGCGCATACGTAGCGCGCGCGCGGCAGAGAAAGGGAGCGTTATTTCTCAGAGGTGTGTGTGTTTACCTTAGCTGTTTATGGTTTTTGCAGCTCACGTCCATGAGCATATAGCTGCAGATATTATTATGGGATATGGCAGTATTGACCTAAATGCACTTTGTTTTTATGAGAGAACATTTCATTTTTAAACCTTTCTGCAGGCCAGTAGGCTTTTACATTATTATTGAATGTACACATGAGTGGGGTCAAGTTAAACATTTAATTTTATACTTTGCAATGTGCTAAATAAATATTTGCATACAATTTTAATTGATTTATTCTTTGAAACTTTAATATTAATTTATGCAATTGCAATGCCTTGATTTTAGTAAAGTTAGTACACAGTCATAGCCATAAATGCAATGGTACTAATAATTGGCATAATTTCTTTCGGTGTTTCGGTTTTCGGTTTTCGGCCTTGGTTTCCTCTTTTTTCGGTTTTCGGTTTCGGCCAAGAATTTTCATTTCGGTGCATCCCTAGTTCCTATGGCAGAATGCTTACATTATATAGAGGGGTGGTGTTAAAATATTGTATTTATTCTATAGAAAACTATTGTAGAAGTAGTTTGAATACTATACAAGCCATGTGTTTTTAAGGCCTATTTTTAAGGCCTTTATCATCACAAAAATCAACAAGCTTTTGCTGATCTTACTGAATTCTGGCTGTGAATGAAAACTAATAGCAGAAGAGTGAAATATTGGATTAGATATCTGTATCTACTGGTGTGTTATTTAGTGCTGTGAGCTGTCAATCACATTTGACCTCTAACCTCTGACTCTTATTTGACTGTTGATGGATTCACTTTATTTTCAGTGTAAAGATGTTTTGTGTGGAGTGGAAGATAGTGAGCTTCTTTTTAGCAGGAGAGAAAATAAAGAAAAACTTTTTTTTGGAAGATTTTTTGTTTTGTAAAGAGCAGCGCACCACAATGACGGCAAACGATATTTTTGAAACTTTGGATAATTTCATGAGATCAGATGAGATCAACTGGAGCGACTGTATTGGGGTCTGTACTGAAGGAGACAGGGTAGTTCAGCGTATCAAAGGTGTTGCACCCCTTGCGATTTTAACGCACTGCTTTCTGCACAGAGAGCCACTTGCTACTAAAGAAATGGAACCCAGTCTCCATGGAGTTTTAGATGTGGCCGTAAAAATCATGAACTTTGTGAAAGCCAGAGCCACCAACTCCTGGCGCTGATTACCATACCCTGCTGATGCACACTGACGTGAGGTGGCTGTCCAGAGGGTGGCTCAGCCTAAAGGAGGAGTTGCATGACTTTCTTGCGGACAAGAGACCAGACCTTGCTGATTTTTTGGACAACGACAAATGGCTCGCTCAACTCAGCTACCTTTCAGACATATTCGGTGAAATGAATTAACAGAGCAATGCAAGGTGCAAACATAAACACTGTGATGCAGCATGAACGAGTTGAGGCTTTCAAAAGAAAACTACACATGTGGAAAACCCGTATCTCCTCCAGAATCAGTGACATGTTCGAGCACACCCATGCTTTTATTGCAGACAGACATTTGAATTTTAAAATCATTAAAGGAGTGCGTTGTTGTGTTTGGAGCTCCGTCGAATTAATTCATCATTCAACGTCAAATAACAGTGCATCTATCAAAGGTCCTGGAGAAATCTGATAGTTATTTCCCAGCTTTAACTGAGGAGCAAGCAGCTGATTTTCTGTGGTCCAGAAACCCCTTCACTGAGAACAATGAAGCAAAGCTTCCAGCTTCTCTGCCATCAAGACTTCTGGAAGAGCTTATAGAAATATCCTCTGATGCCAGCCTGAGGTTTCAGTGAGGTCGCTTTGTAATCATTCTGGTCCTACCTTTGTGAAGCTGGGTTTTCAACCATGACAGCCCTTAAAACCAAATACAGGGCCAGACTGACCCTTGAGGATGATATGCGTCTTGCCCTGTCAAAGATCTCTCCACGCATTGACCAAATTATTACTCACTGCCAGCAGCAATCCTCACACTGATTGATAAAGCCTCACAAATAACATAATAGTATATTATAACATACAAGTATTAGACAGCAGTCATTTTGTAATAGCCTATATCCATTCTTTGTTTCCCACACACTAGTTTGAATTATGATATTTTTGTTATTTCATTTCAAATAGGGCCAATTTATAGGCTACTTAGGAGTAAATAAATAATTACAAATGGCCTACTGATGTTTTTGTTATTGTATTTTCAATAGTATTTAGGCTATCATTTTTGCATAAATATATCTGGTTATAGTAATAAACATACCGTTTGTTTGAGAAAAAAAAAAATCATCCTTGTTGCAAGCTTATAAGTGCAATAATATCATTAAATGTGAAGGGGGGCCCTAAAATATTTTCTTGGGAAAAAGATGGTCTCAGACAAAAAAAGGTTGGGAACCACTGGCTTAGGAGACATTCTTGTCTACAGCTGCTCCGACGTCAAAACACTGGCGGACTGTGTCACTCAGGGCGGGTCTGCGCTCAATGGGAGGGGCTTGTGCAAAAGTCTCCCTGAGAACGGGGGAAGGCCCGCTCTGAGAACGGCTTGTTCTGAGACAGTGCTTATGATTTATGGGTATTTAGATTTTTTTTGTTTTTTAAATCATTATAGGGTGGTTGTGTATACACACTGCCAACACACATTTATGTTCGAACGCCATGTAAAAGTGAATTTTGCATAATAGGTGCCCTTTAAGGGGGACGATTTCAGACACAGCCATGGTTATTGAGAAAAACGGCTATTTAGAAGTCCCCCCTTTATCGGCTATATCGGACTCCTTTGGATTTTTTCATAGCTGGGAATGGCGAAGATTATGTGGATCTAAATAACATTATTATATCTACAACTTAAAATCACTAGACCTAACGGCGCTGATATCGCTGCAAGGGTAGCTCTAATAAACTCCCCCGGAGCCACTATATTTTTACAAGTTGATGTGAGCCTCGGCGATCGACTGATATCCCAGAGTTTGAGCACGTATCCTTACCGATGCATCATAGAAAGTCTGATCAACTACAGTAACGATACGTTGGAATCAATTTTCTCAGCTGGTCTGTTTTATAAAGACACATTCGGTCACATGGACGTGAAGGACCCTATCGGCCGTAACGCGGGGCTGATGAAGCGATTGCTCTACACAAGCGGGAGTAAGGTGGTGGAGCTGTTGGCACCTATTCACAGTGATATTTTCTTTCAAGAAATTTCTAAACGGAATTGACATCAAAATACGTATGATTCGAGGTAAAGACGAATTCTGTCTGGTGCTGTGTGATGACGAGGCTTACAAATAAAAAATTGTGTCAGCATCCCTATTTGTCAAGAAAGCTTTACCCCTGAACACAAACTCCCCCAACTCGGTCCAAGAGCTTATTCCTTTAGCTTTAGACATTTTGTCTAATATGTATCTACTGTCACGCTTCTCGATGGAACATTTTTCAGAACTTCGCCAACAAGATGTTCCACAGCTCCAGCATTCTCGACATTAGTGGCTACAGTTTCGTCTTTATGACCATGGTCAGGATAGGGCAATGCCAGCGTACTGACTTTTTCTTGTTGATCCAAATCGTTCCTGAGTAAAATATTTCTTATGGACGTATCTAGATCATTGAGTATTCTCACAGCCATTTCCAGATTTCAACTTTTCCAGTTGATGTTGTGGGACTAAATACATTTTCTCAGCATACTCCATCATCACCCCCGTCTAGCGGCTATTAACATTGAAATAAAGGGTACGGCAACGCTTAGAGGCGGTAGAAGAAATCCCCTCTCTGGTTGAAGATACGTTTCTTGGCCAATATGGCACATTTTTTATTGGTGACAAATTTAATTTTGTTTTTTCTCTTTTCAGTTTTCGGTACTGATGATGACTGACAGGAATCGTACTATAGAGGATGTTAAGCACCACTTCACACAGCGTTAAAATGAATCCGTCAGACGCAGATTGTAAAATAAGATGCTGGTGTTTAGGCGTGGCTTTATATTGCAGTTTTAACAGTGGTAGATGCTTATAAAGTCTTGCGGACATGATGATTTATCCTGTTCTCCTTCTTTTTTTGGAGATAAACCACTTGACGATTGGAAAGCACCTGTTCTGAGACGGTATTGCTCTGGAGTTTTTGCTTTATAGTCTATCATTAAATAACCAAAAGGCTGACTGGTCGCATCGTGATAACACTCCATAAAGTATTTTGTATTTCCGGGGTACATTTGCTGTCCTAACACTGCCACTTGATTGACATCCCAAGGATTTTTAAACAGAATCAAGTAATTCGTGTTTAAGCTGATGGTTCGGCTGGATTTACCATGAACAAATACATTTTGCACGATATAAATAGCACTGAGATTTTGATGGTGCACATACTGTGTAAAGACCCGTTCTCAGCGTTCCCGCTAGCTTGATGCATCATGTCGTCCACAATCAGCAGGTTAGCTTTGTTGACGGGTAGTAAATCATCATCATTCAGATTCGGGGGGGTATTCCTTCCACAAATTTAATATCATACAATTTAAGCAATTCATCATACAGAGATTGCCAACAATCATACAGAAAAACAATGTTTTCAATCAAACTCAAACCATTTTCCAACAAAAGTTTTACAAAATAAGACTTTCCAGAATTGGATGGTCCGCTTAATACACAAGTAAATGGATATTGAAGCCTGAAATCAAAATCAGAAGCATTCTGGGACCCTCTATGAAACATCAGATCAGTAGCAGTAAGTTAGAGTGGTGAAATCGGGGAAAAGTCTGTGTTTATTATACACCACCTTAAACTTTTTAACAACTGATTTGTTGTGAGAGACTTTTTATTCCTCGCAATGTTTTCAGTGTGGGCCATGATGCATTGCGTGTCATCGTTCTCCATCACATAGTTGTCAACCAGACTAAGCGTATAGCTTTGGAATTTTTAGCACTCAGCACTATACCCTTAGCCTTCATGCATACTTTGCTTTTAGCAGTGCGATAGCCGTAAGATTTAGGACCGCTAGAACAAAACTCTGTGATATGATCTCCATTGTCTATTTCATTCTTCAGGTCCCCCAATTGTCCCCCAGCAGGGGGTCCCAGTCACCCTCCCTAGACACAAAAATCTAGACGCTATCGGTGTCGGAGTAAAGCAATCTGTCGCCGAGCTTGTCCATCAGGTCGTACAACTCCGTGCATAAGCCGTTGTAAACGCACTTACAAACACATTAATGTCTTGAGTTCTGCGAACACTTCCTTTGGGGTCACGATACTGGACAAGAGCTACATCGTCTTAAACGAATGTAAAACATGACATCCCTTCAATTTTGCCAAGAACAAATCTGGTGAATTTTTCAGGTTCATTCACCATAATGGTCATTGGTAGATCCTCCCTCATCGAGAACCGCCCCACAGACTATTCAGCAGTAACTTGTTAATGGTCCTCTGAGCATGGTTGTGTTCAATCTTTTCGGGGTCAAGACATATCCCCTCTTTTTCTAAAAACGTCTTCACGTAGTCGCAAAACAATGTATTTGACTACTGTGGAAAATGCCACACTTTGTCTATCCAAAGCTCGATAGTGACCCAACACCCTGAGAGCACCCTCTCCTCGTCCGTATGGCTACAAATTGTTAACTGGTTTTGGTCGTGTGCACAGTTACGGCATAACAGAACATGAGTTTTCCGCCGCATCTGTAAGGGAGAACCAGGTGTAGTAATTTACACGAGGGGAACACAGTAGCTTTGATAAGTCCGTAATCATTTCTAATCAATTCAAAATCTGAAAATGATTTGGGGGTGTTTGATTGGATAGCTCACCATCATGAACAGCACTGTGGAGTCATTCAGGTTCTTGGGCACTACCATCTCTCAGGACCTGAAGTGGGACACTCACATTGACTCCATTGTCAAAAAGGCCCAGCAGAGACTGTACTTTCCCTTGCCAGCTGAAGATCAACCTGCCCCAGGAGCTGCTGATACAATTCTACTCTGCAGTCACTGAATCCATCCTCTGCACTTCTACAACTGTCTGGTTCAGCTCAGCTTCCAAATCAGGGGTAAATGCTATGTGTAAATGTGGCCTTAGTCACATAATACTGGACAGCACCATCTAGTGGCTTTCTTGAATAACAGAATAACAGACACAATCACTGGATCTCATTACAGATTCTGAGTAAATAACTCCTGATAACATGTGAGTTCAGGGTGAGCCAATAGATGGAGGAGTTGCTCCTCAGACGAGACCACAGAGACAAATCACACTAGAGATTTAAACACTTTATTGTTCCCTGTTGGAGGAAATGGAGCATCGATATGTTGTGTTTATGTATTTCACTGTGATCTCAAAGTATATTATAATGTGTCCCAAATCAGTATTTTCTCAGGATAAAGGAGAAGCTGGGGGAAGTTGTTTGTTTATTACTGTAGATAGAATAAAAAAACGTATCAATATCAGTATAGTTAAACAATATTTTAATAATGTAAAGCTTTATATGTTCAACACTTCTGAAATCTTTAATATCTATATAGTTAGTATTCCTCCAGGAGGAGCTCGACAAATTAATGTAATAAAACATGGAGACTCTTGAACCCGAGAGTGAGAAACTTTATTGATAAAAGCAAGAAAATGCATACTGCAAATATACAGCAGTAGCAGTAAAGTGAGATCTGTACATCTGAGAGAAATATAAACAATAAAGCCTTGGAAATAAAATCTTAAAATAATCAAGCTCAAATATTATATAATAGTTTTATATAAATAAAAAAAACACTAGACGAACAAAAAACACACTTGAAGAACCTTTCAATTTCAGCGTTCTGCTTTAGATTTCAATACTTCTTAAAAATTATAAAAATATATAAATATAAGTATATAAATATATATATATATATATATATATATATATATATATATATATATATATATATATATATATATATATATATATATATATAATACGCCATAAATGAATAAATCTCACAAATATTAATATATGCAAAATCAGATTGTGTGAAATGACATCATCAATCATGTACCAGATTTTTTATCTGTTTCTGTCACATGATGGAGTTTGGGTTCATTTCCGCTGTCGCCTCTGAACACTTAGTTATTATTGACTTGAATGCACTGACACTATTGGATGAGAACTGAACTGAGCTGGATGATGACATCACTGTTTTGCTTCATAGCTGAAATGAACTCATTTCACAATTGATGAAATTAACTGAAGTGAATCAACACTGAACTGACTTCAGCGGAACAACAGCACTATTGTCTTTTTAGAGCTGCTGTACAACAGAATTGAATTCTGTTTGCATCATTGAATCATTATTTTCTTATTTAAAAAGCTGCTTTGAAACAATCTTTTATAAATGCTATGTAAATAAAGGTGAATTGACTTGTAGAAGTGTAGAAGCCTAGATTAATGCTTTCAGAATAATGGTAACTTCTGCCATTTGTATCTGTGGAATCGGCATGCCATGGAATGAGGTTACAGGACTTCGGCATTAGTCCACCTCATTTTATGGTGTGTTCATCAGGCAAGAGCCTTTTTTGGGAGCAGGGGCCTTTGCGTAAGTTCCCCTCCTACAAGTCTACAGTAATATAGGGGATGTGGCCTTCGACACACACTTTCAAGTTTGCTTTGGGGGCAAAAATGTCTGGTATGGAGTCGCCCTCAGTCTGACCCAGTTTAGGCCAGGACATATTGGACATATCCATATTCTGGATACTCAGGAGCAGAGACTTCCCTCTGAGCAACTATCTGTGAGATATAAGGGTTACGCACAGATGCTTCATACTCTTTCTCTGTGGAAGACTCTGGTATCACCTCGAGTCCCACGCTTGTGTTGCCGTCGCAAGACTACCTCGACAGACACCACTGTCACGGGTGTTGAGCTGCGGTTTTAAATAGCCATCTAGATCATGACTGCAGGGAAGGTCTTCATCTCCCAGATCTGAGGCAATCATGTGTTGGTCCGGTGTAAAACTTGTGGATCGTCTCCTGGACTCCTCTCTCACAGGATGGGATGTGATCTTGGATGGCCGACAGCTCAGTCTCTGTTTAGGCTCATCTAATATGACATATAATCGCCTGGAGATGAGCGCTGTATTTCTTGCATGGAAATACGTCTCCTAGATTTTAAGGATTAACATGTGTTGATCCAGA